>NC_045128.1:24188626-24500194 GCF_007655135.1 Punica granatum
CTAGCTAACGATAAGGAAATTGCCTAGCCAAAACAATTTAATTGCTAAAAAATCTCCTAGCAATCTCCATGTAAGCAACCTTCTATCCAAGGAAGTATCCCTGGATGTTAGGTTAAGGCACCAGCCGTATCTTTCTTGCCTCATACGCACGCATCAACCCACTTAAGGAAAAGATCGAACTTGTTCCCTTATTCAGCTAATGAACTTATGTATCACATTACTTTACATGTCCAACGTGCTAAACCAAGGAAATAACTCCTACTGCCATATAGAGTCATGTATTTGTCCACAAGTATGTCTAGATTCGTGTGGTGACGTTGTTTTGGAAAGAATTAAGTTCCCTCTGTGATGAGAGCTAACAGCTAGCTCTCCAGCTAAATGATCAGACCAGCCCAGTTGAAACCTTCCATGACCTATTACTTAAATCCCCAACCCGCCAATAGCTATCCAAGTTGGGTAATATCGCGGATCCTCGAATTGAGTCCTCAAATCTTCGATCATGGGCCGCCTCATAACATGGGCCTCTTGGTACGTCCAATATAATGTGAATGTCGAGTGATAGGCCTTTATTAATCCCAAATCGACCAATTGAACTCATCATAAACGTCATGTCCATGATGGGCTTGTAACGGTCATTAGGTGCAAAAAAGGGTGTAAACAACAGTATTTCCATTGACATGATTGGTACTCCTTTTAAAAGGTGTAGTACTAAATTTGAAAAATATAGTACTTGCTTTGAAATGATTGGTATAATGACAAATTTTAAAGTACTACGCAAGTATTACACTTTTCAAAAAGAGTATTACACCTTCCGAAAGTAGTACCGACCATGTCAGTTTGGTATGGTGTCACCATATCATTTCCCTTATATATAGACAAACAATACATTCAATGCAATCGCTTACTGTTTCCCTTATTCTTACTTTTCCTACACAGCTCTAGCCACCTACTTGGTGATCACATTGTCTCTTCGACCAGCCACTGGCTAAATATCATTTCTACTGGCATTCACTCTTAGGGAGTCTTATCAAGAATCATTGGCTTCTCTCCATGACTCATTGCTTCAATCACGGGTTCGACTAGACGCTGCAAGGAACCTATAAGGAGGCGAACCCTTCCCCTACTGCCTGCCTAATCATTTGTACTCATCGTTTTTAACCTCGACACCTTCTACTCCTTTGACTATGGCGGAATGTTGGCCATTAATTGTTCTTTAGTGAGTTGAGGATTGAGGAGAACCAATCTTAGGGCCGAACCTTGGCATACCAACAAAAGGTGTGACTGCGAGCTAAGAGTTTTTCGCCCAATGAAAATTCAATTGTATTACTTATCAAATCAAAGAAGGCGTTACTTGGAGATGGCTATAGAATCAATCCTCAAATTAGATATTTACTTATTAGGACTGACACAGTATGTTTTTTTGGATAATTCAAAGGCTTCATTAGCAATTGATGGCAACTAGGGTCATGAAAAAGAGTATACATCAATTCATAAGTACAAATGAAGAAGAGGAAGGCATGAAGAGGAGTTACAAGGCAGGAAATGCAAGAAATGAAAAAGGAGTTAAATCCAAGCAATAAAATTATAAACTTTGTATATGCTGGATTTAGCTAACTAATCAACTACAACATATCCTTCCCTAAGAATGTGTTGATACTTGATGTGGTTAAAATGAAGAAAGGATAGATGGATGTCTGTAAATATTTTTCGGCATTTCCATGGACCTCCGAAGCCCTTTTTTATCCAATCAATGACAATCGAAAAGTCTGATTCAATAATGAGAGATGAGCCAAAAAGAGTTGGAAGAGAGGCTATAAGATGAAGAGCTCACTTTACGGCAAGTAGTGGGGCGAGATTTGAATCTATGATCCAACCAAGACAGAAAAAAGGCAAATGAAAAGGCTTCATTAGCAATTGATGGCAACTAGGGTCATGAAAAAGAGTATACATCAATTCATAAGTACGAATGAAGAAGAGGAAGGCATGAAGAGGAGTTACAAGGCAGGAAATGCAAGAAATGAAAAAGAACTGAAAAAGGAGTTAAATCCAAGCAATAAAATTATAAACTTTGTATATGCTGGATTTAGCTAACTAATCAACTACAACATATCCTTCCCTAAGAATGTGTTGATACTTGATGTGGTTAAAATGAAGAAAGGATAGATGGATGTCTGTAAATATTTTTCGGCATTTCCATGGACCTCCGAAGCCCTTTTTTATCCAATCAATGACAATCGAAAAGTCTTATTCAATAATGAGAGATGAGCCAAAAAGAGTTGGAAGAGAGGCTATAAGATGAAGAGCTCACTTTACGGCAAGTAGTGGGGCGAGATTTGAATCTATGATCCAACCAAGACAGAAAAAAGGCAAATGAAGGATCAATCTGAATTACTGAAGACTCCACTTATTCCTGAAGGGTCTGGCTTACCGATTGATGAGCCATTAGTATTCCATTTAAGTCATCTAATGGGAGGGGCTGACCAGCAAACCTAAGGTTGCGAGGGTCTCGAGTTGGACCATCTTCGAACACCCTATGGAGAGCGCATGGGATCTTTTTTTTTTTTAACCTGGGGTGTCTGGGCTTCGCCCGACTAATCCCCGGGGCTCTGTGAACCACCGGCGGCGCACGGAGCTGGTAATTATGCCAAAGGCGCTCCGGTGGCCCCAAGGGGATTCGAACCGGGGTCTCAGTGCAAACTTGGGTGCACATTAACCACTAGGCCGAACCCCTTGAGGTTGAGAGCGCACGAGATTAGATGCTAAATATGGGAAGCTTTCTTGAGTAGCTTTGAACCAAATAGAGAGCCAGAAGAAGATAACTTCTATGACGTCCTCCCCTATGGGGAATTATTTTTCAAAGATGGCTTTATTTCTTGCGAGCCAAATAGTCCAGACAGTCGTGTAGAAAAGTAAGTTCCAACACTTACCTCTGCAATTTATCGACAATGAGACCTGACTATCGGTGGAAGAAATCATTAAGAAGCTGGCATACGCCAATAGAAACACTACCGGGACAAAATAAAATTTCAATTGCTCCAGGAATGATTACATAATAAGAATAAGTAATCAACATCCTCGGGAGTCGGCTCACAAAAGATACAAGCTGATTGATTTGAAGAAAGAATACCTTTATTCATTAAATTCACCTTTGTATTAGCTTTCCCTTAGATGGCCAAGTCAAGTAAAGAATTCTACTTTCGGAGGAGCTATTCCTTGCCAGGCGATCGAGAAGATGTCCGAGGAGAGTGTTGAAGATGAACCCAATAAACCACTAAGAGATTTCACATAAAAGGAATCATCTGTGGTAGGTTTCCAAATGATCTTATCATGAGAATTCTTATTTAGTTTGCAACAAAAGAGCAGCACAAGATGGTTGCTAAGAAGATCTTCCTCCCAGCTGAAAAGAGGTCTTCTCCAATGAAAGCACCAACACCATTTATCATTTTCCCAAAACCCACTTTCAGATGAAAGAGTATCTTCATTTGCAGCCACAGAAAACAAGTGAGGAAAACTAGTATATAGATGGTACCACCAATCCAGGAATCACGCCAAAAGTTAGTACTAGCACCATCACCAACAGATATGAACATATTGGAGAGCAAAATGTCTTTAAGCAAAACATCATGTAAACAAGGCTTAGATGTGGAGTACCAAGTGTTGTCGGACCACTTTAGGGACATTGTCAGGAATCCACTTTGATGTAGAAAGATTATGGATGACCCAAAAGACTCATTTCCAAAATGAGTTGCTCTCTGAACCAACTCTCCAAGTCCATTTGGAGAGCAAGGCTTTGCTTTTATTATCAATAGACCACAACCCTGCTCCTCCTAATTCCTTTGGAAGCTGAATGTTATCCCACCTAATCAAGCTCATCTTCTTTTCATCAATGCAACCTCGACAGAGGAAATGCCTAAAAATTTTCTCTAACCTTGTGGTGACTGTTTTGGGAGCTGAAAAGATGGAAAGAAAATAGACAAGCTAGTAGTGCAGTGCAAATTTCAATAGATTAAACCGATCACTAAATGAAAGGAATTCACCTCTCTAAGAAGAGAGTTTGCACTTGATTTTGTCGATGATAGGTCTCCAAGCATAGACTTTTCGAGAAGATATACTCAAGGGTAGTCCCAGGCAAGAGATGGGAAGACAACTAGGCCCGCAAAATAAGTCTTTGGCAAGGCTAAGCACAAGATCCTTATGTAATGCCGACTAGAGAGCTCTTAGAAAAATTCACTTGAAGACAACAGATTAACTCAAAACATCATAAGATTCTCTTGATATTATGGAGCACCGAGACATCATTGGGGCAAAAAATCAGAATGTCATCTGCAAATTGGAGCCGGGAAATACAAAGATCGAAGTTTCGCAAGGTGATGCGATTAATGAGATGCGTTTCCTCAGCTTTCTTCATCAATTGGTAGAATCCCTCAATTGCAATTTTGAAAAGAAAGGGAGAGAGAGGATCCCCTGCCCAAGACCTCTGTCCAATGCGAATTCACCGGTCGAACCACTAATACAACATCTATTAAGGACATTAATATCCCACATCTGATGTTATCCTAGTAAGAAAGTAAAAAAAAAAAAAGCACTATACATGTACGTGGCTATGAACTATGATTTCTATCCTATTCGCATAATAAAGGTATATTAGGCAAGGTATTAGATATGGAATTCATTTGTTATTTATTTTTCCAACTCCCAAATGAAAAAAATCAAAAAAAAATATCAGACAAATCAAGAAGGATGTAGTGCGGTGGTACTTGCTCTTGAATATGATAAACAAGTAATTTCATATTTGATATCCGGTGGGATTACCAGTGCCCTTTTATTAGCTATTAATATTTATATTTCATTATGCTAAACCCATGAACCTCCCTTGTAATCGAAAAAATTAAAAAATTGGATGACAACAAATAATTTCAAGTCTTTGATCTTGTAGTCTGCAACATTCTTCAAAGTTTTGGCTCACCATGGTAAATTATCTACTTCAAAATATAAATTATTATTTTGAATTTATTAAATAGTTGTATCAATATACTTGAAACTTTAAGGAATATATTGCATGCGGTAACTCCTTGTTTACTTTTTTGATAGTAAAAGTTATTTGTGGGGTGTATGCAATGACAAAAAAATAAAGCAAAATGATTATAGATTTGTGTGGTGTCTGCCATGATAGAAAATAAAGCAAAATAAATAGGATTATTTAGATCTCACAAGTGAAGATCAATACTACTTGCAACAATGACGAGCTCGTCACTCATAAGTGCTTGTTACTAATAAGGTCATTGGTCATAACATATAAATCTCATTACACGAGACTCACGGGGCATGACAAACTCCCCCTTTTAGGCCTAGCATTCTCACAGAGCTCTTCGGTCGAGATTAAAAACATAACTCCACAGATTCGTGCTCATGGGTAGCCTCCAACACGCCTATGCGCAATCTCATATGGTTGTGGGTCAAGGTCGGGTCTGATACCTTATCTAACAACTATGGGGTTGTCACTTAAAAGTGCTAGTTGTTAGTGCGATTATTAAGTCTTATATATTTATCCCATATCTCCTTTATATGGATTTGTGGAGCGTAAACAAACTCCCCCTCTTAACCCCAACGTCATTTCTGGGCTCTGGGTTGGGGCCCAAACATAACACTTAAGGGTTCGTGCTCGTGGGTAGCCCCCAGAACGCCTCTTACAATCTCTCATAGTGGTGGGCTGGGATCGATGCTATACATAACAATCCGTCACTTAAAATTACTAGTTGCTAGTGAAATCATTTGACATTACATATAGACCACAACTTTCCTCTTTGCACAACTGACATGAGATTCACAAGCGTGGTAATACCACTACATTAAGACTCCTTGTTTATGTAGAGGTCTGATGTGTGAGTGAACTTTAAATATACTTATAGATGCAATATATATATATATATATATATATGCGCGCGTGTGTGTATATATAGTCTCTCAGCATGGATTTTTTCAAGTTTTGTAAATAGAATGAATGCATGTTGGAGGAGTTTTACCTGCTTAATGGCCCGACCCAACTCAAATTGGATTAGTCAGAGCCTGTTAGAATTTCGGATATCAAGTGCATGCCAAAAAATATTTAATCTCTACTTATATTATAGCATCATCTTTAAATAATATATAATGAATGTTTGGTAACAAAATTTGATTTTACTTATACTTTTTCATCTTTTTGTTCAAATTTTTACTCATACTTTTCTTATCTATTATTTAAATTAATTTTTTAATACTAAATTCTCTCAACTATTTAGTATTTTTTCTCAATTTCAACACTTTTTCCTCAGTTGAATAACACAATCATTTTTTTTTATCTTATTCTAATTCTCTCACATATTTTTCCCCCCTACTTTTGTCTTTGTATCATCAAATCAAACTAAATCAAATTAAATCAAATTTAACTTTGTTATTAAACACTATGTTAATTATAATAATTGCATTTAGTTTTACAATTTTCAACAATGGCATGACAATTAACGTATAATTCCTTTCACCCAAAATAAGAAAACAAAAATAATGTCACATCACAATTTGGACGGAATTTCAAACCTCACCGCGCATATTGGGGAGGGGAAGTCTATGAGGCACAAACTTGATGCTAATCCTTTGCGGTGTCTTGACCTAAACTAAAACTATTTTGAGCTCACGCATTATACGATAAATTTTTATCAGTTTTTTAGTATTGGAAGTTGATAGTTAACACAATAGATAAGAAGAACACGTAGATTAAAAACAACATATTTTATCAAGTAGAACTAATAAATAATAAAAACCGTGAGAGTGAATAAATATGTAATCTAGTCTAGTAGAAACATGAATAATGATAATCATGTAATATAAATCCAATTGGGTTGGCCCGAAGGTTAAAAGAATAACTTCACTTGTGAAAATTCAAGTTTTTGTGTCTAGTATTTATGGGCATATTGTATACTGAACTTGAACAATTTCACATATATAAAGGAGTTCTTTTCAATTATTGAGAAAACGTTTTTTATTTTCAAGAAATTTAATTGTATATGATTACATACAAATGATGTTGATAACATAAATAAATTGAATCAAATATGTCCCAAAAAAATATTGCATCAAATATGGACAAGTAAAATATAACGTAAGTTCGTTGAATTAGGACTGAAAGGTCAATGCATCGTAGAGCTAAGAGTTTGTAATTTTACTTATATGGCACTTTCTTAATTACGCAGCTCAGTTTTATATATTATAATTGATTGATTGAATCAATTAGGTATTGTAGTCCAACTTAGCTGCATTTGTTCTTGGTTTTTGGGTCCCATCATATCTTCTATATTCCAAGAGGATATGCAATTAAATCCACAGCTAAGTCAAGATTTTTTCGCAAGTCAGCTTCTATTTGGAGGCAAAAATGAACTAACCTGTCCTACGTAAACTTTGAAAAGTATCAGCTATGTTTTTCCTATGGGATAAATTTCCCCACTGTAGTCGTTAACTGTTTCTTGTCTACGAAGCATTCTCAATCGGGATTATCAAGTAACTAGTCCTCACATCTATCATATCGAGAAGGAAACATTTGTGTGTGTTGGTTGGCGAGAATTATGCATTTTCATATCCGTTAGGAGTTCATAGATTGAGTGATTGTTCATTTGGGTTTAATTTCCCTTGTTTGAGAATAATATTATATTTCACTCAAAAGATTATATAATTTGACAATATTTCGTTGAGAAATTATTATTATTTTTTGAAGAAAGCTAGGTTGATCGGAGTTCATCAGTGCCCTTGTAGAACCGTTGCGTTTTCTTGTTGACAAATTCAATGCACCAATCTAGCCTAATTTTGCGTGTTGTTGTCATTATAATCTTTGAAACTTCAACTTCCTGACAAATATGCCAAACATCATATTATATAAGCCCAACGCCAAACATCATCTCCTTACGTACCTCCATCCATCATATTATATAGACCCAATGGCACTACGATTTTATAACTAAGACGAACATACAAAAGAGTACAATAGCTATTGAAAAGAGTTTGCGCAAGAAATCTAATTAAAAAACAAAAATGTCTTTGCTGTCGCTCCTCCTCTTGGGCATGTTCCTAAGTTCTGCCCATGCTACCAACTATGACATTCTCAATCAATGCAACTACACCGTGTGGGCAGCCGCTTCACCTGGCGGCGGCCGGCGTCTGGACCCGGGCCAGAGTTGGTCCCTCACCATGAACCCTGACACAACTACGGCCCGCATTTGGGGTCGCACCAATTGCAGCTTTGATGCCAATGGCCAGGGTCGCTGTGAGACCGGGGACTGCACTGGGGGATTGAACTGCCAGGGCTGGGGCACGCCACCCAACACCCTCGTGGAGTTTTTGCTGAGCCAGCCAAGCAGCCAAGACTTCTTTGACATATCTCTGGTCGACGGGTTCAACATCCCGGTGGATCTCAAGCCCGCTACAAATGTGTGTCGTGGAATCCAGTGCTCCGCAGATATCAATGGCCAGTGCCCTGCGGAGTTAAGGGCTCCCGGTGGCTGCAACAACCCATGCACCGTCTTCAAGACGAACGAGTACTGCTGCACTAATGGGCAGGGAAGCTGTGGCCCGACCACTTTCTCCAAGTTCTTCAAGGACAGGTGCCCCGATGCTTACAGCTACCCGCAGGATGATTCGACCAGCACGTTGAAATGCCCTAGTGGCACGAACTATAGGGTTACCTTTTGCCCGTAAACCAGAAAAATTCTACGTTCCTCTTTCAAATCTCTTAGGTGTTCGGTTGTGGGAGTAGAGATTGGATTTTTATACTATAATAATGATGATGATGATGTATGAAATAAAGCACCGGATACTAGTGTACCAGTTCCGGATCGAGGTACGTGCCATATTTTACTGCATGTATGAAAGATATGGGCTAATTTCTGATGCAATAATAATTAATCTTTAATCTCTCTCCAGGTCGGTCCAAGTAATTCATCTATATTTACCCTTATGCAATCATGAAATTACTTCTCAAGCCTCCTAACGAGAATGTTCAATAAAATGCAATCAAGACTTATCAACTTTCTCTAATCTTTAGAATCTGTTGTGGCAGAAGTCAATAAATTGAACCCCAATTGACAGAGTTGTTTCGTTGTTTGTCTTGCACATATTTCTTATGCTGCTAACTATAAACTGGGGGAGCTTCTTTATACAGCCACGACTTTAAGTGGCCATTACTCGCCCTTAATGGCTATTATCAACTTCGAGTTAGGGACTCGTAATCCCCTGAAGTTGATGCGATGACTAAAACGGACTCTTTGTCCTCTGCAAATTGGAGGAAAGCCACATTGACTAGAATCGCTTTCTCAACAGTGTCATCCGAGTGATGATAAGATTTTCACCGATTATAACTATATAAAGAGCTGGATTTTCTCTTAGAATCTCTGAAAGTGGCAATTCTCAATTATCAGTATAGATTACTTACACAAACTCTGAATTATATTGAATTGAGATAGGGATTTGATGCATGTATATCGCATTGCTGAGACCAAGAGGTCCTAAATTCATTTTGTGGACTCTGCATATCCCTTTATTTTCCTTCTCCTCCAAATACATGTGTTAGAGGGATTTCCCGGCCGACAAAGAGGGTTAGATTAGTATGCTTTGTTTAGGATCAATTTAGAGTCATTACCATACTATTTATTTGGCCAGTGAACCACCTAAGTCACTAAAGGGTCATGTTACTAACCACCTAGGGACTTTGAAATTTGGTCTTGAACCTGAGATCCAGATTCGGGGGGTCCTATGACAATGTTAAACTCGCAACCCATAGTATTGCTCAAATCGGTACCCTACCAGGGTATTCATTATCTAACTCTTTGAAATTAAGTCCAATTGTTTTGACTTAGGAGTCAAGGGTCTTATACGCGATATATATATATATATAGACACACACACACGTATATACAAGTGTACATTTACATACCCATCTATACATATGTACATCAAACATCCATTCCATACATCCCATGTACATTACACATACATCTCATTCATTCAAGACTTGAAAAGGTAGATCAGGCCAAGTGGGCCGGGCTTGGCCCGAGATAGCAAATGGCCCAAGTGGATTCCTAAGACGAAGTGGGGCTAGAGCCCGAAAATCAAAAGTGAACCTAAAATCCCTAACCTAGGAAATTTTCTAAGTCCAATTCGTAAGTCAATTCAATTTTTTATTTCATTTTTTTCTTAATCTTTTTTTTTTATTATTTTTCAGACTTTTATTAGGGCCCAGCCAATGTGATTTATCAAATTAATCTCGAAAATCTAAAATAGTTCCTAATCCCCTCAAGACCTTAAAGGCCTTCTTCAATTATCCTAAGACTTTTTCTAAGTGGGTTTGATTAAGCCTATAACCCATGAGATTAAGCATCAAATTTATGTGATTAATCAATTAAGACACAAACTAATCAATTACAGGCGTAATAGACACCAACCCCCTCCAAAATCCATCTCAGCCGAGACACAAACTAATCATTTAGGATTTTCTCGTCAAATAGACAACATAACTCTTCAACTTATCTTTTTCATTTTTAATTGTATAATATTTAAACTAATAATAAAGGATATTTTGGACTCTTTAACCATCCTAAAAGTTAGGAGGTATTTACAAAATTGAACTATTGCTTAAATAATAGTATAAGACAAATTATTAGCATTTCTAAAATTGAAATGACCAAACTGAAACAAAAAAGCCTGAAAATATGAAGGAATACTGATGAAGTTGAGTAATTGGGCCAAATATAATTTGACAAAATATTTTTCATAAAATTAATTAATAAAAATTAAAATGAATATAACATGAGGGAATGTGAATTATTATATCATATATTATATACTATTTTTAATTTGATAACATACCCATTTTTAATTTAAAATGCATATGTTTTTCTAAGTAAAGTATTGAATCTAAATTAATGATTTTTCTTAAATACCATTTGTATCTGATGGCAATAGAAGGGATCTGATTTTAACCCTGATTTTTATAGAATGTCCCAGCTTCATCTATAATCAATATTATGATATGATAAATTAAATAATTTATTGAGTAAAATTTTTCAAATTTTAATTTGAATTTTAAAAAATAATTCTCAATAACATTAGACTAAATATAGATAATCCAATAATAATGTTGCAACTAAGTATCTTATTCAATATGAATTGTATATCTATTTAATCATTAACATATGACAATGATTTATCATGGATATAAATGACAATGCATAATCTCTTACAAGAGCATGGGTACAAATTGTATCCATAATTTCCATATACAGAGATATATTCCCTAAAACATTCAACATAGGAGCATAAATAGTCTATATCATTTTGTACTCCTATGGAAGTCTCGCCATTTCTACTTTAAGCATTTAAGCCGTATCGTCCTATATTAAATTAATGCATTTTTTTTCCATATATCCCAAGATGTAAATATGGTCCATTTGTGCGTAATTCTTTCCCTATTTATCTTTATACTCATTAAAATATATACCTTCAAGAACATATATATAACATTACTCTACACAACCAACTTAAAGGCTGCTCCTTGATTCCTTCAAATTAAGTATAAACCAGCTATTAGGATTAGTTCAAGGCAAGAAATGGAAGCTATGATTAACCCAAGACTGATGGCGATGTTAATGTTAATTCTCGTAGCATCCTACCCAATAGCTTACGCTGATGATGCACAACCAAATTCAGCTGCACGGACTTGGTTGTGCAGGATAACTTGCGTGATTAGATGCACTCCCAGCGGCTCTAAGCTTCTTACACAGATTTGTTATGACAAGTGTATGAGGCTATGCGCAGGAAGCTCAGTAGCCATTCACGACTCCGAATCGGAGTCTCCAACCTTGGCACCAAACCAGGTATCGTGATCTAATTTGATTTTTGGAAAAAAAAAATACACTCCCTTCCCTTGAGATAGGACTGTCAACCCCATCCTTGGCAAAAATTAACACTCCACCCCATTGACCATGTTGATTGAATAAGAAAATCCTTTTTTCGGTCTCAACCTTTAAATGCTTTTCAATTTGATACTTATTTTTGTTGTTTAATTTGTTCTTAATATTACACGGTATGTCTACTTTGATTTATTGTTTAGATTTTCAATTATGCAATATTTTTAAGAATTATATATCTTTTAAATTTTTTTAAAAAGAATAATTCATTGACAATCGCTAATGCTTTTATGATATCTTAAATTGTTACTTTAATTTCTTAATGTCAAGAGAAGTCCATAAACGTCCAATATTTGTGTAAGATAAAAAAAAATTGTAATAAACAAACATACAATAAATGTGAAGAGTTTGTCCAAAGTCGACAATATGACTATTCACTAAGGCCGTCTGTGATCTAGATAGGAATACCCCTTCATATTCCCGTTCCAACAGATCATTGCTAACTTCGTACTACTTTGCAGAGATGGTGGCATGTACCATCCCCTTTTTTGCTCTTAATTACCATTCTCTTTTTTTTAATTAATTTATGAACTTTTTAAATATTATTCTGAAAAAAAAAATTCCATATTAGCAAATTATATAGGACAGTTTTGGTTCCAAGTGGCTGCCATCACCTTGGGGAAGTCGCATGCAATACTTTGGCAAATAATAACCTTGGAGATGGTGTGGCTGCAACCAAGACCCCTATCCTCAAGAAATATTTTAGAGTTTCTACTTTTGGATATTGATGTTAAGGGAGGGGCCTCCCAAAGCTATACCCACCCTAAATAACTAAAAATGATTTAATAATCGTCATTGATCTCGGTCGGAGTACCTGAAATTGTTCTTTTACTTTTAGTATTCTTAACCTTTAAGAATTATTAATTTTTTCTTTTTTAGAGTTAATAAAAACTCAAATGGGATGACCAAAGTCGACTAATCATGATACATTGAGGACAATACTAAATAAAAGAATGAAATAGGACGAGATTGGGAAAAGGATTAAAGATTGAGGACTGAAAGAACCTTTCTCTATTGAATCAACATTGCCCATGGGGTGGAGTGTCAATTTCTTACTAAAAATGGTGTGAGTTGTCGTTTTATGTGTCATTTAGCAATAGCTCAAGGGAGGGAGCATAATTTATCCTTGATTTTTTTAATGCAATTACGAAATTCTAAACTGTCTTTTGAAAATAATCTAACAATATTTCCACCATTCAGATTCAGAAATTAAGAAATTAGCATTAAAGTTTTGATTAATTGACAATAACATTGAGCAGATCGAAGGTTTAACCCAATAGAAATTACTCGATCTTTAATCTCACATAATTGGACCTTGCAATACAAGAAAAGTGAGGATCATGGACGGATTTTAGAGAAGGAATTATTTCACACAGATTTGGAACGGAAATTTTCATCTTTTTATGTACTTGACGAACGAAATTTGGGATACTCCGTTCCAAATCTGCCCCAAAAAACTGTAAATAAAAATTTAACGTCGTGTGCTTTTTAAAATCCTCCAATTAAAACCCCTAGAAGCCTTAACCATAAACTCAATTTATTTTAATAATTTAGGGATGGAATTAGGGAGCGAAATTTCTGTCCCTAAGCTCTCTGTGGCTATGTGTTTTGGGATGGATATCATCTGTCCAAAATCTGTCCTTATTTGCCAATTAGGGATGAAATTCTTCCGTCCTAATCTTAACTTTTCTTGAAGTAACCGTTGTATGTGAACTAGTAAAATTATTTATATTACAAATTAGAATAGAAAATTAATTGATTTAATTTTTTTCTAAGATTTTCCTTTCACTAATTTCTTCAAAAATTAATAGAGCCATTTGATTTGAGGAGATTGTAGTTCCATTTCCATGTAATTCTCTCACCTCACTTTTTTGTCCTATAATTTCTCTTACTCTTCTCTCTCCTATATATATATTTCAATCTTAATCTTATTTATTTCATTATTTTTCAATTCAAAATTTTATGTGTAGTGAAGATGAGTTTTACAAACATAACGCTTAGCATAGGTTGATGCTAATATCTTAACGAAATTAAAATATTGCTTCAAATTATAAATTTATAGGTTCGAGATATAATTCAAAATTAGTTGAAAAATAATTCGCAAAACCACACTTGGGCCCTGTACAGTTTTATCAACAGATAAGAGATGATAGAGGAAAGATTACATGCCCTTTCCTCAAGATTAAAATTGCTTCCGACATTTATATCACTTGCTTTCTCCACATTGTGCAGGAACCCAATTAAAATTCAAGAAGAGTAGCTGCTTTCCTGGATATATTTATCAAGTTTCAAGCGTCTAATACCTCGCGTATGTGATCTATGTACGTGCACCGAGTAAATCATAATAAGAAAAAATGGGCTCGGGTGCGCAAGAGTAGTATTAGCATGCAAAAACTTGTTTCCATCAATGATTTTTTTCTGGCGAATAATAATAGATCTCAAAGCTTGCTAATGGGACTATATGTATTAAATATTTTCTGTTCTTTTATATTCTCGACCCATATACTTCGAGAATTTGTTGAGTCAATTGGCAAAGGGCATAGCGGTGTTCGCATGAACCAACATCATGCTACCATATAAGATCCTTAAACCAATTCAAAACTTAAACTATATCTACCAAACATTTGGCCCATTTTCATACCTTTGGCCATATACTGATCGCCACGACTTCAATGATCGCCCTGGCCCCCTCCAGTACTGGAAGTTGGGGAATGGAAATTAATTTGACGAGGAATGATGGAATAGTTCAAGAGAGAACAAGACACAAATTCTTGTCTTGATAATTGAGATCAATTCTTTTTTGGGTACATCATAACTTAGGAGACAATTTTTTAAAATAAATTTACTTCGATGTTCTTGAGATCTCCGTCTTGCAAAGTAGTTCAGGTTAAGGTCAAAATGAAATTTGCCCCCGAATTATTTAGGGGTGAATTTAAGTTATTGCAAATAGAAGAAAATTCCAACGTTTGGATGACGAATTCGTCAGGGGCAATGTTGCTTCATCAAAGCCACCTCCGCCTGGACCCTTTACCCGCTATTCGTTTTGCTCTATCTCCTTCCCTTTCCATCATGCAAGGGCTCTAATGCGGTAGGAAATTGTTCGCATGGTGTAAAATCTAAAGTGATTATTGATCTATGGAGAATTCTAGTAAATTGATGATTGACCGGTGTAAGGACAGCAATCCTATTTAGTCTATGCATTATAAGAGATGATTAATTTGAGAGAAATATGCCTTAAGACATAGACAAGCACAAAATTGTGTATAAATAAAATGTAGGCCGATCAGCTTAAGAGTGATATAGTGCATGTATAAAATGCATATAATAATACTATGCGATACATATAGGTATTTTTTCTGTAGATGAAGGGGCCGAAGCCCGAACAAGAAAATTAGAGTATACAATAACGGGGTATGGAGACCCCAATGAGATCGCCTAACATAAGGTGGTCTAGGCCATTAGGAACCAAATCTAGAAAGTGGACTCTCATTGAAAATTAAAGCATTGTCAGCATTCCATTTCGATCCATCGGCTCCAGGGGGGCAAAATCGTCATTTTTTCAATTTATTACATTTTCTTAAGAAAAAAAAATATATATATATATATATACACACATATATAAATAAATAAATAAGTTTTAAAAAAAATTTAATCTCGGGCAGGGCCGGGCAGCGCTGACCGGCTGCCCGTGACCCCGCCGGCCTTTTTTTTTAAAAAAAAAAAAAAAGATTCGGGCAGGCCAGGCAGGGCCGAGCAGCGCTCGCCGGCTGCCCGCGATCCCTACCGGCCCAGAAATCCCCAAATCGCGATTTTCGCGATTTCCGCCAAATCAGCCGAAATCTTAACGGAAAAGGGGATGAAATTGAAATTAAATGGACAGAAAGTCGATTCGGGAGAAGGAGAACAAAACCCAGCAAGAAAAAACGGGAAATTGGCTCTCATTTTAGAGATTTGGAGATCGGTTGATTTCAGGAACCGTTGCCGAAAAATTGCGAAATTCCCCCCGATCCCGACGGTTTTAACTCTAGTGAGGCCCAGATCGACCACGTTGAAGCGTCGGCGGTGTCCAGAACCGTCACCGGTGTCCATTCCAGCCCTCACCGCGGCTTCTAGGGGCGAGAACCGCCGCCCGCAGCGCCGTCGCCGCCGTTCCCGGCGATCCCGACCGCCCGCCGGCTAACGGGCCTCGGCCCATTTCTCTTTCTTCGCAGGCCCAGCCCAAGCCCATTCAAGCCCAGCACGCTCCAGTCCGGCCCAGCATTCTTCCGGCCGGTTTCTCCTTCGGGCGGGCAGTTCGATCCGATCCGATCCGACCCGATTCGTACGGCGATTTTTTTAATTTTTTATTTTTACAGAATCATCTCTCAACTTTCCGAACTAGGTAAATTCTCAACTTAGTGGCATGATTAGGGCTCCTTTCCTAAATATTATTGCTTGCTTGTTGGATATAATGTGAAATGAGTGTTCTTGGGTCGCGTGGGTGATCGGATTTGTCCCGAACTCGATTTTACGAACTTTCTGTTTTGTCACATTTCAGTCCCAAAGAAGTATTTTATTTTTTAAGATCTACCCCGAATTTCAAAATTATTTTCAAGCAAGTCCCGATTTTACTATTTTCCAATCAGTCCTTGGATTTTCCTAAATTTTTCCAAGAATCCCAAAGGACTTTTCAAATTGTTTCAGTTTAGTCCCAGGACCATTTTTCATCCTTTTCAGATCTGCCCCGAATTTTAAAATTTCTTTTCAATCAAGTCCCAGTCATTTTACTATTTTCCAATCAGTCCTGGAATTCTCAGAATTTTTCAAGCATCCCAAGGAACTTTCCAAGTTGTTTCAGTTTAGTCCTGGGGCCTTTTTTGTTTTCAGATCAGTCCAGATTTTCAAATTCATTTCAAATAAGTCATGGGATATTTTCAGTACTTTTTACACAGTCCTCATTTTTTTTTCAGAATTTTCAAATCAGTCCCCGATTTTTTAGAATTTTCAAATCGGTCCCCGAAACTTCATCCGAATTTTCAAATCAGTCCCTGCTCTTTTAAAATCGTTCAATTCAATCCCCTGGACATTTTCTAAAAATATCCAACCCTTTCCTACTTGGATCACCCACTGACAATATATGTGCCCCGTTTAAATATTTTATTTTTGTAATTATATATATATATATAATGTGACCATGTCGAAAATTAGAGTTTATCGGACGGTCAATTAATGGCTATCTCGACGGCTCGAAATCCGTAGACTAAAGCATTCGGCAAATTTCTAATTAACCTAAAATTCTACATACGGGGTAATCGGGACGTTAAACTTGGCTAAATTAAATCACTTGACTCTTTTAAATGAATTGCACGAACCGATTAATAACCTGTAATCGCATCGACAGTTCAAGAACTGTTAGTTATGCCCTTTTCAAAATTCACAATTTCAAAAGTACCGAGATACATACAACGTAATTTTGATTTTCATGCACACACATATTTACCGATTCAAGGGCATGATTACCGGTTCTTGTCCTGCCGTCACTCTAGTGTATGTTTGTGTTTAGAACGGGTTAAAACATGGGAAAACAGATTAATTTCAAACTCGGCTTAAATCAAACATGGGCAATAGTCAAATAGAGGGTTATGTCTTTTGGGTTTTAGGTGAAAATACTCTTAATCTGTAAAAGCCGTATTGTCACGATATAGAATAATCTAAAAACAACTCACACATTCGAGACTTGACTACAGACATCATGTCTGTCGGGTCCGTTAAAATAATGTCGAATGCCACATACCCTATCCATCATCCCTTTTGTTTGTTTTAGGGTAGGATTTGTATGCCAAGATACCTCGGTTAATAATCAGGTAATTCACGTAAATTCGGTGATAACAAAAACTCAATTGTTTGTTTATTTGAGCCTGCTTGTTACATTTTTTGCACCTGTTTATTATGCGGATCGAGCCCGATTCCTTAGAACTCGATTCACACTGGGTCCAACGCCCAGAACCGTTGATCACGGGGTCCAGGGCCCCCATACACTGAGTGCACATTTAATTTAATTTTCGGTATTTTCCAAAACCATACGGTGAGCATGAGTGAAATCAGGGCCGAATGCGAATCGACCGGGATTTAGTCATTGTAATTTATCTTTTATTTGAGAGAACAATGTAAGGGTATATGATGTATATTTATTCATGTAATAATCCCAGTCGGAGAGTGGACGGTTCAAGTGTCTCTTCGAATTTACAATGTCAAAACGGGCGAGTCGAGTGCAATCCTAAATCATGCGGTAAATAAATAAAATGGCAAGCCTAGCAAGGTAGAGTACCGAAAGGGCGTGTGGGATATAGGCCCACACGTAATAGAACCCCCGAATTCAAAATTTCCGGTTCCATACAAGACCATTGCCTTAGCATACTAGGTGTATCCATACCCTTAAACCCGGGCGACTCACCGGCCCTTGACCTTCGGGTCGTAAACAGGTAGTGGCGACTCCTTCTCACGTGCGTCCGTCGCGCGTCCCCGGGAAGGAGGACTTCCCAAGTCGCGTTGCATTTAGGCGCGCACATGCATGCCCCAACGAGACGAAATTCGGGTGCGCACAGCTTAACGACTCCACTGGGGACCACTTAGAAGGTTCGGGCTCGTTCTCGCTTGCTTTGTTTGCTTGTTTATTTACCGCTTCCCGTAATTTCCCGCTTATCTACTTTACGCACTTTCATTTATGCATTCGCATTGCATATCATGATAACTAGATACCTATGGGTCGCGTCCCACGACCGGTAATAGGAGCATAGGTTAGATAGGGGTTCGAAGTAGGGGTACGGCGCGCAGTTCGACTATCGCTTAGGCCTTGAAAAGAATCCCGCTCGATTTCAAGGAATTGACACCCTTGAGTCGGGGGTCCCCATCTCTAGGTAGCACGGTCCTTGTAGTGACGAAACCATGCATACTGCAAGAGCTCCATGCCATCTTCCAACCCGACTTCAATAACAGTCCATCGAGTCGGCCTGCACGCCATTTGAGTCCTTTTCTGTTTTTGAGAGAGATGTACGTTGTATACATTAAGCCGTGGGCATTTATCTTCTGTACCCATGCATCATCTAATTTCAAAACTAGGTATCATTTGTATTAACTAGTCCTAAATCGGTTTTCCTTTCATCTTGGTAAGAGATGGCGCGCTCGGTCTCCTTTCCACACCTCGACAAGGTCACGCCACCACTCGAGGAAATCAGTCATATCTTGGCTTATCTGCGCCAAGTCGACCGCGATTACATCAGGACCTTTGTTGGGGATATACCAATACTAGCCATCTGCCGAGTGGATTGGAACTTCTTGGGAGCAGCGGTGACGTTTTGGGACCCAGTCCACGCCGTCTTCAACATCCAAGGTACCGAGCTCACACCTACCATAGAGGAATATCGCACTTTCGTCGGAAGAATTGCAGCCACCCACGGCATTGTGGAACCTAACTTCCACACCACCCGACTTGTTTTGGTATCACGCCTACTCGAGGTGCATAGGTCTCAGGTACAAGCCGAACTTGCATATTCCGGTGGCACAGAGATAGTCACCGCGAAACTCCTCCGTTTTATTGAAATGCAAGCGCGCAAGGTTCAAGAGGATCTTTTACAAAAGAATTTATGCCATGCGATCTTATTCTTAATTTTCGGAACTCTATTATTCCCTCGCTCGGCCGGTCACATTGACGCAGCCTTAGCTAGCGTTGTCCTCCAAGTGGTTGGAGGCCGCGAGTACGAGGTGGCCTTGTTGGCCAAGACCATACGGTCCCTTGATCGCATTACGAGAAAAACCGATCAAAGGTTGAGAGGGTTCCCAATCCTTTTGCAAATTTGGCTCCAAAGCCATGCAAACCCCTTCGGCCTTGTTCGTCCGGTTATGTTTTTTATACGTCCGGAGTCTATCATTTCGCGGTTACTACCTCTAATGCGTGTGGAGGAACACAAGGTCTCCGAGTGGGTCAAAATTTTTCGTGAAATAGCACCTAGGGGCTTCAAGTGGCGTGTCATGTGGATGCCACCCGGACCCATAGCCCTTAAGTGTCCTGATTTTTATGGAGTCCCACTCATGAGTCATGCGGGGTCCACCACTTATTTTCCAGTGCGAGTAGTGAGGCAGCTCGGTGGCTTACAGACGGTTCCCGAGGATACGGCGCGAACTAGATTTGAACATACTTGGCGGGAGGATCAGACACTCGTAGGTCTTCAAAGTAACGTCGAACAGGTTCTGGATGCGTGGCGAACTGTTATTACTGAGCGTCCATACTTCCCCGAGCACTCGACCCTTGATGAGCGGGATTTTCAGGCTACAGAGGAATACATCCTTCACTTCTACCGATGGGGTCAAGTAGCACACGAGGACCTCGTCAACTCTCCGCGAGTTGAAGATGGCGGGTCACCCGTCACAACTCCCACTCCGTATATGGCCATCCAAGCCAAACTCACTCATCTCAGAGCAGAAAGAAATCGTCTTTGTCGAGAAGTTGCAGAGAAGGACGAGCAGCTTGTTGATCAGCGCCAACTACAGAGAGAGCTCGCCCAGACCCGTGCCGAGCTACAGAGGCGTGATCAGGAATTGGTGCAAGCGAACGCCGCTTTGGAGAGGTCTAGGAAAAGGGCTCGTGGGGTCCATATACACTCTAGGATAGACACCTCCGCCGGGCTCTCGAACTAGGGCTTTCCATAGCGATGGTCGCTTGCTCCCCGGGCGCGGTGGAAAATCGACTTAGGACTATCTTTTCAAAATTTGTATTGCACTTTGAACCATTCGGAGTTAATACAAATGACAGTATTAGTTTTCAAAATTCATGCATCTCATGCATTCCCTCTGTTATTCCTTACTTTGCATGTTTATTTTAAAGAGAATATTCTTGCATCGAAATTCACACACTTATGGAATCCAGGTATTAACAACTGGCGGCGCCCCACCGGTATCCCACACGCTTCCAATTAAGAATGACAGAGGAAAATCAACTCGCTGTCTTCGAAGGGAATACACCACCGACGCCGGTTCATTCTCCACAGCCCACGATGAACGCGCCACCACCATTTACCATTGCAGGCGCGCCACTAGCACATCATGGGACTCCCTCGGCCCATCTCCCACAACCGATTTCAACAAGCATGTCACTACCGCCGGGGTACGCACCACCACCACTTGGGCACTCGCCGCCGCCACCGATGCACGTGCCGTCGTCGGCGACTCAAGCACCACCGCCTGCCCATGATCCTACTCGCATGGCCACGCTCGAGGGCAACGTCACAACTCTTCAAAACACGGTTGACCTAATGGCCGCTAATATGGCCGAGATGATGGCCTTGCTCAGGGGGCCAAATCGCGCGTCTTCGAGCACCACCCTGCCTCTCGCACGTGGGCCAACTGTCGACCCCACTCCTTGGGTCCCGCCAACCCATGCATCAGAGGGTGACATAGCGGCCGCCCTCGCGCCGGCAATTATCCCAGTGCTTGCTCCTCATCTGAAGCACGCGCCGGCAATTCACCCGGTCGACTCCGGCCATCCTCAGTCCACCATTCCAGCAACTGTCTCACTTCCGCCCATGACGATTCCCGTGCCGGATCCCGTTATGTTCGCACCACCTCCCGTGTTCGCGCCAGCTCCAACTACCGTTTATACTGCTCTCCCGCCGATGGGCTTTCCGGCATCGAGCGCCCCTGCTCCTGCTCACACAACTGAGCCTTTCCCTTACCAAGCTCCACAACCCCATATCAGCCTCCCCTACCAAGCTCCACCTCCCATAAATGTTACTTTCTCCGAACCAGGCATGCCGATTCAAGCGGCCCCCAGAGCTCCACCCACAAATTTCTTTCCCGAAACGGAGACCGAACAGGAGAGGAGAATGAAAAAGATGGAAGTGACTATCAGGGCCCTCCAAGCTAGTGATCCCCGACATAACACTAGTTATATAGATTCGACTCTCTTTTCGGGGATGCAGCTACCCGCGAAAGTCAAGGTACCCAATTTTCAGAAGTACGATGGAACTAAAAACCCGCGACACCACCTCCGTCACTACAACGGAAAGATGCTTCAATACTGGGATTACGAACAGTTCGTCATCGCGACTGTCCAGGAGAGCTTGTAAGGACCGGCTCTTAATTGGTTCATATCTCTCCGAGCAGAGGACATCCCCTCCTGGACCGAACTGTCCAAGAAGTTCGTTGAGCAGTATCAGTATAACATGGAGACGCCCCCGTCCTTCCTCAAGTTAAGCACGATGGAAATGGCAGAGGGGCAGAAGTTTGAGGATTACGCCACGAATTGGCGTTCGGAAGCAGCAAAACATTTTCCTCCAATTTGCGAAGCGCAGCAAATTCAAATGTTTCATGGGACTCTCAAGGGGGCTTACTACTCTCACCTCATGGGCCACAAGTCTACTTTCTCGGAGATGATTATGGCCGGGAAGCAGGTAGACCTGGGCATCAAACTCGGAAGGTTAGAGGGTCCGACAAAGAAAGGGGAAGGAGAGTCCTTGAGGAAGACCGCGGTCGCAGCAGCCCCAACTAATAGCAGAAGGGGAAAGGAGGCTTCGGTTAATGCAGTTAATCTAGGGCACCCAGGACCTCAACAGTACTCGGTGAATTTCACACCTACGCCACCTGCCACTCCCGCATATGCTCCGCCGATCGTGCACTATCAACCTCAACATCCCGCTCAACCAGTTTACTATTCGGCTCCGCCGGCTCCGCAACAAGTCGTCCATCATTACGCTCCTGTTCCTCCTCAGACCCCGCAGTACAGGCCTCCGGCTTCGAGAAAACCTCAGCCGACACAACAGGCCTCAGCCCTACAGGGTCAACAGAGCGATACGACGCAACCCCGACAGCGCATACAGTTCACACCCTTGCCTACCCCACTCTCCCATATATACAGGCAACTACTAGCCGGTAACATGATTCGACCCACGGTTCCGGGTCTCAGTTTCATTCCGGCAAACCAGGATCAGAGTCTACATTGCGAGTACCACTCAGGTGCTCCCGGTCACACTACCGACAGCTGTTGGAAATTACAGGAGGAGGTTCAGAAGTTGATCAATGATAAGAAGATCTCGTTCAATGCCATTAAGCCCCCAAACGTGCAAGCTAACCCTCTCCCTGATCATGGGTCGAGCTCGGGGCCCACCATCAATATGATTAGTGTTTGCACTATGAGAGAGGACGAAAGCCAACTGGAGGGCCCTGCTCCATTTGTAATCGAGTATGTCCCCGCGGAAGCCACCGTAGGGTTCACAGGGTCTAGTGTCGCGCCAGCCCCGTTCATAATAGAAGTCCTCTCTCGAGAGCCGTACCAAGACAGTAAGGTCCCTTGGACTTACGAAGGAAGTGTCGGGAACCTTGAGCAGTAATTCAGTGTCATGGGCGTGACACGCTCGGGCCGGGTGTACACGAACCCGGAGATCGCAGGTAAGGGTAAGGCTCCCGCTGCATCCGGAGCTGCTCCGGAAGCCCCGCCTATCCCGCAGAAGAAGGTGACCGAAGAAGAAGCCGAGGCTTTCATGAAAGTGATCAAGGCGAGCGAGTACAAGGTAGTAGAACAAATGGGTAAGTCTCCAGCTCATATTTTGCTACTCGCTCTCCTCTTGAGTTCGGAGCCACACCGAGAAGCCCTCCTACGAGTCCTTACCGCAGCACAGGTTCCCAAGGAGACAGCCCCGGATCAGATTGAAGAGACCGTCAGCTCGATTTTCTCCAATGCCATCTCATTTTCAGATGACGAGCTCCCCTCCGAAGGATGGGCACACTCACGGGCGTTGCACATCGTCTGCAAGTGCAACAATTTCGTCATTGGCCGGGTCATGATCGACAACGGCTCCGCCCTCAATGTTTGCCCAGTGTCCACGTTGAAGCAAATGAATGTGGACCTCAACCGCGTCCGCCCGAGCAAAACCGCGGTTCGAGCCTTTGACGGCTCACGGAGGGAAGTGAATGGGAAGATTTACCTCTTGATCGATGTCGGCCTGTGCTCATTCAGCGTCACATTTCAGGTCCTTGACATCCCGAATGCTTTCAGCTTGCTCCTAGGAAGACCTTGGATCCACTCAGCTGGAGCCGTTCCCTCGTCCCTGCACCAAAGGATCAAGTTCATCGCGGAGGGTCGGCTCGTTACGGTCAAGGGTGAAGAGGATTACGCCATCTATAAGGAAATGGTTGTGCCCTATATTAGCATCGGAGACGACGAGAACCTCCCATTCCATTCATTCGAGACCATCTCCGTCATTCGGAACTATGGGGAGTTCCGTCCATCTCGTGCTGATCGCATGGTCGGGAAGGTCCTTTTGCGTCACAACTATGTTCCCGGTACCGAGCTTGGAGCACAGGGACAGGGGATCAATTGCCCAATCGAGATTGAAGAGTACAAGAACAGGAGGGGACTCAGTTTTCGCCCTTCCTGCCACGAGATTATCGAGGCCCGTAGGGGCAAACACCTCCACCGTCTCGCCGCGCTTTACGGGAAAATCAACAGAGGCATCCCAGTTCTCCCACTCTCTCATTTTTTTTCTGCACCGCCACACATCGTCGGAGGTACTCTTGACGGCCCTTCCTCGGTTTCAGAAGCCGAGCCGGTCGATCTGCCCGCCATATGCACCGTCACCGAGGAGACTCCTTTAGGGGTCCATATCCGCCTTGCACAGGAGAATGAGGAGCTCAACAACTGGACCTCAGTCCCGTGCTACTCGGCTGTGATCGCCTATGTGTAAGGCTATCTATGTGTTTGATGTTTCCCCGCGTGTCGGCATAGCCATAAGCCACACGACGGAAGAGGGATTTTGTTATGGCTTCACGCTTACATCAATAATGAAATCTCTGCATGCATTTTTGAATTTCCGCATCTACTTTCTCCTTTCTCTTACTTATCTCGCAACGCTCTAAATTTCTAAGACAATTCATTTCAATTTCCAGGCTCCACTCGAATCCAAATCTTCGACACGACAATTCGAACCCATCCGAAGAACGTCTCGAAGAGTCCCGACCCATATACTTCGGGGAAGGGCTCGACGAGGACGGTCGAGTGCCTAAGATAGAGGAGAGTTTGCGCCGCCTCGATGACCGTCAATTCACTTCAATTGAGCCAACAGAAGAAATCAACGTGGGCACCGAAGAAGAATCACGCACCCTGAAGATCGGGACGAGCCTCGACCCCACACAGCGGGCCCGGATGATCGATTTCCTTAAGGAGTACCAAGAAGTCTTTGTTTGGTCTTATGCCGACATGCCAGGTTTGGATCCCTCAATAGTTAAGCACTTCCTTCCGCTTGATACGGAGAGGTTTCCACCCAAACGGCAGCACTTACGGCGTCATCGAGCCGGCCTTCTCCTCCGCATTAAGGAATAGGTCATCAAGCAAATCACGCGGGCTTCCTGGAAGTTTGTAATTACTCTGAGTGGGTGGCGAATATTGTGCCTGTAGAGAAGAAAGATGGAAAAGTCAGAGTCTGCGTCGACTATCGGAACCTCAACAAGACCAGCCCCAAAGATAACTTCCCCCTGCCTCACATTGACGTCTTAGTCGACAACACAGCACGCCACACATTGTTCTCCTTCATGGATGGCTTTTCCAGATACAACCAGATTCGGATAGCCGATGAGGATAAGATCAAGACGACGTTCATCACAATGTGGGGCACTTTCTGTTACCGAGTCATACCCTTCGGCCTCAAAAATACCGGGGCAACATACCAAAGGGCCATTGTCACGCTATTCCATGATATGATGCATAAAGAGATCGAGGTCTACGTCGACGACATGATTGCTAAATCAAAAGAAGGAGAGGATCATCTCGTTAATCTAAAATGCCTCTTCGACCGACTCAAGAAGTACAAGCTTCGACTTAACCCGGCAAAGTGTACATTCGGTGCCAAGTCAGGAAAACTGCTAGGTTTCGTGGTCAGCGAACGAGGCATCGAGGTTGATCCCGACAAGGTGAAGGCAATCAGGAAGTTACCTCCACCATCGACAGTCCGTGAAGTACGAGGCTTTCTGGGACGACTGAACTACATTGTACGTTTCATTGCAAACCTGACAGACAAATGTCAACTACTCTTCCGCTTGCTTTGCAAAAATGTAGCGATTAAGTGGGACGAAGAATGTCAGAAGGCCTTCGACACTATCAAGGCATACTTGGTTCAACCCCCGGTATTGGTCCCACCTACCCTAGATCGCCCTCTTATTCTCTATCTGACAGTGCGCCGGCAATCCCTAAGATGCATGTTAGGGCAGGAAGACGAGTCCACGCATGCAGAACATGCCATTTACTATTTAAGCAAGAAGTTCACCGAAGGGGAGTCCAACTACCCGGAGATTAAGAAGATGTGCTGCGCGCTGGTGTGGGTCATGCAGAGGCTCCGGCAGTACACTCTCTATCATACTATCCGCTTATTGTCAAAAGCGGATCCCCTGAAGTACTTGCTCGATAGTCCATCTTCCATGAAGAACATTTCAAAGTGGCGATGTCAGCTGACGGAATACGACATTGAATATGTGCACCATACATCGATCAAGGGGTAGGCAATTGCGGATCACTTAGCAGAGTTCCCAATCGAAGACGATACGCCGATCAACTCTGACTTTCCGGACGAAGGGATCCTCCAAGTGGACAGTGAGGAGAACAATTTCGCATGGAAGATGTATTTCGACGGCACGGTAAATTTCACTGGGTTCGGCATTGGTGCAGTGCTGATATCCCCCGACGAACGCTACTATCCGATTGCAGCAAAGGTTGATTACCCCTGCACTAATAACGTGGCCGAATACGAGGCATGCATCCTCGGCTTACAAGCGGCGATCGACTTCAAGGTGAAGGAACTGGAAGTGTTCGGCGATTCTATGCTTACAATTTTCCAGACGTTGGGGCAATGGAAGACGAAGGACGCGAAGTTAGTGCCATATCACGAGTATCTTGAGGAGTTATCGGAGAACTTCGAGAAAATCTCATTCACATACACGCCGCGCATCAAGAACCAATTTGCAGATGTACTTGCGACGCTCGCATCCATGGTGAGCATCACGAAAGAAAACCTCATTGAGCCACTCGAAATCGAGATTGCCAAGGGCCCTGCTCACTGCAACGCAATCGAGGCAACTGACGAACAGCCGTGGTATGAAGACATCAAACATTTTCTGTAAACCGGCCAATACCCGACATTCGCCAACCGGCGTGATAGAAAAACACTTCGGCGACTCGCAGCACATTACTTCCTGAGTGGAGAGGTTCTTTATCGCTGTTCCTTCGATGCCACACTACTCCGGTGTGTCGATGAAATTGAGGCACAACGCCTTATGAGAGAGATATACGAGAGAAGTTGCGGACCTCACATGAGCGGGCTTATGCTCGCCAAGAAACTTATGTGTTTGGGTTATTTCTGGTCCACCATGGAGGCCGACTGCACCAAACACGTCAAACACTGCCACTTGTGCCAGGTCTATGCCAACCAGATCAAAGCACCCCCCAATGAGCTACATCCAATGGCGGCCCCGTGGCCCTTTTCAATGTGGGGCATAGATGTGATCGGCCCTATCACTCCCAAAGCATCCAACGGACACCTTTTCATTTTGGTGGCAATCGACTACTTCACCAAGTGGATCGAGGCCATAACGCTTGCTTCGGTCACCGCAAAGGCCGTGGCACGCTTCCTCAAGTGCAACATCATCGCCCGATACGGAGTCCCCGCAACGATCATCACTGACAACACTAAGAACTTGAACAACAAGATCATCGATGAGCTCTGCGAGCAATTCAAAGTGCAGCATCGTAACTCCACGCCGTACCGTCCCCAAATGAACGGTGCGGTGGAAGTTGCGAACAAGAATATCAAGAAAATCATCGAAAAAATGACGGTGACCTATAAGAATTGACACGAAATGCTCCCTTTTGCTCTCTTAGCATACCAAACATCTATCTGCACTTCAACCGGGGCAACTCTGTACTCTTTGGTCTACAGCATGGAAGCAGTCCTCCCAATCAAAGTGGAGATTCCTTCCATGAGGGTCTTTGCCGAGTTCGAGCTCGAAGAAGCAGAATGGGCGAAACAACGCTACAAACAACTCAATCTCATCGACGAAAAGCGGCTAACAGCGCTATGCCACGGCCAAAGCTACCAACAAAGAATGGCCCGAGCATTCAATGCAAGAGTCCGCCACCGCGAGTTCAACCCCGGTGACCTTGTCCTGCGAAACCAGATCAAAGCACCCCCCAATGAGCTACATCCAATGGCGGCCCCGTGGCCCTTTTCAATGTGGGGCATAGATGTGATCGGCCCTATCAATCCCAAAGCATCCAACGGACACCTTTTCATTTTGGTGGCAATCGACTACTTCACCAAGTGGATCGAGGCCATAACGCTTGCTTCAGTCACCGCAAAGGCCGTGGCACGCTTCCTCAAGTGCAACATCATCGCCCGATACGGAGTCCCCGCGACGATCATCACTGACAACGCTAAGAACTTGAACAACAAGATCATCGATGAGCTCTGCGAGCAATTCAAAGTGCAGCATCGTAACTCCACGCCGTACCGTCCCCAAATGAACGGTGCGGTGGAAGTTGCGAACAAGAATATCAAGAAAATCATCGAAAAAATGACGGTGACCTATAAGAATTGACACGAGATGCTCCCTTTTGCTCTCTTAGCATACCAAACATCTATCTGCACTTCAACCGGGGCAACTCTGTACTCTTTGGTCTACGGCATGGAAGCAGTCCTCCCAATCAAAGTGGAGATTCCTTCCATGAGGGTCTTTACCGAGTTCGAGCTCGAAGAAGCAGAATGGGCGAAACAACGCTACAAACAACTCAATCTCATCGACGAAAAACGGCTAACAGCGCTATGCCACGGCCAAAGCTACCAACAAAGAATGGCTCGAGCATTCCATGCAAGAGTCCGCCACCGCGAGTTCAACCCCGGTGACCTTGTCCTGCGAAAGGTTCTTCACATTACACCTGACTCTCGGGGCAAGTTCGCGTACAAGTATGACGGGCCTTTCGTCGTCAGGGAAACCTTCTCTGGAGGGGCAATTATCTTAAGTGACATGGAAGAGACCGAAAATGCGCTCCCAGTCAACGCTGACGCCCTCAAGAAGTACTATCCTTGATCGCCTTCTTCGTCATTCTGCAGCCTCTTCATGTCCCCGCAGGCTACAAGCCACATTTCCGACCTTTGTCTTCTTCTGTATTTTTCAAACTCCACGCTCATGTCGCCTCAGCGCATTCTGTCATCAGCACTTGTACTCTTTCCATCTAAGATCACCTTTGAGAGAAAAGAATAAATGTCTCGCTAGGTTGAAAACTTCCTTGAGGAGACTTAAGCGAAAGTTAGGGAACGAGGGGCACGGCTTAAAATCCTGCAAAGGGGAGCTGTGGCAAAAGGAGAGCATAAATCATATCCTTGCTAGGCTGAAAACCTGCAAAGGGCGGTCTAGGCAAAAGTTAGAGGAATCGAGAGATGCGATCGGACCCTATCTTGGGCGGTCGTAGTAAAAGGAGAGCATTATTGGAGAAAAGTCAAAATAAAATACCCCGTCAGGTCGTCACGCGTTTTGCGGCCTGGGCAAAAATTACGGGCAATTGTCGGTTTGACCACGAAAGAACAGCAGCACCCCGCGTGAAGCTACAACTAGTAGTGGTTCGGCAGTCCTCAACGCAAGCAAACTCTCTTCGACTCTCAAGGCTCGAGATATGCCTCGAAATGGGGTCGAATCGTCGTATCCTTGATTTGGAGGATCCTAAAGATCCTTCCATTTACCTTCACTCAAAGCTTTGTGGGCCATGCCCTCATTTTGCGAAAAGCCTTTCTTTTGGTCAAATATGAATTCGGGACACGGCCACCCCTCAAATGGCCACCAACTTCAGATCCCCGAAGCATCATTACATAGATTTCCTTTGCACATCGTAATTCCACCAGTTTTACGCGACTGACAACGGCCGTTAGCTTCCACTCTCCTATGCAGGTACGGGCATGTGGATCCTAAAAGGCGTCTCCCCTTGACGAACTCATGTCTGCCTCATAAGACAAGATCGCAATCTCAAACTCGAGCGAAAGGCCCTCAAGGAGGCACCTATTACCATTATCGGACAAATCCGTCAGCTTTATCGGCCCAAGTCAACTCTCTCAAGTTCTCAAGCCATCCTTGATGACCGAATCCACCTTTACTGCTTTGGGTTTGGACACCCACAATTTATTGCTTTGGGTTTGGACACCCGCCATTTATTGCTTTGGGTTTAGACACCCACATTTATTGCTTTGGGTTTAGACACCCACATTTATTACTTTGGGTTTGGACACCCATCTTTTTATTGCTTTGGGTTTGGACACCCACCATTTATTGCTTTAGGTTTGGACACTCACATTTACTGCTTTGGGTTTGGACACCCACCTTTTACTGCTTTGGGTTTGGACACCCACATTTACTGCTTTGGGTTTGGACACCCACCTTTTACTGCTTTGGGTTTGGACACCCCCCTTTTACTACTTTGGGTTTCGACACCCGCCATTTATTGCTTTGGGTTTGGACACCCGCCTTTTTATTGTTTTGGGTTTGGACACCTACCATTTTATTGCTTTGGGTTTAGACACCCACATTTAGTGCTTTGGGTTTGGACACCCACCTTTTTATTACTTTGGGTTTTGACACCCACCATTTATTGCTTTGGGTTTGGACACCCACATTTTTACTTTCTTTGGGCCCGTAAACCCATCTTTACTGTTTTCAGGGCCATAAGCCCACCTTTTTTGTTTTTGGATCCATAAACCACATCTTCACTGCTTTCAGGTACATACGTTTATCCAACTCCTTCCCATGAATCCAAAACCAGAGAGAACAAGTGGCAGTGGGGAAAGATGCCAGGACGGTCACCGAGATCAGACGGGGTGCTTCTTAAGATCTTTGGCTGCATCCTCTATCCGAGCACACAACCGAAGAGGGGCAAGGTTTCAGCACCTCATTTCGATCCATCGGCTTCAGGGGGGCAAAATCGTCATTTTTTCCAATTTATTAAATAAATAAGTTAAAAAAAAATTTAATCTCGGGTAGGCCGGGCAACGCTGACCAACTGCCTGTGACCCCGCCGGCCTCTTTTTTAAAAAAAAAAACACAAGAAGATTAGGGTAGGGTCGGGCAGCGCTCGCCGGCTGCTCGCGATCCCCGCCGGCCCAGAAATCCCCAAATCGTGATTTTCGCGATTTTCGCCAAATCGGCCGAAATCTTAACGGAAAAGGGGATGAAATTGAAATTAAAAAAACAGAAAGTCGATTCGGGAGAAGGAGAACATAACCCAGCAAGAAAAAACGGGAAATTGGCTCTCGTTTTAGAGAATTTGGAGATCGGTTGATTTCGGGAACCGTTGCCGGAAAATCGCGAAATTCCCCCCGATCCCGACGGTTTCAACTCCGGTGAGGCCCAAATCGACCACGACGAAGCGTCGACGGTGTCCAGAACCGTCACCGGCGTCCATTCCGGCCCTCACCGCGGCGTCCAAGGGCGAGAACCGCCGTCGCCGCCGTTCCCGGTGATCCCGACCGCCCGCCGGCTAACGGACCTCGGCCCATTTCTCTTTCTTTGCAGGCCCAGCCCAAGCCCATTCAGGCCCAGCACGCTCCAGTCCGGCCCAGCGTTCTTCCGGCCGGTTTCTCCTTCGGGCGGGCAGTTCGATCAGATCCGATTCGACCCGATTCGTCCAGCGATTTTTTTATTATTTTTTTATCTTTACAGAATCACCCCTCAACTTTCCGAACTAGGTAAATTCCCAACTTAGTGGCATGATTAGGGCTCCATTCCTGAATATTATTGCTTGCTTGTTGGATATAATGTGAAATGAGTGTTCTTGGGTCGCGTGGGTGATCGGATTTGTCCCGAACTCGATTTTACGAACTTTCTGTTTTGTCACATTTCATTCCCGAGGACGTATTTTATTTTTTAAGATCTACCCTGAATTTCAAAATTATTTTCAATCAAGTCCCGGCCATTTTACTATTTTCCAATCAGTCCTTGGATTTTCCAGAATTTTTCCAAGAATCCCAAAGAACTTTTCAAATTGTTTCAGTTTTGTCCCTGGACCATTTTTCACCCTTTTCAGATCTGCCCCGAATTTCAAAAATTCTTTTCAATCAAGTCCCAGTCATTTTACTATTTTCCAATCAGTCCTGGAATTCCCAGAATTTTTCAAACATCCCAAGGAACTTTCCAAGTTGTTTCAATTTAGTCCTGGGGCCTTTTTTTTGTTTTCAGATCAGTCCAGATTTTCAAATTCATTTCAAATAAGTCCTGGGACATTTTCAGTAATTTTTACACAGTTCTCAATTTTATCAGAATTTTCAAATCAGTCCTCAATTTTTTAGAATTTTCAAATCGGTCCCCGAAACTTCATCCGAATTTCAAATCAGTCCCTGCCCTTTTAAAATCGTTCAATTCAATCCCCTGGACATTTTCTAAAAATATCCAACCCTTTCCTACTTGGATCACCCACCGACAATATATGTGCCCCGTTTAAATATTTTATTTTTGTAATTATATATATATAATGTGACCATGTCGAAAATTAGAGTTTATCGGGCGGTCAATTAATGGCTATCTCGACGGCTCGAAATCCGTAGATTAAAGCATTCGGCAAATTTCTAATTAACCTAAAATTCTACATACGGGATAATCGGGACGTTAAACTTGGCTAAATTAAATCACTTGACTCTTTTAAATAAATTGCACGAACCGATTAATAACCTGTAATTGCATCGATAGTTCAAGAACTGTTAGTCATGCCCTTTTCAAAATTCACAATTTCAAAAGTACCGAGATACGTACAACGTAATCTTGATTTTCATGCACACACATATTTACCGATTTAAGGGCATGATTACCGGTTCTTGTCCTGCCGTCACTCTAGTGTAGGTTTGTGTTTAGAACGGGTTAAAACATGGGAAAACGGATTAATTTCAAACTCGGCTTAAATCAAACATGGACAATAGTCAAATAGAGGGTTATGTCTTTTGGGTTTTAGGTGAAAATACTCTTAATCTATAAAAGCCGTATTGTCACGATATAGAATAATCTAAAAACAACCCACACATTCGAGACTTGACTACAGACATCATGCTTGTCGGGTCCGTTAAAATAATGTCGAATGCCACATACCCTATCCATCATCTATTTGTTTGTTTTAGGGTAGGATTTGTATGACAAGATACCTCGGTTAATAATCAGGTAATTCACGTAAATTCGGCGATAACAAAAACCTCATTATTTGTTTATTTGAGCTTTCTTGTTACATTTTTGCACTTGCTTGTTATGCGGATTGAGCCCGATTCCTTAGAACACGATTCACACTAGGTCCAACGCCCAGAACCGTTAATCACGGGGTCCAGGGCCCCCATACACTGAGTGCGCATTTAACTTAATTTTCGGTATTTTCCAAAACCATACGGTGAGCATGAGTGAAATCATGGCCGAATGCGAATCGACCGGGATTTAGTCATTGTAATTTATCTTTTATTTGAGAGAACAATGTAAGGGTTTATGATGTATATTTATTCATGTAATAATCCCGGTCGGAGAGTGGACGGTTCAAGTGTCTCTTCGAATTTACGGTGTCAAAACGGGCGAGTCGAGTGCAACCCTAAATCATGCGGTAAATAAATAAAATGGCAAGCCTAGCAAGGTAGAGTACCGAAAGGGCGTGTGGAATATAGGCCCACACGTAATAGAACCCCCGAATTCGGAATTTTCGGTTCCATACAAGACCATTGCCTTAGCATACTAGGTGTATCCATACCCCTAGACCCGGGCGACTCACCGGCCCTCGACTTTTGGGTCGTAAACAGGTAGTCGCAACTCCTTCTCACGTGCGTCCGTCGCGCGTCCCCGAGAAGGTGGACACTCCCAAGCCGCGTTGCATTTAGGCGCACGCATGCGTGCTCCGACGAGACGAAATTCGGGTGCGCACAAGCATACATATATATAGGTTTTACTTTGCATTTCTAAAAAGGAGGTTAATAAGTGGAAATAGGTGAAACAAGTATATATAAGAGCTCCAATCCAACAAAAATTAAAGTTTTCTTTTTGAACAAAAAAAGTAAAAGATTATTGCTCATTAAAATCATAGACAGGGTCTTATCATTAAAATGATGAGTAAGTGAATTCTATCGGTCCACATGACCCTCGACTATATGTATTCCCATTAATCTCTCTATCGACGGTTCATAGCTTTCGGACCACATCTTGTTAGTGCACATACAAAAGTTCAAGATAGAAAACAAGATTATGCCCACAAAAAGAAAGTAAAAACAAAGCTTGATCTACCACTAGAATGCTTGGTATTAATAGTAGCGATAAAATTAGAAAATATTCCCCGGCAACAGTGTCAAAAACTTGTTGTCCTTGCAAGTATAAGGGTCATTCAAGTAATAAAGAAATGAGTAAAATATCATTCCCACACGGAGAATTCCCTAGAAAGCAAAAACACTCTCCTGGGTGGGTAGAGCTACTTCGATCAATTTAGTCATCAATAATACCCCAATCTACACCATGTCCCTTTTCCGGTTACCGAAATCCACATTAAACACCATTGACAAAGTAATGAGAAGATTTTGGTGGGGCACAACAAAGGAAAGCGGAAGTTACTATGCGCCAAAGAATTAGGAGTCCATTTGCAAACCAAGAACAGAGGGAAGGTTATGATTCATAAGAGTAGAAGACACAAATAAGGCAATGCTATCAAAAACAGCCTGGGCATTAACAAAAGCAAACAGCAGCCTTGCCGGTAGAGCTATAAAGACCAAATATGGAAACTTCCTAAACCCTAGCAACCGCAACTCTCCATCGCCAATATGTAAAGGCCTCCAATGGTGTAAGGACACCAACCACATGCTTTTCTGTAGGTAACGGTTCATCTATTTCAGCATGGCTCAACCCTTGGATCCCAGGTACGCATGATCATAGACCCTCTCCTAATACTGATGTAATTCCAAATCCGGAGCTCAAGGTACATGATCTCATGCTATTGTATCCTAAAAGATGGAACATTCCACTACTCACTAATCTCTTTGAGCAAGGTACTGTGGAGAAAATCCTCAAAATTCACTTGGCCCAAGAAGACTATGAGGATGCAACAGTATGGACTCCTAACTCGTCAGGGAAGCACTCAGTCAAATCCTTCTACTTAACTGATCAGAAGTACAGATTCCAAAATAACAATGAAATTGAATGGAAAGCCTTTTGGAATCTAAAAATCCATGACCGATTCAAACTCCATCTTTGGAGAATAGCCAGTGAATGCCTCCCCTAGTTTAACGAAGAAAACACACCGTGTCCTCTTTGCCAAACCAGTTCCGATAAATTAGACCATCTCTACGAAGATTGTATATTTTATCGTGTTGCTTGGAGGGAATCACCATGGGATATTCAGTCAAGCATTTTACTGAACACCCAATGTCAAGGACCTGATTAATTTTGTTACTTGCCCCCCTCATACGATGTTATCAAACTATGCGGATAAAACGAAATTCTCTTTATATGCAAGTATAATTCTCTATCAGTTATGGAACTCACGTAATAATGTCTTACATGCAGGGAAACCGGGAGACCTCCACCAAACTATCAAGAGAATCAAAAGCTGCTACTTTGAGCACATCAAAAGAGGCCAAAACACAAGAAACCAAGAAGGAAACTCATCCACTCCGCCTCTGTAGCTCGAGCCTTCACAATAACCCACAGGCCCCGACTGGAGCATCATCAGCACAGACGCATCCTGGCGAAATACCACCTCATGCCTATCAGGAGTCCTTCAACACCCACGTAGTCCTCCAGCACTTTCATGGTTCAAGTTATCACATGAGGACACACCACTTCAAGCAGAGGCTCGAGCTACACTCCTTGAGCTTTCAATAGTTGCAGAAAGAGGATTCACGAAGATTTGACTTCGTTGTGACGCACTGATGCTAGTAGATGCCATTTTGCACCCACATACCTCTCCATGGGAGATTAGGAGCTTAGTATCAGATATTATTTGTATTTTGATCTGCCTTATTGACTGGAAATGCTCATGGATTCCAAGGTCAGATAACACTCTGGCTCATGATCTGGGCCGATTCGGCTCAGAGTCAAATTTTAACTCTCTCTGTATTTTACAGGGATATCCGAACCTTGGTAACTATGTAGCTTCCTCTTCGTTTTGATTAATAAAAATATGCATTATTCAGCGGAAAAAAAAAAGAAGAAGAAGAAGAAGATAACGGACAAGTCATAGTTGTAACTCCCACCGCAAAAGGTTGCAACTCCGAACCTACAGCCCAAGCCTTCCAACAGAGAGTTGCGACTTTCAAAGTGTTGGAGTTGTCACCCACAATTCTAGCTTGCGATCCCATCTTCCGATGCACCTATCAAAGGCCAAAATACATCCACATGAGTGTCGAAACTAATAAAAATACTTTACAAAATTGATTCCAATTGGACTTTTGTTTGCACAGACTCGTCGAAGCTTCAAACTGGCATTCAATCACATAATTCCATCATGAACCAACACAAACTCGTTGGATCCTAGTCGTACAGAGAGCTAACCCACTAGCTTTGACAATTTAAAGACCATTTCTTTTATTCCATGAAGACCCGAGAGCTAGACTCCAAAATCCCTTCATTTTATCCAAATTTTGATCAACTAATGACACAAGTCCATATGAGCAGAGCCTACTCTTTCATCTACCAAGACCACCCTAGCAATTTTGAACCAACATAACCGACTTAATCCACAATGATCATGTAAAATCGACATCTATAATATCTAATCCACTTTACCAAAACATCATTTCTCATCAACCATCATCATCGTTCAACATTACTTAACATATAGACACACACACACACATATATACACATGTATATGAAGAATAAATTTAGCTCATGAACATTCCAACTTGTTTCTTTTGTTGGATTCGAACATCGAGAAGTTAGTTTCGGGAATGTTTCAATGAGCTAATCATACCAACTTTTTTGTTATGCATATAAGTACTAAAATAAACCATCTTGCACTATTCCGACCACTCTGTTTTGCCGGATCTCAGCATCGAGGGTCACATCAGGAATAGTTGCCAAGCATGCCATCACCATATCATCATTATTCTCCAACCATGCATTCAACTCGAAAGTAAAATAAAATGCAAAGAGATTGCGATTTTTCCACTACATATGTACATAGAAACTCAGGAAAGGAAATGGAGAAGAGGTTGTCGACCCGGAGAGCTCGGATCCGAGCTGACCAGAGGTTGTGCATGCCTAATTTATACCTTCTCCAATTGATTTCGGGCAAGACGACTTTAAAGGAAGATAATCGAGTGTATCCACGAGGCTCCTCTTCGATTAGGGATAGGTATAGTCTTTGGGAATTTTTGGGTCGATTTCGATGGACTTTCAGCTCATCTATTGTCAAAAACCCTCCTTTAATTAAGCAAATGACCCTCAATTTATATAAGAAGAAGAGTCGAAGGCATTTTGTAATTTTTAAGAATGCAGGAGGCAATCAAAGAATAAATTTTAAAAAACGAGTGGCCCAAGATTAGAGGTGGCAATTCGTGTCGTGTCGTGTTTATACGTGTCATCGAAGTCATAACTCGTACACGACACGATTATTAAACGGGTCAGGTTTTGGAAACCCGTACACGACACATTTATATTCGTGTCAACCCGTTTAGACACGTTTAAATCCGTTTATCGAAACGTGTCATAATAGGTACACGTATACACGACACGATTATAACCATTATCCGAACACATTAACACGACTTATTTATCTGATCAACCTGGTTACCCGGACACATTAACACGACTTGTTTATTCGATTAACTCGTTTACCCGAATACGTTAATACGACATATTTACACGTTAACACGAAGATTGAGATGGAGGGGAGGGGGATGTGGACAGGGAAGAGGCGGGAGCCGCATCCGAGGGAGGCAGCGACGGCGAGGATGAGATCGAGTCGTGAGGCGCATTGGCAGGAGCGGGAGCCGGCGAAGCGGTGGGTTTCGAAGGGAAGATGGTGGGAATGGAGTCGGCGACGAGCTTGGGAGCAGGGGAGGGCGAGATCTGAGGTGGATCTGCGGACAATGCGAAGTGCACGTAGAGGAGAGCAATGGGAGCGAAGAAGCAGAACTTCGTCATTGATGGATGAGAAGAAGGAAATCAAATCGCAAATGAGATCTAAGAGAGGGTAGTAGAGAAGTAAAAGTAGAAGTGGAAGTGCGGTTGTGCTGTGTTGGATTGGGTGAAAGAAAGGAAAGGCAATTAGGTTAGGGATTTATGAACTTAGGGTTACATAAGGGTATTTTGGTAAATCTAGATACATAAACGGGTTAACGAGTTACACCATTATAGTAACACAATTAAACATGTCTAAATAAACAGGTTTAATCATGTATAATCGGGTTATATGAGTTTAACCCGGTAAGACACGTTTATTTATCGTGTTTAAATGGATTGGACCCGTTTAGACCGATTATCAAAAATGTCCAACCCAAACCCGTTTAACTCCGTGTCGTATTTGTGTCGTGTGAAATATTGCTAGCCCTACCCAGGATGCTCCACCTGGTCGATCTGGTACGATGACCAGCTGGAGCATTTCGTGTGGATACTATCCACGCAAGATGCTTTCGCGTGGTTTTCACTTACGTGAGTCCTCATTAATTTTCCCAAAAGATGGAACTGAATTCGACTAGTTTGAACTAAACTAGCTTCGGATGTTTTAATTGCACATTAGTCCCTAAATAAAAGATTCGTCGTGACCCTTTTTGACAAATTTCGCACATTTTTACGGAGAAAATTAATCGAGAAATAGTTTCATGCCTGGAAAAAATTATTTAACTGAAAACGCCCCCAAAATTAATTAAACATTTCTTGCAACATAATATTACCGATTCTCCATCTTGAACCCTTCTTCTATTGGACAAAAATATTATGAAAAAAGAATTAGAGGTTTTTCCAATCGAAATGAATAAGGTGCCAATTTTAATGAAATATACAGATGGCGGGGTTTAACATAAAAGCCACCGCGAATCGCATATTATTTTGAAAATTATTTTCTTGCATACAATCTCTGGGGAAAATGATGCTTCTTCAGTCGGGAGTTTTAGATTTTTCATACCGTACAAAATCAATATGAACCCTTAGATCATTCCTCACTTAATATGAACCGTCCATTGTACCTAATTTTTTAAATTTTTTTCGTTCTTTACTTTCATATTTTCCTCCCACAAAATCATCATTAGTGTTACAAATTAGCCCTCATGCGTGAAACAATGAGGAAGTGCCACATCAACGACCATAAACCACCCATTGAACTAGCTGATTAATTGAACCGTACCTCTAACTGAATCGATTCACCAATTTGGTTTAACTATTATCATAAAATCGATTAAATTAGCTAGTATGACGGCTTTTTTTCAATCGACCCCCTTTGGCTGGATTTCCGACCACCACCGCATTATATTTTTTTCTCTGTTAGAAATCATCATCATATAATTAATGGCTGCTTTAACAATGAAATCCCGATTTTCAATAACAGTTCACTTGAGTTGATTATGGTTCGATCAAATGCCACAATATGTCAATACATACAACGTTATCTTAATTTTTCCATTGCAATCATAGGAAATAAATAATATAAAAATCCCAAATTCTACTATTACAATTTTCGGTCGTTTCTAAATTTATTTCTTGTCAGATTAGGTAATTATGCTATGATATCTATTCTGAGATTGTTTCTTAAACAAATATGCTTGATTTAAGGGGATTTTTTTATAACATATTGTATTAAATAAGGTAGTTATGCTAACATATCTTTTCTGATTCTTTTTTAAAAAAAAAATGTGCTTGATCTTTGGACCTTCGCGAAGGTCAACCTCACGTGCTGACATCACAATGAGAGGTCTGAGCTTATTCATTGGTCCATGGCGGTGGAACATTGAGACGCCAATCGATGTTCAATTCGGTGACCAGAGGCCGTCATGTATCACCCAACCCCCACGATGGTGCGAAGGTGATGGACATTCGTTGAGATAGTTATTAGCATCTCGTTTTGGTCTATCGGTGTTCGAGAGCTCTCAAGCAGGTTCCGACTATGATCCCCCACCACTTTATCAGAAAATATCCTGGCAGGCCCCAAAACACTATTCACAATCAGGCCAACTGAGTCAACTGGACAGCCCCGAGAATGATCATGCAATAAGTCTTAGGATTTCGCCCGAAGGTCCCTGGAAGCCTTGGGTAAGATCGACAATGCAAGCACCAGTCCGAGTGGCCCAACGCTAAGCTCAAATGGGTTCTCGAGTCGCTGACTCACAGGCTTTCGAAAAATAGTCAATATTGGGCTTTAAAAACACGTTATCACCACAAAATGATGGACAATCCAATAGATCGCTCCTCGGAATGCATCTTCTCGATTCAGTGGACTCCCGATTCAAAAAGGGGGATTGTTAAGAAGAGTTCCCAAACAACCGAATCAGCGGGCTTCCAAAAGGTGGCCAATGTTAGTGTGTGGACCCAAATTTCATCTCGTTGGGCCCCGCATGCGTGCAATCAATCGCACAACTTGGGTGTGTCCACCTTCTCAAGGACACGTGATGGACACGCATGAGAAGGAGTCACCACTTACCTATTTACGACCCGGAGGCCGATGACCGGTAAGTTGCCCGGGTCTAGGGATATGGGATATACCTAGTTTGCTAAGGCATTGGTCTTGCAGAACTAAGAGTTTCCGATTCAAGGGTTCTGTTACGTGCGAGCCTATATCCCGCACGCCCTATCGGTACTCTATTTGCCTAGGGCTTACCACTTTTATTTATTTACCGTATGATTAGGTTGCACTCATCTTACCGGTTTTGACACCGTAAATTGGAAGAAAATAGTCGTTCGGGCTAAGAGCCTAAGAGAGGAGTAGGCCCGTACATTGAGGAATCGATTCGCTATTCTCTCGTAATGGTTCATCGGACCGTGATGGTCGACTTCTCGCGCGAACTAAAATCGTGAAGTATTAGGTTTACTCGTCCCTAGGTAAGTAGATCTATTCAATCGATTCAGCACTCAGATCGTTCACTCACCATCCAGGTTTCTTACATGAATAAATGTACAAAATAAATCTTTACATTATCCTCTCAAATAAATAAAAATACAAATTACAATGATTGGATCCTAGTCGATATGCGTTCGACCATTATTCCGCTCAGACTCTCCGTGTGTTTAGGAAAAACTGAAACCGAAATTAAAGCGACGCGGGCTCGTGAGAGCCGGGGGTTGGGTCCGACCGAACTATCAAATCCCAGGCGTGCCAAATGGTCCTCAAGATGGTCAAGATCTCGGATGATTGTCTAACCTCGTTTCACACCTCCGGACCCGAGTTATCCCCCTACTTGGATATTACTCGGGTCAAAAGGGTGACTCGATGTTGGATCCCATTCAGCACTTGGGTCGCGCACACTCGAGTGTATGGGGGCGTTAGACCCCGTGATGAATGGTTAAGGGCATTGGACCCTGTGTGAATCCTATTCTAAAGGATCGGGCTCGAGCTGCAAGAAAACTAAGAAAAAAAGAGAAAAACAGACAAAGACAGATAAAAACAAACAAGTTGTGTGTTATTACAAGATTTACGTGATTTATCGGGTTATGAGCGGAGGTTACTTGGCAAGCAAATTCCTATCCTAAACAAACAAACAGGATGATGTATTCGATGTGAATCGGTAATGCACTACCCTGGGAAGGTATGTAGCATTTGGCAGTACTTTAAAGGACCCGACAGACATGATGTCTGTAGCCAAGTATCGAATGTGTGAGTTGTTTTTAAATTATTATGTATTGTGATAATGTAGTTTTTATAGATTATGAGAAGAATGTGTTTTCGCCTAAAACCCGAAACCTAAACCTTTGCTTGATTATTTGCCCGTGTTTGATTAAACCGAGTTTGAGATTAATCTAATTTTTTGTATTTTGACTCGTTTTAAGCACAAACTTAGGCAAATTGGGGCACGTAACACTGCGAGGGTGCCAATTTCTCTGCACTTGATCCATGAGGGACCGGACAACCTTTCACTGGCCGTCCCAGCTAATGCCTCTAATCCAATTCCGTAAGCGCCTAATTCTACATTAGAGTGATAGAAACATACAGACAGGAAAGGAAGGGCGAATGAATGACGATCGCACCTTGACAGGCGCCCACCCTTCCTTATTCGGTACGTTTCAGTCATCCTAGAGCCTAGGATGTCGGCGGATCAAGAATCGGTGGGAATGCCCTTGAACCGAAAAAATGTGCGTGTATGAAAAATCAAGACCACGTGACACGGACTATCGAAAATCGGTAACGGTGTTGACCGATCCCTCGGATTCACTAGGGTCGTGAGGTCCCCGAAGGAGCCGAGAAACCGGTCGCTCCACCAGGAAGTGGTCTAAGAAGGACTCATGCACCCGACTTAAGCCGCCTCAAATCGGGTCCAAACATAAGTCAAGATACACGAGTATTCCCTAGATATCCATGTTACGTGTGTCACGTGTCTTAGTGCTTTTGAAATTGTGGTTTTAAAAGAGTATGACTAAAAGTTCTTGAACTGTCGAAGCAATTAAGACTATTGGCGAGTTCGTGCAATTTATTAAAAGGTCGAGTGGATTAATTAAAAAAAACTTACTGAATGCTTTATGTTAGCCCCCCATTTTGGCTCACTAGTCCAAACAACAACATCAATAGCGAGTCAGAGCGCGACTTGAGCATTGATACATAAGAAGACTCAACAGACTAACAAATCATTATTCATCTTCAAGTCAGCAGGGGCAAGCAGACGACATGGGAAACAACAGAAGAACTTCCTTGGTCATCAAGAGCTAACAGAGCAAACAAAAAGCCAAACAATCCCCAAACCGACTTTTTCAGAATACAACACGTCCAATGCTATTTTCCGCTAGTTCACTCGACCATCAAAAAATAGTCAATATTAGACTCCAAAAATCTCTTGCAGTGCCAAATAGATGAAAAGTGTCTTCAAACACATTTTATAGATCATATGCTCTATACATAGCAATTTTCTAAATACAGATAACTTTTCAGTGGAAATCCAAAAATACCGGTTCACCAGAGAAAAGTTAATACCCAACGTCAGACACAACCATGTCCTACAAACGTACAGAGCATAAGCATCCCAGCAGATTTGTTCCTGAAAGTCACGCAGACACCTCGAATGACTTCCGAGCAACAAAACGAGCATACCTCTCCTCGAAAATTCATAACCGGAGACTGGTCTAACGGAACATCGGCAAACAAAGTTAACCCTACATTGCCCTAAAAACTACAGTGGACAGACGCAATTGGGAAAATCAGACAGCATAACCCATTTCAATTTCCCGAGTGACCTCCGAGGAGCAGAAAATGTCGTTTTTAACAGAAATCCATATCCGGAGGTCCTTTTTACGGAACCTTGACGCCAAAAAATTATCCTACACAATGCTAGCCATCCTAAGGCTCAATGTGGAATCATTAGACTAAACTGCACAATTCATATAGGCCTCCCGGGAAGTGCTTTAAAGGCCTTAGAAGCATTTTCTAGTCCTTAGAAGTCTATTTTCAACAAATAGAGATCGTAGTGATCTCCGGCTCGCCCAAGCAACTCAGAAAGCAATCTGAGAAATCCAACTTCGGCCTCCTAGGATGTCTTCGGCTCCACATTTGTAATACCGGCTTAAAGGTCAACTGTTCAGTCCGATTGATAATGCATATCAAAACGACCAACGCGGAATGCAGATACAATATATGCTATTAGAAACGGCTAACTTTGCTATGATCACTTGTAACGAGCAAAATCAGCTTCCGAGACTCATGACCATACGAGCATTTTTCATGCAAAATGAGCAATCTTGGGCTCATCGGGATTGTTTCCTTGCGTACATTGTCGATACGTCGTTATTTTGAATCACAAAACTCGAACACACGACCGATCGACATCGGAGCTTTCCCGACTCAACTTCAACCCAAGCGGGACCCACGGCATCTTCTTTCCCTTGCTCTTGACAAAGAAAGCCGCCACCTCCCTTCCTCTTTGTCCACTTGCACAAAAATATCTAAGTGTTTCACTTCTACACTCCAACATCAACTCCAAGCCATTAATGCATTAGGCTTCATCTTCATGAAGGATACTTGGTGGAGATTCATCCATATCTTCATTAAGCTAACCGAATTTTGCTAAGCATGCCCCTAATTGCACTTTGTTTTCACTAATTGCTCATTAGCTTTGCCTATATATTGCATAAAGTTCATTAAGCTAATCACTTTTGCTCTTGCACACTCTCTCTAGTTTCTCCCTCTAAGAAATGCTGTCAACTCCCTAGCAACCAGCAGCAAGCATATCAGCCCAAGGAAAACCGAAATCAAGCCAAGAAACCCTTAGAACTTAAGTCGGGAACCGGTGATGAACATCCCGACTTAAATCCAAAATCTTCCAAACTTCATGACCTACATGTTTTGAACCCATGGAGTCCATTTCTGAACTCAAATTTTTTATTGGGTAAATTACAAAAAAAAACCCAAGTTTTGTAAAATGTCTCAATTTTGTTCTAAATTTTGTTTTGTAACAAAAAAACCATAAGTTTTCTAAAATGTCTAAAAAATGACCTCCGTTATAACTTCCGTCAATTTTTGCTGCTGATGGTGGGTCCCTTTAACAGTCCACGTAGGTCACACGTAGGCAAAAATTGACGGAAGTTATAACGGAGGTCATTTTTGAGACATTTTAGAAAACTTATGGTTTTTTTTGTTACAAAACAAAATTTAGGACAAAACTGAGACATTTTACAAAACTTGGGTTTTTTTTTATAATTTGCCCTTTTTTATTTGAGATCTTTAAATTACTGTTTCAGGTCAGATCCGTGCTCAGTTAAAGCCGCAAGAAAAAGAAGGAGAATAAATATTTTCTGTTTTTTTTTTGTCTTTTTTGTTGCTCTTGTACTCTTTATTTGTCCCTACCCATTTTGTCTCCCTCAAACTTCCATTCCTTCCTTAGATTCTTTTATAATATTCATTCTAATTTGTTTCTTAGAAAAAGAAATGCACTTGAATATATTTCTTGAATTTGATATTTCAAATTTTATTTTAGATTCACATCATTTAGAGCATATTTATGTCTTATTTGAGATACATGTTATGTATTTTGTTAGTACCAATTAGATAAACATTTGAATCTATATTAATATTAGAAAAATTTTTAGACGGTCTATATTATAAAATGATTATAGATGAAGTTTTGATATCAGTGTTATCAGAATCGGACCGGACGTTGAACCGGTTTAGGCTTGGGTTTAGGATTTTTTGGGTCGAACCTGGGTTCGATGAGTTGAACCATAGGTTTAATTAAATTATAAATAAATGTACTAAATTAATTTAATAAGTGTTTATGATAGCAAATTAATATATTAAGTGATGTTTAATGTAAAATAAATTGAGTTTACAAAGAAATGAATAAAAATGTACATTTATGATACAAAGGATGTGATAGTAGAGTAGTTAGCGAGTCAAGCATTTTCCTCATTGGGGTGTCACTAGTCGGCAGTTCAATCCTCCCCCAAGTCAAGCTCATTTTCACTTATTTTATTAAAAAAAGAAAAAAAAACTTAGAAGGAACCTACCGGTTCATTGCCAGTTCACTGTTAATTTTCCTAAAAACCGGCCGATTTTATGGATTCATGGGTTCAACTATGCATATACGGTCTAATTACAGAACCGAACTGGTCAAGATACGGGTTCTCAGTCGACCGATTGAACCAACCGATCCGGTCCGGTCCGCTTTTGATAACAGTGTTGGATATACTATAAAATAGAATCACGTTGGAGTGAAATTGAATTTTCTCACTAATGTGTGTTGGGTCAAGCGGTTCGACATTTGTTCTACTCAAGGAAAGTGGTCAAGATTCCTGTTGCCAATCGAACTGGCTGGTCCAGTCCGGGTCTGATAACAGTGTTGAATATACTGTAAAATCGAATCACGTTGGAGTGAAATTGAATTTCCTCACCAATGTGAATTGGTTCAAGCAGTTCAACACTTGTTTCGCTTAAGGAAGGTCTCGGGTTCGAATCATTGTGAATGCAGAAAATTAACGCGGGAGAGTTTTACTCCTTAGCTGGCCTGGCTAATCCAGCTCGACTGCATTAGTCATAACCCAATTGGGATTCCGGATACCAGGGTTCATACCGAAAAAAAGAAGTTGAATTTCCTCTATTGCCATAGGGCCAATAATATTGCAAGGAGAATAATTAATTTATATGTTCACAAAATTTTACTTTAAAAATATTTACCTAATTGTATTATAATAAGTACAATGACAATAACTTAATCACGAAAAAATATATGATAAAAGCATTCACAGTCTCACGCTTTATATCGCTTGAACACATTGTTTAATTTTCTAAAAAATATACTACCAAATTATGTAAGATCAAATTACTCAACTTTATCGTCAATCTTTGATATGTTCGCACGTGCCTCGTTCAATTTGACATATACGTCATAAAAATTCTAATTTTTTAAGTTAAAATTATAAACTTTTAAGTTATTTCTTTTAGGAATAGTATGATTGTTTCCATTATGAAATTTTTGTGATATTCATACACATTACTTGGAATACATATGTATATATGCGTGCAATATTATGTTGAGATTCTTCAATTTTTATCAATTGATTTTTTAATTTTGAGTCAATGTTGACTCATATAATTCAGATTTAATTAGAGTATGCATTCTCATGTAATAAAGTAAGCCCTTGTCGATTATAAATATATGTATGTAAATGTATATGTTATTATATATGGAAAAATTACACTAGTGGTCCTAAAAGTTTGCCATTTTTTGACATTGAGTCCTAAAAGTTTAACATTGAAAAATGAAGTCCTAAAATGTTACTAAATGTGGCAGATTTAGTCTAATACGTAACCAGCAGTCACTGCAATGACGACATGGACTAAACGGTGTGAATTTCGTGACAATGGCCCTTTTTTGTATACGTGGCATTATTTTAATGACGTGGGAACTTCAAACCCAACTTCGAAATCCTGACCCAACATATTCTACACAATCATATGTTTTCTTTGAGCCCGACCCGATTATCGTAATTATCCCTACATTGACCTAAGTTGTCCACCCAACCAATTATTAGGTTTTTCGAAAAGCCAAATTTCCAAAAATCCAAAACATGAAAAACAAATTCCCACTTTGAAAAAAAAAGAAAACTTTCAATCTTCTCTCAAATCCCTAGCACACATGATGGAGGAGGAGAAGAGAGGAGGTTTCTGATCAAATTCTCTTGAGGAATATTTTTGTGTAGCAGATTCTAATGGAGGTGAAGAAGACATTGATGTGAAGCAACAAATTCCTTTGATGTTCAAGGTTATTTGTATGTATAACTGTATTGTCCTTCTTTTGACGCATTTTATTTTATGAGAAAGATTGTCAGTGTTGTGATCCTTGTTTTGCTATATTGGTTTTGTAGAATGGATGATTTCGACTTTCTCAACTTTACCTATTATGGATACACTCTTGAAATTCACCACAGTAGGACCTTTAAGGAAGGAGGGAAACTGTTGTACACTGGGGGGAGGGATATTACATTGGGATATTGAATCTAACAAAGTTTTTGTTACTTATATGGTCAAAGAATTGGAAAAGATGGGTTATAAAGGTAATTTAGAGGTGGTCTTATGCAAGGTCCCTAGGAAGGGGTTAAAAGAGAAATTATTTGAGGTGTACAATGACAGTTTTGTCATTCAAGTCATAGGGCAGCTGTTAAAGCATAAATATTGCTAATTGTATGTCAAGCACATAACCAACCCTAAAGCCAAGCCTGCAAATGGTCATCGAGAAAACAGATTTGAGCAAGCTAAGGGGTCTACTGAGAAAGCTGTTGAGGGGATTTGTCATGGGACTATTGATGGAGCTGCTACAAAGGTAAGTGAAAGGATATTAAATGATGAGAGTGGGACTCCATATGGTAGGTTAGGAAGGAATGAAATTGATGCTGTTGTAGAAGTAGAAGTGAGAAGATATAGTGCGGCTGTTGAGGCAGTTGAAGCAGCTAGAACTAATGGTGCCAGATCTAGCGATGAAGCAAGAGTAACATATGTTGAACTAGATGCAGCTGTAGAAGAAAGTGAAGAGAGCAGTGGTGGGAATTAGAGACTTAGGTGGTTCATCGACCAATCTTAAAACGATGTAGTGGCAACTCAAAACCAGTCCCAAGCCCACAGACTAATCTAACCCAAGTCGAGTGGGACCTGAAAGTCTCACCTACGACAGGTGTATGCGCTGAAGTGGACCAGCCTGGGGGTAAGGGGTGACGGGTCGATGGAGGTCGAATAGTGGGAGGGCACTGCACATTCGGCGACTGCTGGCAACTAGATCGAGCAGGAGGCACCTGCAGTAGGCAGCGATTCTCTGGGGCAGATTGGATAGTGCGGGAATGGAAGAGAAGGCCAGGCAATGGCAGCGGGTTCTGAAAGGTAGGGGTTGGCGGTTGCCGGGAATAGAGAGCTGGTGGTGTTTTGGGATGAGGGGAGATGTCCAAAATGGTTTTACGCTGAAGTCTAAAGAGTGGCGTCATTAGCGAAGAGAGAAGGGCTGATCCCATACTTTTTGTTATGGAGTGATGAGAGTGAAGAAAAAGAAAGAAAGACAAAGGGCTAAAGAAAGAGAGAGATCGGCGCCCTCTATTTGGGCGAAGGGGTATGGACAGATTCTGTGGCCCATTTTTTGTGTTCTTTATTTAAAAAAGAAATGGCATAAAAATAATAAATCTTAAGTACATCAATTGCAATTTTGGAATTGGAAATATCGAGTCTAATGAGCTTAACTCTTTCATAAGAGTTACATTCATATTATAGATATAAATCTAATCAATAGCCAACATTAACTTTTTCCGGTAATAAGAGAGGCACGTAGGCCCATTATAAGGAAAGGAAATAAACCTAAATAAGAGGTTACATAAGTCCCACTAGTAATGATCGAACCAGGACCTCTTGATTTTAGACGGCGCTTTGTGCCACTACACCAATACCTCTTCCTCCACAATTACGTTTTTTTTTCCTCCATTTTTATACAGTAACTCCCATTCGTCGTAAATATATGGGCTAAATCACACCAGGAAATGATTGATTTAAGCCATCTCTAAAGGTGTGGGTCCGTTACCATAAGTCCATAATCAAACTACTATGATTACAGGCAAGTTCAACAACAGATAAGAAAAACTTTGTTCATCCCGCTACTTGCTCCCAAAACTTCAAGAAATTTTTTTATATCTGATCAGAGACTTAGGACACTACTACATCACGATTGAACTACCACATTCATTGGTTATAGCAACCACTGTAAGATTGCAATTGTACTTCTATTTCATAACTACCCAATTTAATTAGATTTTCGCTATCTCACGAACCCGTTGCTCCCTTCCCAACCTTTCCCCTCTCTTTTTATCCATCAGGTGTCCACCTCCATTATTTTTCCTTTTTTAACTTTTCCTTTTGAGCTGATATATATTTCCGATAACTTAATTAGAAAATTCGTATCGCGTAAAATTTCTTGAACTTCGCAAGTCGATTTCATACTTCCATGAAAAATATAATCTATCTTCCTCAGTAAATAATTTTTATTATTCTAATTTGCAATTAATTCAATTACTTAGATTCAATCGTCCCTTGCATAACACGGACCTGCATCTGAACGTATTATGGACCTTTTTGCTCCCACCTTTTTAGGGAAAGAGTGTCGGAAGACGGAAGCATAATTCATGTTTTCCAAGATAAGACAAAATGATTTCCATCAATTCACCGCCCCGTCCTATACGCCCACCATCACCGTTTGCACATCCGCAAGCCAGCTGCAACCTCTATCTTTAGGTTACCATTGCCATATTCAGGTGATCATCTTTGTTAATACTAAGAAATTATTTGATAAATAAATTTTAAAATAGATTCAGAAGCAAATGTCTAGAATAGTCCTTAAAATTCTACCGAAAAAGAAAAAGGATAATCCTTAAAAATTAATGGCTCAAGGTAGAAGTTATGGATCACTTATGTCAAGAAGGCCCTTATTTTAATAAGTCCAGCTAAGATGTGGGTGGACAGGCACTGGGATTTCAATATGCTTGGGTGAGATTGCAATGACATACCTGATCACGTTAGCCATAAAGCTCTAACTCGTAGAAGGCATTTTGCACCGAAAGGGAAATTATTAGGTGAATACTAAGTAGCTAATAAAATCATATATTTTCGTTTATTACTATGACGTGTTGAAGAAGAATCAACGTAATTATTTAATTTATTTTATAAATTCATGGTCCATTACTCTGCTAATAATCCCATTAATATTTTACTGTAATTCTATTGGTATGTTCTCACTTCTCAACATAATTTTGCCAAAGAATTTTTCATTGGTTCCTCGTAGTACAGAAAACAAGGCTAGGACCAATTGCTTTAATTTCCAAATCGGCATATTTGATTTTTGCTAAAGAGTTGCAAATAGTTTCCTTGCGAACTAGGAAGGTGATTCGGGTATAAGTGAGAGTTGAGCCGAAAGGAAATAAGCAGTGAGCCATGAGGTATCACATAGTTGATCACCGCTTTGTCATTGTGCCGATTTCATCTGCGATGAGTGAGATACAAGAACCACAAAATGTAATAATCAACAGATTCTAGAGGATTTGGACAAAATGACTTACCCACAATGTGTGGGTGCCTTCATCATAAAATATGTGATGATACAAGTAGAAAAGGAAATTACATATTCGTTCCCAAATTATATATTCTAACCATTTCTACAATATACACTAATAGGCCCTCTCAATTTGTTGGGGGTGCAGACATCGACAGATTGGACCAATAAGACTGAAAAGTCGAGATAGAGACATTCTTCTTCAGAATGTCTGCCAATTGGGACGACGTTGGAACATAACAAGCAAGGAGATTCCCTCGAGCTATCCCCGCCCTGACAAAGTGATAACCAATGGAAATGTGTTTGCTGTGATCATGTTGCACAAGATTAGCTGCTAGGTAGGTGGCACTGATGTTGTCACAACAGGCTATGATGGGCTAGAAGAGTGAAAGGCAATATCTGATAGTAACTGATGCAGTCAGAGTGTCTCGGCAACAGCGTAGGTAAGGGCCCGATACTCCTCCTCGGTAGAACTCTTGGACACTGTAGGTTGTTTCTTTGAGCACCAAGAGAGAGGTTGGGCCCTACAAAAATGGCATAGCCAGTAGTGGAGCAGCAACTATTAGGACAACCAACCCAGTCTGCTTTTGCAATTACCATGATCTAAAGGTCTTGTGACTGTCGAAGCTCTAGGCCATGAGAGGATGTGCCACGCAAGTATTGAAGGATGAGTTTGGCAGCCTGCAGATGAGTGGTGCGCGGAGCTTGCATAAACTGGCTAACCATATTAACCGCATAGCAAATATCTAGTCGGTTTATGGTGATATATTGCAAAGCCCTAACTAAGCTTCTATACTAGGTAGGATATGATAATATATCTCCATCAGTTAGTAATAGATTGACACTAGTGGGTAATGGAGTTTTCACGGGAGAGGAATTATTAAGACCAAATCTCATGAGCACATCATTAATGTACTTTTGTTGAGATAGGAAGAGTGATGTTGAAGTTCGAGTTGCCTGAACCCCAAGGAAGAAATGTAATGTGCCGAGATCTTTCATTGCAAACTAGGTTGGCCCTTGGGCTGGCCCGTTTGCAGAAGAGTGCACACAAGCAGGTCGAACAAAATCTAGAATGGATGGCAGGATAGTGGATCATGTGGGAGAATGGTTTAATGCAGCGTTATTAAAACTGGACCGAATAGCGAACCGGGTAGGGCATGGGTTCATAGGTTCACGGGTTCAACCGGGGGTTCGATGGGTCGGACCGCATGTTTAATTAATTGTATAATAAATGTTTATATTATTGCCTTAGATAAAATAAATTGATAATAAATACATAACATTTGTATAGTTATGCAGAAAATAACCTATGGATGCTTTAGTCCCAGAAGCCAGAAGATGGAATGGAGGAACGCAATCTGGTTTGAGGGGCAGTTTCCTCGATCCTCTTTCATTAGCTGGCTTTGTATTCATAATAGATTGAGTACAAAAGATAGGCTTATGAGTTGGAGAATCTCGATTACTGCACCCGAATGCGAATTCTGTAGTTTGGAATTGGAGACCCGAAATCACCTCTTTTTTGAATGCCCTATCACCCAAGGGATTTGGAGAAGTTTATTAGACCGTGTTGGAATGAACAAACACAATGTCGACTGGAATACGGAACTTTGCTGGGTCTCCTCTCTCCGTGGAAAGAAGCTGGATATTATTTGTCTTAAACTTCTCTGGACTCACTACATTTACTGCATCTGGAGGGAGAGGAACGCCAGGCTCTACCGGAATCAAGTCTCGCCTCCAACAATTATAATACGAAGGATCTTCTCGGATGTGAAAGCAAAGTTGTCTGTTCTCCCTCGATTCTCATGCAAAATTGCACACTCTATCATTGCGAGGCATATGTTTCACCATTTTGATACTGCAACTAGTTGACTTGGGAGTAGCTCTTGGGTATTTTTTATTTTACTCCGTATAGAGGAAAATGGTATTGGTTTCTGATGTAAATTCATCTGTTATCAATGAAGTTTCTTCATTTATCCAAAAAAAAAAATAACCTATGGCTTAGTTGGTTAGTGAGATGGTCATAATTTGGGTGTGAAGCGGCGGGCCAGGGGTTCAAATCCCACTAGGGCCACCGCATTCATTTATTTTGATTTAAATATAGTAAACAGTTGGACCCATAAACCAGCCGGTTTAATGGATTTTTAGATTCAAACCGGCCGGTTCTATGGGTGCAACGGTTCAAATGTGCATTTTCGGTCTGAAGGTAGAACCGAACCGGTCATAGTGTCGATTTTCGGTCCGACCGGTTGACCGGCCGGTCCGATCCAGTTCTGATAACTATGGTTTAATGCATTCGATTCCCTTATAAGTGTCTGGTAAGGAAATATGATCTCATCAAACTGTACATGCCGTGATGTATAAACCCGACAGGATTTTGGCTAAAGACATCTATACCCTTTATAATTTGATGCATAACCGAGAAACACGCGATGCTTGGAATGTGGTTCGAGCTTGTGTGGAGGTGTAAGGTGTGAGATTAGGAAACCAAGCGCAACCAAACACACGGCGCATTGAGTAATCCGGAGATTTTCTATACAATTTTTCAAAAGGACTCGATCCTTGTAAAACCGAAGATGAAAGACGATTAATGAGATAAACCAATGTGAGTGCAGAGTCAACCTAAAATTTATGTGATAAATTATGTAAAGGAAGGGTTCAAACCAGTTCGATAACATGTCGATGTTTTTGTTCCGCGACCTCATTTTGTTGTGGGGTGTGTAGGCAAGACATTCTTAATGAGATTTTAGAATCTTGGAATAATTTTAGAAATTTTGAATTATTAAACTCTTTACCTCCATCACATTAAAAATATCGAATTTTTTTCCAAGAGTGTTTTCAACATTATTTTTAAATGTGCAAAATACTTGGAAAGTATCAGATTTTTGTAACAAAGGAAAGAGCCATGAATATCATGAAAAATCATTAACAAAAATGACAGAGTGTTGAAATCCCAAATTAGAAGATATTGAAAATTGCCACATATCTGCATGGATCAATCATTAGGGGCATGTGAATTTATGGTCGACGTTATACAAAGGAAGTCGTTGGGACTTTCCTAAACCACACGAAATACAAAAGTCCTTAGAAATAGAAAAAGACGGAATTAAATCCCGGAATTTAAGCAATTCCAATGCCCGTGATTGTGGGTGTCCTAGCCGGCGATGCCAAAGGGTGGACGTCGGAGAGTATGCAACCATAGCCCTCGGGTTACTCAATGGAAAGGGATATAGATGGCCGTTAGAACGACAGTGAAGTAGCATCTTCCCCAAGCGATTGTCCTTAACAAAAGCACCGTAGTCAGTAAAAACAACGTGACAGTTATTTTCACAACATAATTTATGAATGGAAATTAAATTACATGCAAGAGATGGTACATGAAGGAAATTATTTGGCTTACATGAAGGAAATTATTTGGCTAAGTGATGATGATGATGTTGGAATAGTTATTGAACCAGTTGCTTAATCGGCAAAGAGGACTCGTCACCAAGAATGACCTTAGCTGTACCAAGATAAGGGGAAGTATTTGAGATCATACCTTCCGTTGATACCATATGGGAGGAAGCACCCGAGTCCATGTATGTCTCCGAGGGACCATCACCTAGGGTCATCACAGCTAGCGACCGAGGCAACTCCTGAGAATTTGAAAACGATGAAGCTGCATGGAGATTGTGGTGATGAGTGATTCGAACTTCTGTGGAAGCCCGAGGAGAGCATATGCGGTCATGTCTTCTGGGTATAAAGGAGAACCTGCAGCTCGTAACTGATCTGAAAATACTTTCATTTGCCTGAGATAATCATCAACATTTGGGTGATCAGTAAGTTTATTATTAATGAGAGACATGCGTATGTCCATGGTGCGAGCACTGGAACGGTCAATATATCTGATGTGGAGAGCATCCCACACTGCTTTTGAGGTTTCCAGATCGTGGACCTCCTCAAGAAGTGGCTCAGAGAGAGTGGCAAAGAACCACGAGCGAATGTGATCGTCAGTGCGAATCCACTGAGCAAAAGCCGGATCAGTTGCTGCAGGTCGAGTGACACGACCATCTATGTAGCCAAGAAGATCGTGTGATTGGAGGAATGTGGAGAACAATGAACTCCACACGGTGTAGTTCCCTTGGTTGAGTTGCACGGGTATGAGCTAAGAACTCCTTGCATGTCATCAGAAAAGAGGAGGAAAATTGCCCGTGAACGACATGAGATTTCCTAAATAGAAAAGGAAAAAAACAAAAAAAGGGTGAAAGGGTGCAAAATAAAAGATGATCATCAAAAGGCAAAGGGGTTTTTACCCCAAATGGCTTATGGTTTACGTGTTTTGTCAAATTTATCCTATGCTTTTTTTTTGTCAAATATATATCATAGTTTACATTTTGCTCGAAATCTATCATACCGTTATTATTGTCCATTAATGAAATGTTAGTAGGCTTCAAATATATCTCATGATTTCAATTTTCTCCCAAATCTATCACATGGTTTTAATTTTTTCTAAAATCTATCCCAGATAAAAGGGATTACTGTAGCAAAACGGTTAGACGTTGATGGAGATATAATGACAAGATAAATTTGAAGCAAAATATAAACCATGAGATATATCTGACAAAAAAACATATGATAGATTTAACAAAACGCGTAAACTATGGGCCATTTGGGATAAAAACCCCAAGGCAAACTGTCCCGTGAAACCATCCGGTTACTATCCCAAAAAAATGGATTAGTTACATAAAATTTTCGGTTTGGATATAACTAAAAATTATTCAATTTCAGATGGTTATGATTTTCCACATAAAAAATTATGGTTAACCATCTCATTTTGATTTATTATATATATATAATTCCGGGTTATAAGGGTAGCTCTAATTTTTATATTCGTTAAGGGTTATTACGTTAAATATCACATAGTATCACTCGTTTCTTAAATCTATTTCATGATTTAAAAATTACTCAGAAAGGCTTATGATTTACATCTGTTCTCAAATTTATCTTGGCATTAATTTTTTCGTCAACATTTAACGGTGTTGTTGACGTAAAACATAAGTGGGCCCACTGTGACTCTTTGCGCAAGATAGATTTGAGAAAAAAAAAATTAAAACCATTGGATAAATTTGAGAAAAAATTAAAATGATGAGATAGGTTTGGAGCCCACTTACGTTTCATTGACGAACAAATTAACGTAATGATAGATTTGGAACATGATATAAATCGTAGGTCAAAAAGTAGGTAATTTTTAAAATATGAGATAGATTTGATAAAAGGGTAAAATCATGGGATATATATAACATAAAAACCTCTATTCGTTAAATATTATTTTGTCTATCTCATTATCTGATATGTCCTCTACAGGTTAACTTTCCATCCCTAATTATTTCATATAGTGTTGTTAAGGTGTTAGTTGAAGGCATAAATTTAGTTTTTTAGCGAACTATGTTGAGGTAAATTTATGCTGGTATTACATAAGTAATTGCAAACAGAGAGGAACAATTAACGTCGTCTCTTTAATTTTTAAATCCTCAACTCCTCATGGCCCAAACTTTCGCATGCCCCATAACATTAATTAAGTACTTGCCTTTATTATATGAGTGACTTTTATTAGCCCTCAATATTTTATAAACCTGAAAATTCCCAAAAATACAAAATAATATAACATTAATTGACTCATAATATTAATTTAGTCCATGCAAAATGAAATAGAATTATTATCTAATGATCTATATGTTTAATTCAATATAAAATATGTAGTCGAATAATTTATTAGAATCAACCAAAATTTCATCCATCGACTTTTCGATCACAAAATTTCGGTAAAAGAATAAAAATTAAAAAGAAAGAGTTTTGATTAAATGGCAACAAATAAACGTATTTGAAATTAAAATATATTATTACAAAATAAACCTTCTTTAACATGTATATAACAATTATAATTAACAAGATTGAAAATAAAACAAACAATCATATTTGACTTGAAAAACTATTTTCCTTAAAATAAAAAATTGAATAAGAATATAAAAAATGACATGAGAAGACAAATTGTTATAGAGAAATTTAGAAGTAAAAATTAAATACAGGTTTTCAAGACGAAACACTTTATTGAAAATGTTATTTTGGCCACATGATACATTTATGAAATAACATATTATGTAAATTTATATTAGTTTGAATTGGAATTTTAAATTTTAGGAGTGCTATATAGCAGTGTTATTAAAACCGGACTGGACGTTGAACCGGTCGAAGTATGGGTTCACGGGTTTAGAGGTTCAATCGGGGGTTCAATGGGTCGGACCGCAAGTCTAATTAAATAATAAATAATGCATATAAAATTAAGAAAGACTATGATATATTAAATATATACACAATAATTCAAATATTGAAATAATGAATGAAAGAGAGTTTTTTATTGAAATTATTTCTTCCTTTATTATGCTTAAAGAGATAAAGAATGATTAAAAGTAAACAAATATGGTTATTGCCTAAATGGCTAAGAGGCTAGGCATGTGGCTTTTAGGGAGATTGAGGTTCTTCGATCAAGTCTCCATGCATGCAATATTAATTTTTCAATAAAAGCAAACCTATGGGTTTGGTCAAAAAACCGCCTTGTTTAATGGGATCACCCGATCCGGACCGAACAAGGTGTCGGTTCCTAATCAAACTGGTCCGATCGACCAGTCCGGTCCGGTTTTGATAATATTGCTTTATAATGTCTAGAAAATTTAAAGTGAATCCAGGATATGGAAATATCTTTTACAATTCCATGTTAAAAATTTAAAAGTTCTTTAAAGCCATAAAGAATAAAAAAATATTAATTTGGGTTAAAATAACTTTACTAACTTGATTTTACTATTCTTACTAGAAAAATATATAAAATTAGTGCTACTTTAATAGAAATAAATTATTTTGGTAACTGGGGAGAAATATTTTAGTAGGAATAACTCATGAATTTAATGTATTCTATTAGATTACCTGTTTTTGGGACCATATTAAATTAAACAATAAAATATACTAACTTTTGTCACGAATAATAATCATGTGCAACGCGCAGGTGACATGTCTAGTTTACGTTGGTTTAGAATTCTTCATTCCTTAAAGTCCCAAATCCCAGGTGAAACGATTAATTGGATTGGAAAATAGTATTTTTCTGGGACAATTTTACCCCTCAAATTGGATTTGTTTACGATTATGGTTTTCAAAATTCAGCACGTAAATTCAGGATGGTTACAGTTCAAATTTAGCGGCATAGTTTCATCCCGTGCCCACCACTATTACCCTCATTGGCTTAGTTCTAATGAGGGTTTCAATATTCTATAGAGGATTTCCATAAAAGGTAAAACAATTTTATATTTTCCCAAACGGACCATCCGGTGGTCCCCCCAAATCCCGTGTCCGGGGGCAACGAATGATCTGTCCCACACGTGTCGGTCAAGCGGGGTGAGATAGCTCCAAACCCCCTCCAAAGCAACCGGCAATCACCAGTCACCATCTCCTCCCTTCAATAAAATTCCCTTCTCTACCCTTTCCCCGTCAGAGGAAAAAGAGAGGAGAAAAGAAAAGGAGAGTTGCAGACTTTGATAACTTTGTCCAGTGAAACGACCGCGTTTGACGGCCCCGAGGGGGAGAGAGAGAGGAGATGGTCGAGGCAGAAGGGGTCACCCTCGAAGAGCTGAGGAAGAGAATGGCGGAGTTTGCGAGGGAGAGGGACTGGGATCAGTTCCACAGCCCTAGGAATCTTCTCTTGGCTCTGGTATTTTGACTTATTCCCCTCTGATTAACCTGCACAAAGATCTGAACCATTTTTTCCATCTGGGACCATGACGTTTTGCTCTTTTTGTTGATTTTCATGGTGGGTGTTTGTTTCTTTGGGGCTTTTGTTTTTACCCACTTGAATAAGGTGGCTGAGAAGGGTTAAAGTTTTGATCTTTATGCTGTTTAGATAGAAGAGATTAAACAAAATGACAGGGAGAGCAAATAAATTAATCAGCTATCTGAAGGGCACTCCCTTTGTATATGTATATATTTATATAATAATATTATGATATATCTGAAGGGAACATGTTTTTCGCTTATAATATGCTCTATCTCTTTCCCCAAGATTGGCTTTTCTCCCAAGTTATTCTGACAATGGGCATTTTTTTTTTCTTTTTGGGGGTGTGGCCAAAAGCAGTCTGACTTGATAGTGTCACTCTTTCAAGCCTATTTATAATTGATGAGCTACAATCTGATCACCTGTGGGGTGGAATATTGATTTGTCATGCTAATAGAATTCATGGGAGGTGGGAGAGTTTTAAGCTGGTGAATATGTGGTGTGTTACAACTTACGTTATTATCTCCAGGGCAGTACTCGAACCCGAATAAATAATCGAAAATGGGGGAGTTTTTAATTTCAATTTGCTGTTTGTTGTCAGTGAGGAGAAGAAGATTGGGAAACCTGATGTAAATCAATCTTTGTTAATTGATATATGGAGCAACTACCAAGAGACTTCAGTGCGTTTGGCTAAAAGTATAGGAGGCGTGATAAAAAGGGGTAAAAAAAAAAAGATCAAGTGGGCAACAGGAAAGTTCCCTCCTTTTTCTCCTGTCAAAAGCTTTTTATGGTGCTCCTGCCTAACCCCTTTCTGGGCACAGCAGGAGAGCAACTTCTCATTGAACTTTGAAGCTGAATTAACGAGAGAGAGAGAGAGAGAGGGATGGACGGAGAGGGAGAGGACTAATAATGGCCACATGAGCTTCTACTGTTTGTTCATGCATGACTTTTATGCTGTACTATGCACTGTAGTAACTAGCAAGTGTACCCTGGTCCCTTGGAATTGACTCATCAGCTTCCAAAGGACATTCAACCTAGACCATAAAACTCTTACACAGACTCAATATAATTAGGAAGCAGACAAGTGAATGCTACCGACTAGCATGTCGACAGTCAAACATGACCAATTTTCGTTTGACTCATAAGGCCTTGGCCTGGGTCGTTAAAAACTAAGTTCATCGTTGTTTTGACTGGCAAAAACACTTCTATAAGTACTTAGCTACAGGTTCCACATGGTTGGTTAGATTTGATATATCATTTGTATTAATGTGAATGCTACCTAGTCAGTGGAAGAATCTTTGTGTCACCCCGTGGGCAGTAGAAAGTAGAATCCAGTGAGGATGCTAGGAAGTTGGGTGGGGGCAAAAGAATGGTCGGATGAGAGCTACATTTTGTTTTTGAGGAGAGGACCCCACACTTTTTCTTGATTTCATCTCATTATCAAGAAAAAGTACAAAAGCAAATGGATGTTTTCTTTCCTTGTCAACTCCTACTTCTAGCTGTCTACACCCCAGCATAACTTTAACTTATCCAAGGGCACTTTTAACATTCAACATTCATGACATGAATGATTCACGAGGCTCTATTTCCCGCTCAATTGACGTGGGATGGGATCCACCCTCAAGTGTTGATTCAACAGTTAACAGATTCTCACGACGTTCATGACATAAATGATAGAATTTTCAGTACTTTCACCGTACTACCTTTTTTTTTTTTGGCTTGTATCTGGTCTGGGGTGTTGAAAGAACGGAAAATATTTCAGGTGGGAGAAGTGGGGGAGCTGTCTGAGGTATTCCAGTGGAAAGGAGAGGTGCCGAGGGGACTCCCCGACTGGAAAGAGGAAGAGAAGGAGCACTTGGGGGAAGAGCTGTCTGATGTGCTGCTGTACCTTGTCAGGCTGGCTGACATATGTGGGGTGGATCTTGGAAAGGCTGCCCTGAGGAAGATGGAGCTCAACGCCATTAAGTACCCGGTCAAGCTCTGCAAGGGCTCCTCCGAGAAGCACGCAGAAATCAATGATCATGGGACCGCTGCTGCTGCTGCTGACAGCAGCAGCACCACCAATATTATTGATGATGGTGTTTGATTAGTGATGGCTAGCATATATCACCCACGGAGGATGCCGGTAACCTCGGTGGAGGGGTTGCAGTCGCCAATTGGCGGCCCCAATCCCGAATTGACCGGGGACCTCCGAGCTCGTTGCCTGTAAAATTTTGGGAACCAGGTGGGGAGATATAGCAACATCTCGTTATCCAAAACTCTTAGCTTAACTGATTGTTCATCTCGGAAAGCCATCGGTGAATATCACTATGTTTCTTGTTACATTCTAGATTAACGTGTCATACGGATTAAGGACCCGGTTTCTTTTCGGACAGCTGGGTTATATCCGGGTCAAATCACTGCATTAAAACTCTAAAAGCAACATTGGATTATGCGGGTCACATAACATCCATACATGAAACCAAATGACTTTTAGGTGGGTCGGTGCGATTGCTCGGAACGAGGTCAAAGAAATATGTGCAACCCCTTTTCTGGTGTCGTAGGCTTTTCGTCGATATGTTTTGTATTTTGGGACCATTTTCAAAACTGTAATGTATGGCTTTGTCTGCTATTAGGTTGTACGGTCTGCTATGACGTATACTTGCATAGATACAATATATATATATATATATATATATATAGGCCTCAACCTTTAATATTTTTCTGTTTCTAAATATTACACATTAATGGACCGTACAAACAACATGGAATTTTGTGACCGTGGTGGGGCAAGGCATGATTGAGTGGAATGTGGGGGAATAGTGGTTTGAATCCGAGCAGTTTGTCTGCATGAGCACCATCTTGGGTGGTACACCCTTCCCTTTCCAACAGTGTTCATTGCTCAGGTGGCTTTCTTCCAATATAGATTGAACCATATTTCAAATTCAATATGAAACCAGATGGGTTCCAGTTCCACAACGTTGTTTCAATCCGCAAAAGTGGGGGCAGGATGAAAGAAAACTTTCTTAGATTTGGGTTTAATTTCCGGATTGAGAATATGGGTTATGTAGCAGTGTCGTCTGCAATTGTTTTCAGTATGATAAACATTTACAGACAAGTACTTTGCCCATATTTCATCACAATTACAAGAAACCATATTCAACCAGCATGTTCATCCGTAATTAACGAGTCATATAGATGGGATTTTGATGAATAAATGCATTTGATTAATGTTAACATATTCTAGATAGGCATCAATCCCTTTCTAAGGAAAAGAAAAAAGGGAAGCTACGTATGTTCGTGTCTTGCGTATATTTCAATAGGAACTTTCGAATTACAATTGCGTAAATGAAGGTCCATTGGGAGGGATCTTGAACCGACCTGGACTTGACCCTCGGGTCCCTAAGAATGCTGTCAAAACCGGTCCCGATGTGTTGGTATTGTGAATGCTTGACTGGGACTGACTCTAGATTATCTGGAAGAATTTTTTTGTTACTTCCCGATCTTTGTGTTTATTAACTGTATATTATATTCCTTGATTTGTCGTTCTTTGATTTGTTTTCCTTTATTGGTGCCACTTTAGTTGGTCAAGCTTCTATACATGGGAGACTTTGCACACATCTATCTATCTATCTATCTATCAATATCTATACATCTATATATATCTCTATCTCTATATCAAACTTGAGCTATTTCGTACAATGTAGGGGAGAGTGCGATTCGAATTCAATATTTTCGTGATTGTGATTAGTTTTTATTTATTTTTTATTATATTTTTAATAAATTTATTTTACTTATAATATATTTTATTTAACTTTCGATAAATAGACAAACAAATACTATAAGCGCGTTCACATTGTTATTTCGTTCTATTAGGCAAATAATTTCTCAACCATGAAGTAAATAATATTGTTATAAAATAATACAATAATAAATAAGTTGCTTAACGATGAAATAAATAATAACGTTATAGAATAATATATTAATATATATGTTTACTTAACAATATAGTAAAGAGTATTAATATGTATGTTTATTTTTTATGAGTTTTACCAAAAATTAATCTACGTGGATTTCATCGTGAAATTGATTGGTAGCATACTCGATCAAGCGGGTGATTTTTTCGCATACTACTGATCTCATTCTACCCCTCTGGGACAAGTATTCGGATCTATTATGACATAATGTTTTAGGATTTTAGGATTTAGGATAGTATGGGTACTATAGATTCTATACTACCCATACTTGAATTTTTTACTTTATATATTATTGTATAAAATAAGAAACTTTAAATGATTTTGTCATATTTACTTAGTTAAAAGTTAAATAATGTATAAATTTCAAATTATTTTCCACAAATTACAAAATGGGTTGTTTTTACTGTTTTCTAAGCACATATTAATTCTAATATTATTCAAAGAGAATGATTACCAACTTCATTAATTAAGCTACTTTGTGCGATATAGGGGTGAGTAAGATTCCAATTTCGTATTTGCACGACTGTTATTCATTTTCATTAATTTATTGATATATTTTAATAAATTTATTTTAATTATAATATATATTATATTCGACTTTCGATAAATAAACAAACAAAAAAATAAATGAGTTCACATTAGAATGCAATTTATTTTCGTTTATTTTTAAGTATATTTAATAAATTTATATTACTTATAATATATTCTATTCGAATTTCAATGAAATATAAAATAAATAATATATATTAGTTTGAATTGGAATTTTAAATTTTAGGAATGCTATATAGCAGTGTTATTAAAATCGAACTGGACGCTGAACCAATTGAGGTATGGGTTCACGGGTTTATGGGTTCAACCGGGGGTTCGATGAGTCGGACCGCAGGTCTAATTAAATAATAAATAATGCATATAAAATTAAGAAAGACTATGATATATTAAATATATACACAATAATTCAAATAATTGAAATAATGAATGAAAGAAAGTTTTTTATTGAAATTATTTCTTCCTTTATTATGCTTAAAGAGATAAAGAATGATCAAAAGTAAATAAATATGGTTATTGCCTAAATGGCTAAGAGGCTAAGCATGTGGCTTTTAGAGAGGTTGAGATTATTCGTTCAAGTCTCAATGAATGCAATATTAATTTTTCAATAAAAGCAAACCTATGGGTTTGGTCAAAAAACCGCCCGGTTTAATGGGATCACTCGATCCAGACGGAACAAAGTGCCGGTTCCCGATCAAATTGGTCCGATCGACCGGTCCGGTCCGATTTTGATAACATTGCTTTATAGTGTCTAGAAAATTTAAAGTGAATTAAGGATATGGAAATATCTTTTACAATTCCATGTTAAAAATTTAATACTGCATTTGGTTTTAAAGTATGATTTTAAAATTAAATTTTGATTTTGAAAAAGAGTGGTATAAATGGAACCCACCATTTGACTTTGTATGAGTCATTTTATTTTGTTGTGGAAAAAGAGTGGTATAAATAAAGCTTACTATTTTACTTTGTATAAGTTATTTTGTTTTGTTGTGAGTAGGATTTAGTTAAAGTGGGATTTTAAAATCCTACTTTGAAACCAAATAAGCCATAAAAGTTCTTTAAAGTCATAAATAATAATAAAAAATATTAATTTGGGTTAAAATAACTTTACTAACTTGATTTTACTATTCTTACTAGAAAAATATATAAAATTAGTGCTACTTTAATAAAAATAAATTATTTTGGTAACTAGCGAGAAATATTTTAGTAGGAATAACTCATGAATTTAATGTATTCTATTAGATTACCTGTTTTTGGGATCAAATTAAATTAAACAATAAAATATACTAACTTTTGTCACCAATAATAATCATGTGCAATGCGCCGGTGACGTGTCTAGTTTACGTTGATTTGGAATTCTTCCTTCCTTAAAGTCCCAAATCCCAAGTGAAATTATTAATTGGACAGGAAAATAGTATTTTTTTGGGACAATTTTACCCCTTAAATTGGGTTTGTTTACGATTATGGTTTCCAAAATTTAGCATGTAAATTCAGGATGGTTACCGTTCAAATTTAGCGGCATAGTTTCATCCCGTGCCCACCACTATTACCCTCATTTGCTTAGCTCTAATGAGGGTCTCAATATTATATAGAGGATTTCTATAAAAGGTAAAAAAATTTATATTTTCCCAAAGGGACCATCCGGTGGTCCCCCCAAATCCCGCGTCCGGGGGGCAACGAATGATCTGTCCCACACGTGTCGGTCAAGCGGGGAGGGATAGCTCCAAACCCCCTCCAAAGCAACCGGCAATCACCGGTCACCATCGCCTCCCTCCAATAAAATTCCCGTCTCTTCCCTTTCCCCGTCAGAGGAAAAAGAGAGGAGAAAAGAAAAGGAGAGTTGCAGACTTTGATAACTTTGTCCAGTGAAACGACCGCGTTTGACGGCCCCGAGGGGGAGAGAGAGAGGAGATGGTCGAGGCAGAAGGGGTCACCCTCGAAGAGCTGAGGAAGAGAATGGCAGAGTTTGCGAGGGAGAGGGACTGGGATCAGTTCCACAGCCCTAGGAATCTTCTCTTGGCTCTGGTATTTTGACTTATTCCCCTCTGATTAACCTGCACAAAGATCTGAACCATTTTTTCCATCTGGGACCATGCCGTTTTGCTCTTTTTGTTGATTTTCATGGTGGTTGTTTGTTTCTTTGGAGTTTTTGTTTTTACCCACTTGAATAAGGTGGCTGAGAAGGGTTAAACTTTTGATCTTTATGCTGTTGAGATAGAAGAGATTAAACAAAATGACAGGGAGAGCAAATAAATTAATCAGCTATCTGAAGGGCACTCCCTTTGTATATGTATATATTTATATAATAATATTATGATATATCTGAAGGGAACATGTTTTTCGCTTATAATATGTTTTTTTTTTCTTTCGCTTATAATATGTTTTTCTATCTATCTATCTATCTATCTATCTATCTATCTATCAATCAATATATATACATCTATATATATCTCTATCTCTATATCAAACTTGAGCTATTTCGTACGATCTAGGGGAGAGTGCAATTCGAATTCAATATTTTCGTGACTGTGATTAGTTTTTATTTATTTTTTATTATATTTTTAATAAATTTATTTTACTTATAATATATTTTATTTAACTTTCGATAAATAGACAAACAAAAACTATAAGCGCATTCACATTGTTATTTCATTCTATTAGGTAAATAATTTCTCACCCATGAAGTAAATAATATTGTTATAAAATAATACAATAATAAATAAGTTGCTTAACAATGAAATAAATAATAACGTTATAGAATAATATATTAATATATATGTTTACTTAACAATATAGTAAAGAGTATTAATATGTATGTTTATTTTTTTATGAGTTTTACCATAAATTAATCTACGTGAATTTCATTGCGAAATTGATTGGTAGCATACTCAATCAAGCGGGTGATTTTCTCGCATATTACGGATCCCATTCTACCCCTCCGGGACAAATATTCGGATCTATTATGACATAATGTTTTAGGGCTTTAGGATTTAGGATAGTATGAGTACTATAGATTCTATACTACCCGTACTTTGATTTTTTTACTTTATATATTATTGTATAAAATAAGAAACTTTAAATGATTTTGTCATATTTATTTAGTTAAAAGTTAAATAATGCATAAATTTCAAATTATTTTCCACAAATTACAAAATGGGTTGTTTTTACTGTTTACTAGCACATATTAATTCTAATATTATTCAAAGAGAATGATTACCAACTTCATTAATTAAGCTACTTTGTGCGATATAGGGGTGAGTACAATTCCAATTTCGTATTTGCACGACTATTATTCATTTTCATTAATTTATTGATATATTTTAATAAATTTATTTTAATTATAATATATATTATATTTGACTTTCGATAAATAAACAAACAAAAAAATAATAAATGAGTTCACATTAGAATGCAATTTATTTTCGTTTATTTTTTAGTACATTTAATAAATTATATTACTTATAATATATTCTATTCGAATTTCAATGAAATATAAAATAAATAATATATATTTGTTTTCTTAATTGTGAAGTAAATAATATTAGTATATAATTAATAATTTTAGAAATAAATGCATTCATATTGCTATTTATTTTCATTATGCAAATTAAATTTTTTTATTTGATGATATATAATTAATAATTTCCCCCTAAATTTTATATAAAAAAATGTACATTACTTGACGAGGAAGTAAATAATAAAATATATGACAATATAATGATATATGTGTATACTTAATTGTGAAGCAAATAATATTAATATATACGTGCATTTTTTACCAAAACTTACTGTATAAAATAACATATTATATTCAATTTTCGATGAATAAAGAAAGAAGTAAACAAATGCATTCACATTGCTATTTAGTTTCATTATGCAAATTAAAATTTTTTATTTTACGATATATAATTAATAATTTGCCCCTAAATTTTTATATAAAAATATATATATTACCTGATGAGAAAGTAAATAATAAAATATAAAATAATTTAATAATATATGTGTTTACTTAATTATGAAGTAAATAAGATTAACATATACGTTCATTTTTCTCAAAATGTTACTATATAAAGTAATAAATTTGAAATAATTTCATTGCATTTACTTAATTTATAGTTAAGTAATGTATAGATTTTAAATTACAAAGTGGAATATAATATATAATATTTAAAATAAATTTATCTATAAAATGGACTATCTTCTATGAATTGGTACTTTAAAATATATCCGAATTGGATATGTATTTTTTCTTAACAAAATGCACCTACCAATATGCATGAAGCTACTATCATGCAACCATTTGTATGTTGATATATGGACAACTCAATATATATTTTTAACATGTATAATTTCTACCATTTTACACCTCTATATATAGGCTTCACAATCACATGTGCTTCATTCTTTCATGTTTTATTGTTGAGAAAGTCTCTTGTTTATCCTTTCCCATTACTGTTTATTCCTGGCTACTCAGTTTTCTCTTACAGGCATGAACAACGGTGTTCCTTCTACAGAGAGATTTATGGACAAAATTTTTACGAATTTTGAACAAATTACGATCGTATACAGAAAGAAAGTCATGAAACTCAAAGAACTTACGGTATGTTAACATCATATGAGTAAAGTAAATATTTTTTTCCTTTATCAAATATAAGATGTAATCAATATTTTAATTAATATATATCAATTATATGAATTTCTATATGAACTTTAATGACCGGCCATGACTTAATAATAACTAAAAAATATTATTTTTATTTATATTTTACGATATATAATTAGGAGGTATCGATGACCGTGCAGTGCACGGGCCATCTCCCTAGTTATTGAATGAAAAATAAGTTTTTCCATCTCAGTAATTTTACATGAGGAATTTACCTAAAATGACCCGTTTTGTCAAATCTATCACATGGTTTACTTTTTGCATCAAATCTATCTCGGCGTTATCTTTTCTGTCGTGGCAAGTGTGGCCCACTATTTTTCCACGCGTCACACGGCCATTAGATGTTGATGGAAAAGATAACGCCATAGATTTGATGCAAAAAGTAAATCATGGAATAGATTTGACAAAAAAAATATATGATAGATTTGACAAAACGGGTAAACCATGGGTCATTTTAGATAAAAACTCCAATTGTACTTTTACCAAAGCAGGTTGTGCCTTAGAGCAATAAAAACCTTAGTTTTTTTTTGTGTAATACAAACCTTAGGTACTAGTGTCGTGGTTGAGAACAGGCCCATTAATATCTTTTCTACCTACTACGTGAGCACTTCGGATGTTCCAAGTGCAACATTGGTGACTTACCGTCTTAATGGGTTATTAATTACTCGACATGATTGAGAAGAATGAGAAAAATCTAGCATGCCTAGAATAAACTTGGCTTCATTGATAGAAGCATGAATAAGCCAATGTAAAGTGCACTGGATGTTGTAGTGGAGGTCATATGTAATTCAAAGTTAATCGCAAGGATTTGCAACTCACGATTTGAGTCTGCATATCGCCTTTGAACATGCTGATAGGGCAAAGTTCAAGCGCGACGAATTTCGGCAAAGGTTCTCCAAAGGAAATGGTAGTTGAGTTGAACAAAACAAAGTAGATTTAACCACTTTATGTTGGATAAATGAAAAGGCGATGCAAAAGGAAGCGTCCTAATTGACAAAGCGCAAGCAAAAATGAAAGTCGCAAACGAAAATGCGACGGAAGCACAAGCAAAGACATAAGCTCCAAACAAGGATGTGAGCTCAAAGAAAAACCCTCAAGAAAAGGATGCATTCAGGAAGGTTGTTGAAAGATGGTCACCGGCTCATTACCACGTGAAAAATATTCATTTGAGCTGATAAATCAATGTTTCTTCTTCACCTGTGGCCTGCCCTACACTACAACCCTAAGAAAGCTCATTCAGATTTTTTACGCCTTCTAGGGTCTCTGGGGCAATTGATCTAGGAATTATATTGGTAGAGTTTAGGTGGGAGCTTCTAGTCATTTAAGAAAATGCACGGTTAAATCAATAGACTAGACATGATAAGTCCTATCTCAAAGAAGCCTATTACCCATCCATATAAAATCATCCTCTTCTCAACCAAACACCACAACCCACATCCCAAAGGGTCCTCTGTGATTGGTTGTGTGCATCTATGCCGAAGTTGGTGCAAAAACACTTATCGTTAAAAGTCCCTAAAATTCCCTCATTAAGTCGCGGTCTAAGGGATGATTAGGATGAGAATCAACCCCGTTAAAGTGAACGTGAGGATAAGCGATCCCACTCACGATGAGAAAAGCCACTCCAATTCCTTGGCTCGCGTGGTGAGCTAAATTATACTTGCATAGTGAGCTTGAGCGAGAGTGTTATCAGTGAGATGATCTCCATTTTAGGGAGAAGATCGATTTTCTACCACGATCCTTGCCAATTGAAGTTGACCATTAGACATTGATTTATAGTCTCATCTCATGGCTCAAGAGCCTTTTACAAAAAGCAAAAAACCTTGCCGTTTAGGAAAAATTAATGGAAGAGTCCCACCGAAATGGGGCATAATTTCAACCTCCTATCCGGCCAATGAAATGATTTTTCAAAAAGACACAAGAACGCATACCCCTTGAGGAAAACATTTTGATAGAGCCTATTGAAGGTCATCTAGGGGTTCAAGTCCATTACAAAAGTCACCAAAGGACAATTTCTAGAAATCCCTGTCGATCAAACTTTAGTCAAGACTTGGTATTTTGAGCATACCAACTAACCTCTTTTCTTCTCTACAGGTTTCGCAAGCCGTGGCGAGACAACCAAATCATTAAACCGACGGGTCAGGAGAGACACTCGTTCGCTCACCAGTTAAAAAAATCTCAATTTTCAAGACAAAATTAAATCGCCTGCCCGAGCATGAGAGCGAGGGAAGCGGATGAAAATGAATCACAATGTCTGTTATGGAAAGTACAGGCATTGACGCCAATGAATCGAGCACCCAAGCATGAGGGTGAGGGAGCTGACGAGATTGAATCGCAATGTCTGTCAGAGGATATAGATATTGACGAAGAAAATCGCAACATCTGTCCAGAGTCATAGGAGCTAACGGATCGAATCGCGCACTCGAGCAAGAGAGCGAGGGAAACATATGGAAATAAATCGCAATGCTGTCACAAGATATAGACATTGACAGATAAAATTGCATCATCTGTCTAAAGTCACAAAAGTTGACGAATTGAATCGCGCACCTGAGCAGGAGAGCGAGGGAAGTAGACGAAAACGAATCGTGATGTCTGTCATAGAAATATAAACATTGATGGAGAAAATCGCAGCTCTGTCTAAGAAGCACAGAAGCCGACGAACACCAATCATGATGTGCCTAAGAATGCAGTCCATGACGAGACCAGATTTAGTTCGAGTCTTATAATACATTCCAAGGCCAAGAAACTTGCTGCAACTCGCCCCAGGCCCATTACCATACTTAAGTACATGGAAATACATGGTGAAACATATGATCAAGTGGAGTAGGTGGCTCTTTAATTATCCACTTGCATTTTGGCCGAGTTTCCTTCAAATAATGGTGGTTGCAGCAAGGTGGATAGGGAGTTAATGCCTACAGACTCTTGTTCAACCATTTTCATTTAAACTCTATCTTTCCCATGCATGGAAACCAGTTGTCTTTACTTTCCATTGCTGTCATTATATCTAAGTGGTTGTAAGAGCAATATATAAGCTCTATTCTGATTTATGAAAATGATGAATATTTTGAATGAAATTACCTAGAACATTTCCTCTCTTTTCTTATCTGAACAAGTTCTTTGTGTAGTGCCGAAAACCCGATTCTTATCGTTTATCCTTGAGCATGACGAATCAAAACGATTTTTCTTACTCGTGGCGAGTTATCTTATCGAGTGAGTTTAGTTGGTTCTACCCTCTACCCTTCTTTTTTATCCATTTCTGGTCTATGAGCCCATCATTTGGTATCAAAGCATAGGTTTACCACTGAATAGCCGAGTGACACACGTGAGGGAGTGTATGCACGAGTGTTTAGTGAGGATTCATTCTGAGAAACGCAATGGATGAGGAAAACCTCTATCAGGTTCCGAAGGGACTCACGCTCGAGGAAGCCCAATTCCTTGAGTTTCAATGGAGGCAAAATGAGCTCTTTGCATGACTTGATCGAGTGATCCAAGCTCTTGAGCGAATGGTTGTGGCGCCTACTCCTCCACAACGTGCAGATCGAGTTCCTGAACGGAATGTTCGATTGGAAAATTAAATTGACCGGGGGGATGAACTTCCTAAAGAAGATGAGCCGTCAATTCCATGACGATAGCAAAGGGGCATCGGTAACAACCTCAAGCTGAAGATTCCACAATTCAAAGGCACGAGTTCCCTTGAAGAGTACCTCGAGTGGGTCTAGTGCCTAGGAATACTCCAAAGCCCAGAAGTGCCAGTTTGCTGCTCTTGAGCTCACCGATTATGTGAATCTGTAGTGGGAAAACTTAAAGTCGCAGCGAAGAAAAGATGGGGGAAGATGAGATTCGTAGTTGGCGGGAGATGAAGCTCATCATGGATAGAAGATTCGTGCCTGAGTATTACAAGCAAGATCTATTCCTCAAATTGCAGAGTATTCGTTAGGGAGGTATGTCCGTTGAAGATTATGTTATGGAGTTCGAAATGTTGTCAATGAGATGCAAACTAAATGAGCCATGGGAGCAGACCATTGCTCGATTTATTGGTGGCTTGAAAAATGAAATTGCGAATGTCATGGAGTTACAGCCCTATGTGTTTTTGGAAGATGTGATTAATCTGGCCAGTAAGGTGGAAAAGCAGCAAAAACGCAGCAAACTCAATGCATCGCGAGTTCTTAACTCTAAACCAGTGGCTGCTAGTTTAATCGACAAAAGGTCTTCTTCGAAGTGGAATGCACAGCAGGAGGAAGTAGGGGGCTCTCATAAGCCTCAAGCTGAAGCGACAAAGGGAAAGGAGAAGCACAATGATCCACAATGCCTTGTTCGGAGTCGAGACATCAAGTGCTTCAAATGTCTTGGATTTGGACACATAGCTTCCAAATGTCCGAATTAGCGAGTGATGACCATCCAAAGCACTCAAGTGATCGAGAGTGAAGATGAAAGGGTGGATGATGAGGTTTCTGGAGTTGCGCAGGAAGAGAATGTAGAGTTTGCCGATGAGGGTAAGATGCTCATGATTCTTCGAATCTTAAGTTTTGAAGCAAAACTGGAAGAAGAATAGCGGGAGAATCTCTTCTGAATTCGGTGCACTATCCAAAATAAGGTATACAGATTTATTATTGACAGTGGGAGTTACATCAATGTTGCTTCTACTACCTTGGTGGAGAAGCTGAATCTAGCTATTACGAAGTACCCATGCCCCTATAAGTTGAGATGACTGAATGATAAAGGCAAAGTACAAGTCACTCAGCAAGTTCATATTCCATTCTCAATGGGGAAGACGTATAAAGTTGAAGTAATATGTGATGTGGTTTCGATGAGTGCAAGTCATCTTATGTTAGGAAGACCATGGCAGTACAATAAGAGGGCTTTGCATGATAAATACAAGAACACTTATTCATTCGCCAAAGAGGGGAACAATATTGTTCTAGCTCCGCTCAGTCCACAACAAGCGCAAAAGGACCATAGTGCGAGTGTGAATGGCTCGAAAAAAGAAAGCTTAGTGATGACTCTGGGAGAGCTTGAGAGGACTTTGTTGAACTTCAACTTAAATCTCATTTTGTTCGTGAAGGAAGCAACACCTAAAGAGAAGATTTCTCTTCCACCTCGGTTCATGGCTCTCTTAAAGGAGTTCATTGACGTATTTCCTAAGGAGTTGCCTGAAGGGTTGCCTCTAATTAGGGGGATTGAGCATCAAATTAACCTCGTTCTTGGTGCTGCTTTGCCTAATCGACCGGCATATCAGTGCAATCCGGATTAAGCTAAAGAGCTGCAACAACAAGTGAATGAATTGCTTGAGAAGGCTATGTACTGGAGTCCATGAGCCCTTGTTCTGTACAAGCTCTTTTGGTGCCCAAGAAGGATGGATCCATAAGAATGTACGTCAACAGTCGGGTCATCAACAAGATTACGGTAAAATATCATTATTCCATTCCTCGACTAGATCATATGCTTGATGAATTGAATGGTTCGAATGTGTTTTCAAAGATCGATCTGAAAAGTGGATATCATCAAATTCGCATGAAGGAGGGAGATGAGTGAAAGACAGCTTTCAAGTCCAAGCATGGTCTATATGAGTGGATGGTTATACCATTCGGACTGTCCAATGCTCCTAGCACCTTTATGAGGTTGATGAACCATGTTTTACGGGAATTCATTGGTCATTTTGTTATTGTCTATTTTGATGACATTTTGGTCTATTACAAGACCCTTAAAGAGCATACTGAGCATTTTAGGAGGGTCTTTGAAATTTTGAAACGAGAGAAGTTATATAGCAATATAAAGAAGTGTCAATTCTGCCAGGACAAAGTCGTCTTTCTTGGCTTTGTTATCTCTCAACGGGGTGTCGAGGTTGATGAAGAAAAGGTCAAGGCCATTTGGGAGTGCCCTATTCCCATTACTACATCCGAGGTGAAGAGTTTCCATGGCCTAGCATCCTTTTATAGGAGATTTGTGAAGAATTTCAGCGCTATACTTGCTCCATTAACTGAATGCATGAAGAATGGTACCAAGTTCAAGTAGAGTGAATCAGCCCAACGAAGTTTTGAGATCATCAAGAAGAAGCTGTGTACAGCCCCCATCTTAGCCCACTTGACTTTTCAAAGACGTTTGAGATTGATTGTGATGCTTTGGGAGTTGGGATTGGAGCTGTTCTCATGCAAGACAAATGCTTAATAGCTTATTTCAGTGAGAAGCTAAGTGGTGCGAGTCTGAACTACTCAACGTATGACAAGGAGTTTTATGCTCTTATCTGGGCTCTTGAAATGTGGGAGCATTACTTACTACTTAAGGAGTTTGTCATTCACACCGATCATGGGTCCTTGAAGTATTTGACGAGACATAATAAGCTAAATTGAAGGCATGCCAAATGGGTAGAATTCTTGGAGATATTTCCTTATGTCATCAAGTACAAGCAAGGGAATGTTAATGTCGTGGTTGATGCCCTATCTCAAAGGTATGCGTTGATTTCACTCATGAATGCTGTTGGGGTTTGAATTGATTAAAAGTCAGTATGTGGAAGATCCCTATTTTGCTTCGATTCATTTGGCTTGTGCTAAGGGTGTTGTTGATGGGTATTATCTGCATGATGGATACTTGTATAAGCTTTGCAAGATTTGAATTCCAAGTGGATCCGTTCGTGAGTTATTAGTGCGGGAGGCCCATGCTGGGGGTTTTAGCCGGCCATTTCGGAGAGAAGAAGACTCTTGAGATGGTTAATAAGCATTTCTACTGACCAAAAATGATCTGAGATGTGCACCGGATTATTGTACTGTGTATTACTTGCAAGAAGACAAAATGCAAGGAAGCTCCCCATGGCCTATATATGCCTATGCCAGTACCAAATCAACCATGGATTTTGTACTTGGCTTACCAATGACTCAGAGGGGTAAAGACTCGATTCTAGTAGCGGTCGGTTGCTTCTCTAAGATGGCTCATTTCATTCCGTGTCACAAGTCCAATGATGCCTCCCATGTTGTTGATTTGTTCTTCAAACTTCAAAGAAGTGGTGAGAATGCATGGTATTCCAATGAGTATTGTGTTTGACCATGACCCCAAGTTCTTGAGTTACTTTTGGAAGACCTTATGGGTGAAGCTCAACACTAAATTGCTATTCAGCACGGCTTATCATCCCCAAACTGATGGCCAAATTGAAGTGATGCATCGTACTTTCTCCTCTTTACTTCGAGTTATTGTGAATAAAAACTTGAAGAGTTGGGATACCTGCCTTACAAGATTGAGTTGCCTGATGATTATAATGTTTCAGCAACTTTCAATGTGAGGGACCTATCTCCATATTTTGAAGATGAAGATGATTTGGATTTGATGGAAAATCCTTTCAAAGCGAAAGGGGATGATGTGCCCAAGAATGTAGTCCAAGACGAGGTTAGATCTAGTTCGGGTCCTATCACGCGTTCCAAGGCCAAGAAGCTTGTTGCAACTCGCCGTGGGCCCATTACCATAAGTGCATGGAAATAGGTGGTCAAACACCTGATCAAGTAGAGTAGGTGGCTCTTTAATTACCCACCTGCATTTTGGCTGAATATCCTTCAAATAATGGTGGTACAGCAAGGTGGATGGGAAGTTAATGCCTGCAAACTCTTGTTCAACCATTTTCATTTAAATTTTATCTTTCCTATGCATGGAAAGTAGTTGTCTTTACTTTCCATTGTTGTCGTTATGTCTAAGTGGTTGTAAGAGCACTATATTAGCTCTATTCTGATTAAAGAGAATGATGAATATTTTGAATGAAATTACCTAGAGCATTTCATCTCTTTCTTATTTGAACAAGATCTTTGTTTATTGGCGAAAACCTCGATTCTTATTGTTCATCCTTGAGTGTGGCGAATCAAAATGACTTTTCTTACTCATTGCAAGTTATCTTAACAAGTGGATTTAATTAGTTCTGCCATCCACCCTTCGTTCTTATCCATTTATGGTCCGTGAGCCCATCAAATCACATTTTCCTCAAAAAGTCGTTTCGCACGTGACCAACTTTTTAGAAGAAAAAAATCGATCTTTCGAAATCACTTCATTGAAAACTCAATTAGCAAGTGAAAGTGCTTCCACATATCAAAATCCCGACTAATTGGCGGCATGTGAATAACTCGATCAGCAAATGGAAGTGTTTTCCACTCGCACATCAAAATCACAACTAGTGGACGACATGTGTTTCCCCATTCACAAGTCAAAACTTGATCAGCGGGTGGAAGCGTTTCCCCCTCACAGATCAAAACCCCGACTAATGGATGGCATGTGTTTCCCCGTTCACAAGTCAAAACTCGATCAGCGGAGGGAAGTGTTTTTCATCCACATATCAAAACTTCGATTAATGGACAACGTGTGTTTCCTCATTCCTAATTCAAATCTCGATCAGCAGGAGGCAGTGTTTCCCCAACCACATATCAAAATCTTCAAGCCTCTAATGTGGCCAAACCAAAATTTTCAACCCTAGTGTGGCTCAATTGATTTTCAAATCACCCTTATGCATGACGTGATTTCATTTTAAACTTTAAATCGTTCTTGCACGTGAATTGTCTAATTTGAATTATTCATTTTTCAAAAGCCCTTCAGGAATGACATCTCTATTAAAGGAAAAGGACAAGGGAATAGTGAGCAGACAACCAATCAATCTTGACCCTAGAGCGAGTCCTTTTTCTTCTTTGGCCCATCGTCATGGTGAGCCGAAGAGAGGCAGCTATAAGCATCTCGTCATGGCTCAGGCAAGGATCCTTGCTCGGAGAACACATCAAATCAGAGAATTGATAAAGCACCTAAGGATTGCCCGTATGAAGACAGACTATCGAGAATAAATAGATAAGTTTTCGAGTGCTGAGTACTTAATTTTGATTACCCATGCCTATTTTCAAAATTTATACGAGTTAATTGGCAATATTTCTTTTTCCGAGGACACGCATGTAGAACGGATTTGGAGAACGTGATGCTTACTCTCTAAAGACCTTGTTTTAAACCAAATTACTCGTATTTTTCACATAAAAAAGGCACAATAAAATTTTCTCTGATTAAAACATTTAACATGACAAAGGTTCGAGATAGAGAAAAATGATATTCTCACTTAATGAATATTCACGTCGAGGTGGTTCCTACTTAGAAAATGTTTTCTAAACCTGATGATATTTTTTGTTAATTTTTCTCCTATTAAATGTGCTTTAAAATTCCGAAAAAGGTGAAAATGCAACATTTTTGAAAGTTTGAGGGCATATATGTAATTTTTACCTAACCAAACTAGTTCAGTTTAATTGGTTCAACTCAGCTCCCACCGAGGTGGAATTTTCGAACAGGGGCATGGTTAGTTCTCGCTTCCTTGTACAGAGGCGCGGCGAGTGGTTGGTAATTGTGCCTGCGGACCAACTGTCCCAACGGACTGGTTCAGACAGCTAGACACATCTAGAGCACTCAAATTGTAAAAATAAAATTGCGTTTTCATCCATGAACAATTGGTTTTTGCAAAATAACCGTTGACTCCCTTATGCCTACTAATAAGGGTTCATTTTCAACAAGAGAAGATTTTTGGCAATTCACATGCTGAAACTTTGCTAAAATTACCTCAAAATCTCTAATAACACCAATAGTTCATAGATATGAGTAGAATTTAGTGAGCTTGAGTGCAATTTTCACCGATTTCTAGCTCGTGAATTCGAACTGTGCCGAACTATGGTGAGAAAGGTGACTTTTCGCCTCTGTCTAGAATCGAGATGGAGCTCTTTAACTCCCATCTTGATCAATTTGTGCTTAATTATGATAATTATGTGTAGATTAGATGACTAGGTCGATAAATAGAGTGATTTGGAACCTGATTAGGATTAATTGAGTAGTATCTTGCTTGATTAGGATTAAATTTGGCTAATTAATCTTGATTGCACTTGTAAAAGACTAATTGCATGATTAATTGGACTTGATTTGGTGTTAATTGAGTCAATTTGTGCATAATTAGTTGTAACTAGTTGTAATTAGTTTATGTATGTGCTAATTAGGTTCTAATTGGGTCTAATCTTGCTTAATTGCTTGCGTTGACATTCTGGTCGTTTAATAATTAGGTTTAATTCAGGATCAATTAGATGTAATTTTGAAATTTTTTTACCACATAGCACGATGTTAGTTTTTCGTCAATTTTTTGTGCTATATTAAGAAAAAAAATTCATAATTTTGTGCTTTATGGTGAATTTTTTTTACAATTTTGTGTTATTTGGTGAAATTATTACTTGTTATGCTATGTCATGAAAACATTTCAAAATATCGCGCTGAATAGTGAAATTAATACAATATGTACTATATGATAAAAATTTTCAAAATATCGTTAAATTTTTTCAAAATATCGTACTATATGGTAATATTATTCCAAGAAAAAAATGAGAAAGAGGTCGGTTTCTGTAATTGGCAATTTCTCTCTCGAAATAAGGGATGGTTTTTCCTAGCTGATGGAAGAAAAGAGGGAGGAAGGAGCAGGGAAAGGAGAGATTATTCACTGATCTACTTCATCACGTGGCATGAGGAAATACAAATTAAATTGTAAAAAACTAAATAATAAATATTAATCACTCGATTAATTGTGGTAAGTTTTCTTAATTAAAACAATTTTATTGGTTCTTCATCACCATATCATTACGAGATAGAATCATTTAAAATTTTCTCGGGGGAAAGAGATTGAGAAAAAAAGTGAAGAGTGAAAGATTGTCGTAATTGTTCGAAATTAGTGTCATACTCATAATCAAATAACTCCTAATTAATAGAATTATCAGATCATGAGTAAAAAGGGAAGGTGAAAGCCACTCACTCCTTTTTCAGTGAAGGTATAGATTTTTTATTTTTAGATTGAGTAAATATGCAATTTCATCCCTAACTTTCGCACGTTGCATCTATTTTGTCCCTGACTTATTTTTTACATCAATTTCGTCTCCGACTTTGCACATTTGCATCAATTTTGTCCATGACTTTGCACATTTGCATCAATTTAGTCCCTCACTTGAAGGTTACATCAAATTAGTCCTCCACTTTGCACGGTTACATCAATTTAATCCTTTTTTAGGGTGGATGCATCGATCTGATCCCAATGCGACATCAATTTGGTCCCCTGCCACATCAATTTGGCCCTACCATAATGTTTTAATGGTTACGGTGTTAAACGGTGGAAAATGTTACATCAATTTGGTCCTCGTGCTACATCAAATTAGTCCTTGGACCATTTTTTAATAGATCTAACTAAACTCCTACCCATTTGCTACATCAATTTAGTCTATGCACAATTTTTTAACACAGTGAACTGAACTCCCGCCTTCCTTCCTCCTTCCCCCAACGAAACAAAGTCATCTTGGCCTACTGGATGGTTCAAAGCAAATGGATTGCAAATAGAATGAAGGAAAAAACTTACCAAAATGAAATGAAATTAGAAAAATGACTATATTAGTACTATAGACAAAAATGGCTATACAAAAGGTATAGACATGGGCAAAGCGACAATCTATCTGCTGCACAAAAATGGTCAGTTTGCCAAAAATGCCTACACGAAAGGTACAGACAAATGCAATATCTTTGACAATGTAACATGTATCCAACCCAAGATGATGAGCTTCTGCAAAATGTACGGCAGCAATTTGGGACAACCCAAAATGATGAACTTCTGCAATTTACAGTTCAGTTAGGTGGAAGTCTCATTGGTTGGAAATATGTTGCAAACCTAGCAACAGTTCTAGAACTTGTAGATTCCATGATGTGTGTTGTTATGGGAGTGTGATGGGGCCTAATTGGAGGGGGCCCTACTGGAGGTGGCCTAAATGGAGGTGGCCTCACTGGAGGGGGCCTCATTGGAGGGGCCGTCATTGGTTGAAAAAAGGAGGTCTCAGCAAATGTGGGCATCTGAAGAACCTATACATGATATTAAGGAGAGTGACTTAATTCGCAGCATTTACCAAAATTCAAATGTAAAAATGAAAGCAAAAGTACTTGTAATGGCTGTGCATCAGATAGACCAAACTGAGATGGTTGTGATGGTTGGGGTGGAGCAGATTCTTGTGATATATTCATTTCTTCTGCTATAGCTTTCATATTCTCATTCCTTTCCACTTGAACATTCAGATTCTCTGCTTCAGCTAGCCCAAAACCGCTCGGAGCACCACCTAAAGTAGAAGTACCATGCTTGTCCTTTTTCCCCTTAGCAATTGGTTGTCCAGTACATTTTCTCTTGATGTGCCCCATTTCTCCACACCTGCCACACCTTGAATCATTCAACTGTCTCTTTAACTTGTGAGGGTTAGCCTTATCCTCTAGAGCCTTTTTCCTCTGCTTCTTGGGTCTTCTTGGTTGTGTCTTCATCTTTGGAGGAAAGACAGGGTCATCAGGAGTCCTCTCCCAGTAATCTTGGCAACGGATGGGATGTATGAAGGTTTCTTAAGCTTTTTGTGTGACATATTTCCTTAAGAGAGGATTGACAACTCCTCTGCCCTCTGGCTATTGTAGAGGATGGCAACAATAGCATGCTTGTATGGTATGCCAGTTAAGTCTCATACTCTATAAGAACAACTATGCGCCTTCATATCAACAACACACTTAGAGAATGGTGAGCATATTACCTCAAACTGTGACACGTGAAGATCCCCTACCTACAATGGAACCCAGCCATTAGGGTTCTTCCTGTGTTCCTCTAATCTTGCCTGAACTTTGGAGTAGAGAAATCCATTGTATTTGGCCAATAAAGTCTGACATCTTATTTTCTTCCTTGTGATGTACTCTCTCACCCCTGCAACCAAGGTTAGTATAGGTTTACCCTCATTTTTAATAGTTCTTTGTTGAATTGCTCACATGTATTGCTGTCAAAAGTTGACATTGACCATCTGCTTGGATCAATTGTCCCCAGATACTCTGCAGCTCTTTGGTTGATCCTTCGAATAGCATTCATGCACTGCGTGAACCTTTGTGGAGTTGTTGCTTTGGCATAATTCCATAATGATCTTCGCAAATCACTACCATTGCACTTAGCATGCTTGGTCAGATTTGCTCAGATATGCCTTCTGCAAAATATGTGGGGTGCACCATCACATACTTCTTTGAGTACAACATCCAACCCCTGTAATGTTCAAAAAGACAATTAATACACAATTTTAAAGGATGTAACTAATGCAACAATGCAATGCACAATCATTGAACTCACATTTTGCATTTCAGATGAAAGTATATTTCTTATTTATTGGATCTCCCACATCAGAGATGAGGTTCTAAAGAAACCATTTTCAGCTTTTTGTGCACTCCACTTCAACTACAGCATATGCAATGACAAAAAATAAATTGTTTCCATCCTGGTTTACTACTGAAAGAAGTTGACTACCACAATAACCCTTTAGGAAGCATCTATCTAACCCAATGATGGGTATATAACCTTCTTGGAAGCCCCTCTTACATACTTCTAAACAAATGTATAGCCCCTCAAACTCATGTGTTTTTAGTTGGACTTGCAATAATACAGTCGAACTAGGGTTGTATCTTAAAATCTCATGGGCATAATCTCTCAGTATTGCATATTATTCCCTTTCTTCACCTTTACACTTTTGCTTGTCTAGCTTGGTGGCCCTGAAAACCATTGCATCATGCAACTTCACCTAGTAAGTGTGAATGAAGAACTCAAATACCTGCTGTGCAAACATGTTTGGCTGGGTCCTTAACCTGAGAATTAACTTCTCTGCAACCCACTCCCTTGTTGCCAGCTTGTTCTTGATCATTCTTCCACAAGTGTGCTCTAGATCATATGTCATCATTTGATAGGTGTTTGTCTTTTTATTCAAAATACAATATATTTTCCATTGGCAGCCGTGGTCCCCATCTTCTCAACACAATATGCCCTTACTCTTGCCTTATTAGTTTTCATAAAATTAACTTCCCTCCCCACTGCAATGTTGGTGTTTCTCATAGCCATCTTGATATCTTGAAGACATCAAGATTTTCAAACTCCATTCCAATAGTAATTTCCTCAGTTCGATTGTCTTCGGCATTGTACATTGGAAACTTATCATTTTCCTCATTTGAATCCCCAATCAATGACTCCAGTTCTTCACTTTTATAGCCATCAGATAGCTTGTCATCCATTGCTGGTGTCGCCTCAACATCATCAGCTACATTTGCTAGTGGACTTGTAGGAGATGCAGGAGATGCAGGTATTGTATCATCATAATTAGCTGCAACATCTGTTTGTATTGTCATCTTAAACTTGTCATTGCTTTTGTAACTTGGCCTTTTGTGTTTTGAGACCGCTTGGACTTTCTCCTTACTCTTCTCCTTCTGCTTTCTCTTCTTCACAGTAACAAACTTCTTCCTAGTTCTTACTTGGCTTATTTTTACAATAGCATTGGCACAATGCATCTCTTCAAGACCAGGCTGAGTGGACTGCTCAAACTCCATATCATCATCTTCCTCATCCCAATGCCTTACTTCAGGCCCTATCCTTTCCATCTCTTTTTCTTGTCTCCTCTTCTCTGTAACTTCTTGTTCCATCCTTTCAATCTCTTATTGTTTCCTCTTCTCTGCAGCTTCTTATTCCATCATTTCTTTCTCTTCTTGCTTTCTCTTCAAATCAGCTTCTTGCTCTCTTCTCTTAGCCTCAACCCTCGCCAACTCCCTAATCTCATCTTCATTGAGTTCTAAAGGATCATCCACTTGGCTATGCTCATATTACAAGTGGAGTTCAGTCTGATTTTGCAAGACACTGATAAAGTATCTAGCATCAAGGTCAGACTTGAAATTGTTTATGGCCAAATCAAATGTCTTAAATGTAGGATTCCTATAATGGCAGCTAGTGGGTGTTGTTCTATAGATATCAGGCAGCAAATCACAGACCCCAACTGCTGTGATTGTATCTACATCTACATTTCTTATGATGTCTACATCACCACCCTCATAACTCACCTTGGGTTCCCCAACAAACTTCCCTCCACGATGCAGATAAACATCGACTGTTTTCCACAGATGCAAACTGTAGAGAAAGCCATTGTGAAAAAAAAATCATTTTTAACATGTATAAACACCACATATACCAGGACATGCAAATTTCACCACATTACAACATGATCGACCCACCAAAATATCATCTTTATGAACCTAAATCTTGACAATAATCAAAACATGAACCTAAATCCTGACAGACTAACAACACTTTAGGAAGCATGTGTACTGATAATCAAAACCCCTCAAAAATCTATTCATTTTAAAACTTACATTTCACCGAAAAGCACAGACAGCGAAAGTTACCTAGGTATATAGACAAACTCGTGATTATCGTCTTCCATAGTGCTCAAGTTGAGTCTTCTCTTGATGATCACCTCGCTGGAACTTGGAGATGATGCACTTCGCACTTGAAGAAAGACAACGCACAGAGAGAGAAAGAGAGAGAAAGCAAAGGAAGAATATGAAACGTCTTCAAACGGGCGGGAAAAGGGAGGGGGAAGGATGATATAATCAACATTAAGGATGTAAGCCATGTAACGAACATCATTTAAATTCTATGTTACATCAATTTGCCCACGCGTTACATCAATCCAGTCCCTCAAGAAATTAACGGAATAGTGACGTCGTTTATCCCTCAGCCACTCAGATTAGATTGATGTAACCGGGAATCGATCTGATGTAATGCTCAAATCAGGGACTTGTGCTGCAAACATCAGGGACAAAATTGATGTAACCGTGCAAAATCATGGACTAGTTTGATGTAATTGTGCAAAATCGGGAACTAAATTGATGTAAAAAATAAGTCAGGAATAAAATTGATACAAATATGCAAAATCAGGAACGAAATTAATGTAAAAAATAAGTCAATGACAAAATTAATACAACTTGCGAAAGTCAGAAATGAAATTATTTATTTACTCTATTAGATTCCTATTCTTTCTTTCAATCCCAAAACTTAAATTATCCCTGCAGCTAAATGTCAATAAATAAACAAAGGAAATAAAAATCATCTTACAATTTTCTCCCTCTGTTTTGCCTCTCCTCACAGCGTCCGGTTCCCGACATCCTCTTTCATCTGGAATTTTCCTCATCTGTGAGTCCACCAGGCTGCTGCTGCTCCGTCCATCCCTCGCCTCTCGAGCTGCTGCTTCTGCTCTTACTCCTGCTCCTGCTCCGTCCCTCGCCCCCTCCGTCCCTGGTCCGACCCGTCTTGCACAGGGCTCTAGTAGTACCGTAGCCTCTCCTGCTCTCAGCGGTGTCGAAGAGCATAGACCTGTCCTACTGCACAGAAGGCAGAAAAACCATTGCTTGCTCCTCATCTCAGTCTCTTTGGAAGTCCCGTCAAGAACTCTGATTCCGATGGTGAGCCTGAGCCCTCTGTTTTGTCCCGTTTTGCTTCTTCTGCTGCGTGACAATCTGTTGCTGTGTGAGAGATGTCATTGTTTGTGAAATATCCCGCTTGCTTGCTTGTTTGTTTGCAGTCGCAGCAGCAAGAGCAGTCTCCTTCCCTCGACGATTGCCTGAAGCTGTTGAAGGGCGAGAGAGACGAGCAACGGCTGGCCGGTCTCCTCTTGTTGACTAAGTTCTGCAGAGGCGATGATCACGCCTCAATTCGTCGGGCCTACGATGCGGTTGGTTCCCAGTTTCTTGACCGTCTCTTGAGGACTGGTAATTTCTCGAGACACCCTTTTACTGATGATTGCATTTAGCTTGAACGGCTGCTAGTTTACTTCGTTCTTGCAGAAATTTATGGTGAAAGTATCGATTTTGCCTATAACAGTCGTCAGTTTCAGTTCCTAGTCGATGATACTAATGCACATAGATGGCCTGTACAGGAGCAGAAATTAACAGTAATTGCAATGTACTTTTAGTGGCTGGACATAGAGGATGACTGGGGATTCCAATTTGACGGAAAAATGAACCATAATAGGTGTTTCTAGGGGCAATATTGTTCTATCATCTCGTATATTCCTCGAGTTGTGAGCTGAATTCTAGATTATATAATTGTTGCTTCTAACTGATGATCTTATGTCCTTTTGGGGCCAGGGATGAGAAAAGGACCTAATGGTGGGAGTGACAATGACAACCGCGATGCATATTTGCAGTTATCGGTGACAGTTCTTGCCACACTTTGTCGTGTTCCAGAGATTGCTTCTTCAAAAGAGATGGTGTCTAAAATCCCAGTTGTATTGGAGGTCATGTCTAAAGAGTGAGTATTTGAGCCTTGAAATAGACTTCGCTGACATGGCTATACAATATTAAGTAACAGATAAGTAATGTGGCTGCACATTGCAGTGGTACATGTCACTTGTAAAATTGATTGCACTTTCTTCTGCCCATTTATTGACTTCTTCCAGTTGCGTGTCTCTGCTCCTATTATGAACACCAGATCAGTTTCACCTGTTCTTGAAGAGTGTTATGAGTTTTTGTACTTAACATCATCCACAAATGAAGATGGAGTTACTACGTTGTTCGAATCCGATGGCATCAGGATATTAGCTTCCCCAATTTCTACTTTTACTGATGGTAATTTTCTGATCATTATGTTAATTTGGTGGGTAACCATGCAAGCATTATTTCAATTATCAATCTATATGGCATTATGATCTGCAATTAGTAGATTGTGGGCATTGTGAAGCCTCTTATTCATAAAGCTGTGGTTTTTTTCAATTTTATTTTACAAAGTATTTCCCAAAATAGATTAAAATAAAAAATGAAGTGGATTTCATGTTAACAGTGGAATTAATGGCAAAGCTGCTGCAGGTTCTCATTTGATGGAGCTATCTATGAAACTTGTACAATTGATGCTAAGCAAGGTGTCGCTTGGCATCATTACAGATGCCTGCCTTGTAGAGATGTCAACCATTGTGAGTCCCCAATTGAATAAAACAATTGCATTTTTGTCTTTCAGTCTTTTGTGGAGACCTGTTAGGTTCTTATTCATGTGAAATATGCATGTAACTGCTAATCCAGGTGGCTGCTATAATAAGGCAATTTGCCATGTTGCACAATGCCTTGAAATTTGATGCGCTTCACCTGCTTTCTGCCATCTTCTCTTCAGACTATTCGGTCAGTATCGATCTTCTGTTCATATTTTTTCTCCTTTTAGAATTTAAAATGGATCTGTTAATGAAATATGTGGTGAAACAGTTATCCTCTGCACTTCATTGTCGGTGGCATCAATTTCTGAAATGAAATCTTTAGTTATTCAAAATGGTTACATATACTATACCTAGCCCAAACTCAAACATCAATCTACTCAGCGGGGTGAACTACACTCGGTAAAAGAGGCAGTTGCAGGGAAGGGAGAGAGAAAGCTGTGTGCTCTAATGGTAGGATTTGATGTCTGGTTAATAGTTTTTACATGCGCAAGTCTGCAGAAGGCTTCTCAATATTTGGGAGAATTTTCAATCTCTTCATGGATCTGCCAGGCACAACTAAGAATGATATTTTCCTCATGGACATGGAACTCTGATCTGTCTTAATTCTTCTTGTATATAATTTTTTTAGTTTTGGTACCTTGTTTTTGAGATTGAAGTTCTTTGCTACCTGTAGATGGATGTTTATGGTCTTGCATTTTTCTTGGGTGATCATGAAGTTGTTCATGTGCTCTACATTTTGTATTATCCTTCCTGTTCAAAATGAATATAATGTTTCTGGGAAATTTCAGGGACCACTTAAGGAGGAACTTGGTCGAAAGACGAATAATCATTGGCCAGATTATCTGCTCATCGGTGTTGTAGCAATCCTACAAAACAGGGTAGGTATGTAAACTCTAAGAGAGTTAATTTCCTCTAAATACTTGAATCCTCCACTCTATGTCTCAGAATTAATGCAGTCGTAATGTAACGAGAGTAGTTTATTGATGTCATTTTTCACTTATTGGTATTCTTAAACTCCTAATAAATCATCTTTTCATTCTTATCATTCTCCCCCTCTTAAGTCAAATAGTTTCACTTATTAAGTGATTTTTTGCTTAATGATTAAATAGTTTGGACCCTTATCTTTCCCTCTTTCTCCCATTTATTTGATTAAGTTGAAAGAAACAAATGCTAGGTTTTGTAGGGCATGGTTTCAAGTCGCTTTGCTAAAGACTATTGAGTGTGAAGTGAAAGCCAGTTTAGACCGTCTTTTGAAGTAATCATTTTTGTTTCATGAAAGGAACCTTCGCAGGGGGTAAAGAATTGGTTGTAAATAAAGTTAGATCAGATTATGAGGTTCCGTTTCTGAGTTTGTATGAGAAGACCAGAACTTTGGTTTCATATTGTGTGCCTCCACTAGTTTGATTTGAAGCAACTAAATTTTTTTCTTTTGAATGTTAAGGATTAATGTTGATGAATCATTCTGTGAAATACACTATGATGTGTTTTTTATTTATGTAGCTCCTGCCGAAAAGCTCCATTCCCTTGTTTTAGCCGAGACGGCTATCTCAATAATGGGTGAGAGATGGCTGATTAATCCAGTTAAATTGCCTAATATGCAGGAGCAAGTTCCTCCAGACAGGTAACTAGGGTCTTCACAAAAGTCTTTGAGAATCTTTGATTTAGTTCTATGCTTATTGTATTTTTTCTTTATAGGTGTCTCCTGCTAGTGTTGGAGTCTTCCCGTGTTGAAGTTGCTGTTCTGTTGAATGATATTGCATACCTAAAATACGAAGCTTCAAAGAATACTTCATCCACTATGGAAAGTATTCTTTCAAAGCGGAGACATCTGGGTATTGCTTTTTCCTTGGTTGAGAAGATAATTAGACTAATCTCAACCATTGGGGAAGAAGAAGGTATTAACTACATAAAAATTCAGAGCTCGTGTTTGGGATTTATCATTGCACATATTGCTCCCATATACCTCATATATGTGCTATTCAGCATGCTTTGCATTATCCCTTCAAGAAAACAAAATGGATCTTGTCCTGGAGCCTGCATCCTGTAAGAACATATAGAGTTTGATGTCTATATTCTGTGTTGCAAAGATTTTACTGATAAATTAGAGGTCTTTCCCTCTGATAGTAGAGGATTGTTGGCTTTATTGGCCCAATTTTTAGGCTGCTTATGGCTGACTTTTGATGGATCAAGCTCATACAGATTAACCTGGCAAGGCCGAAATACATGCGTAGATGATTGAATTTGTGGCTTGCTGCCTTGGATGTCTTCTTTCAAGTGAAATTTGAAATTGTTGTTTTTGCTAATCCGGTTTTATGCAAATCCCTACATGACTCTGCGATGCCTATGCTAAGAACCAGTCAATTTCTTGCTTCAGTATTAATGATTGCAGGCAATTTTACTGATGAGGAATTTCACCTCTTAAATGATATGCAGGTAGTCTTGTTGATGATAATACTTTTGTGAAGGTCATCAACGGGCTCAATGAGACAATTGCTGTGGTTCTTGAGTATTTACAAGATGCCAAGGTAACATCTTTGTCGAGGAAGTCCTTTTACCCATTTTATTTGGGCCTTTGTCATAATTCAAATCTTTACTTGGCTCTGATCGAACTTTGGTCAATGCAGGATCATGGTCAAAAGAAGGGAGATGATCTGCTAGCATCTGTACGGGTTGTTGGGAGGTATACCCATTTGCACACCTCTTTTTCCCACTACTCTCAAATCATTGTTCTTTGCTCTTCAATGTTTAAATTAGGTCGTGTCAATGTCAAACAGATGGCTATGAATTACTGGTGTCTTTAGGTTGTATTGCATGGTGATGGGTGCTGACATAAAGTGGTCTTGGTAGCAAATAATAATTTATGCATTTAAATTGACACCTGTGAACATTGTAATAGCTAAAACCAAAGGCATTTTATCTCTTTCAATCATCAGGCAAGTTTCAGTTATGATTAATAAATTATGCAGTGTGAACCGTGATCAGTGGAAGAAAATTTTGTGGTTTTGCAAAATTTTTCTGGCTGGTCCCATAGTAGAGAACTTTTTGATGTCCATGTAGAGGTGATATTGTCACCTGCTTATAACAGTTCTTGTTAGAGAGTATTATATTTTTAGCGTCTCGTTGTGTTAGGGTGCTGTTATTGTAAATGCCTGACAAGTGACAAAAAACTGGGCATTATATCTTTAATGGCCCTGGCAGAGAATCAGTGTATTAGTGGTAATTTCATGCTAGATACTGGAGCAGACATCAGTTCTTGTTGCAGTCTTCTTGTGTATTCCTCTGGTAGCCTAATATATTTAGTCTTTCTTGGCCAGTATTGAATCTAATCCTAACTTGATTTGCTCGGTCAGTTATCTTGCAGAGACACCTATGGCATGTAAAGAGAAGGTGAGAGAGCTCCTAGCTTATATGCTCTCTGTGGAAGGAGAAGATGAACCTAGGTATATTGTTTATGTTTCTGAGTGGATTTCACAATCTACATACAAAAGTTAGGTACTTTGCTGTGGTTAATAATTTTCACGGTTTTGTGTTCCCTGAGCTAGCAGTCCCTTTTCCTCTGTCTGCTTTCTCATGCCTCTGCTCTGTCAAATCACAATGGACTTTGAAGGATGTAAAAGTTTAGTTTCATCGGGAGGGCATAGAGCTGTAAGTTCGTTTAATTCTTCAACTGCTCCATCTCAAAAAAAATTTTAAGCTGTTCTTGTTTAGAGTGCATCAGTTCTGTTATGAAAGTTTTCACTTTTGTTTTGGTTCTGTCTCAAGGCTCAACGTATTTTTTCATCTATGATTGTCGTTTCTTCTGTTTTGGTAACTCGACTTATGGGATCTTGCCATCAATGCTGCATCTGTAGATTGTGCAGTGCCTTGTAAAACTGGTTGGTCAGAATGCTCTGACAGACAGTAGTGGCGGCATCTTCTTGGCTTGTGATACTGTCCTCAACCTTCTGATAAAGGTAACTGTGGTGGCGGGCCCTTTCCTAACTGAGATGTCTCTAATCCTTTCAAAGCTCCTTATGTAAATGCAGCTGTGTTCACTACTATAATTCCGTTTTTGTATAACAGAGAGAGGAGCTGCAACTTTCAATGGATGCATCACTCTATATTGACCTTCTGAAAGCATTGACATATTGGGCTGGTAAATCCCAAATTCTAGTAGAAGTATCCCCTCTGAGCCTCTTGTCTATCTTTGTGGGAAACTAAACGAACCTCTTCTGTACAGATTCCATTAGGTTGTGAAGGTTTCATGAATTCCATCAAAAATCTTGTGGACCTTTTTATTGACATATTGACTTTGCTTTATGCTGTCAATTAATTTGACAAAACAAATTTCAAATTAGCCAGTAGATAATAAAAGGATAATTTCAAACTTCTAAATTGATGCTCAAACCATGGACAGATATCTTTCTTCTAGCCTACAATTCACTGGGTAACAAATTGTGCAGTTGAGTTGGCTTTATCAATCACAGCATGCCTTATTTTTTATATTTTATTTGTTGGAGTTATTTATGTGTGGTTATTATTGTTGTATATACTTTTTAAATTTGGGCTTTGATATAGAGAATGCTTGCGACCTATCTGTCACTATGATGGCTTCAAGCGTATGTTCATTGATACTCGACTATACATCAGAAGAAGCTCTTCTAAAGTCCGAGCTTGACAGAGCCACATGCAACCGGCTTTATTGCCTCGTTGCGAGAAGCCTTACTTCGGTCCGACAGGTAAAATTTTCTGCTCCTAAGTACTGCCATCTTTCTTCTAATCAGGATCGATTAGTTGGTGCAAAGTAAAATTTATATCTGGACATCTAAGATACATTTTTAAAGGCATTATTATCGCAGGATGTGTCTGATGATGCCCAGTCTGAGATGGACCTTTACGAGATCATTTCATCTGGTAACTACCAACTGCCGTCTTAAATCCTTGCAGGACTGTATATTCTCAGCTGTTTCTTTGCCTACTGAATGATTCATACTGGTGTGGATGCATGCTCGATCTTGAGAATGGCTCAAGGTGTTATATTGTTGTTGTGCAGGATATTCTCGGTGGGCTCCAAGATTCCCCAGCATAAAGAGCATGGTCGAGAGAAGTTGAGTGCTTCTGGCAGTTTGTCTGTTGTAATTATACGCCTACCCTAACTTCTGCAATCTCGTAATGTTAGGAATTGGTAAATGGATCAGATCAGATGTATTCACGGTATGGATAAATCCATGCTAATGGAGATATTTGTGAAGCAGTTTCCCTTTTTTCCTTTGCTACTGAATGGGAGTGAGGGGATAACTTTCTCTAAACGTATCAGTAGGAGCGCGGGGTTTACTTACCGCAGCACACGATGTCATCTCATGAAATCTAGGCATCATATTCTCATGAAGTTACGCGGGGTATCCTATTTTATTTTTTGGTTACGCGGGGTATCCTACTTTAGATATTGTATCATTGCATCAAAGTCGGCAATTTGAATTTTCTAATAGTTTTGCTTTGCTGAGTCAATTGAAAATTTCAAATTTTCAGTTGTTTTGCTCTGCTATGATGAGTATCTTAAACTTGATTGTGTTGAAATATTGTATATTTTTTGCCAAATATTTTATATAGTATTCGCAGTATATATATATACATATATATATATATATATATATTTTACGCGATGCTCCCTTTCATATTGACTATGAAATCTATATATTAACCAGCAAGTTCCCCGTGCATGCGCGGGTGTTACTGTTGTGCTAGGCCTATATATATATATAAGCTTATCCGCTGGGCCGGGCCCCGATCATATAGTATCATACTATCAAGTATTCTTCTTTTTTCTTTTTGACTTTGTTTTCCTTTTTTATCTATTTATTATTAACTATTAATTGTTAATTTCTAGAATCATCCAGTCTTCACAATCTCAACCCTCTTCTAGCTCTAGATCAAATAAACAAGGCCTCGTTTCATTAGGCAGCGCATTGCTCTGTGATGAAATTACAGAAGTGAAGAACTAACTGATAAGTCTTAGCCTCAGTTTTAGTGTTATCGTCACTAATTACTTCAGCATCTTTGAGCATTTTGGATCGCTGGTGATAGACAATATGCATAGGTCCAGAGAAAGTTGCCCAGAATTCACAAATTTTTACTTTAAGAAAAGCAAATAAAGTTAAAGTTACATTGAATAATATATTACTTGCATGAACTTGTTGGATTTATTTGTCTCTCTTCTCTGTTATTATAGGTTGTTATTATAAGTTATATTTATGTCAGAATTTGTACAGAATATATATACATATATATATATATATATAATTATGGAGGTTTGAGGAAAATAGAAGATTTAATGCATTATAGGTTGTTATTATTATTGTTGTTATTGTTATTGTTATTATTATTATTATAATTATAGTTTGTTATTATAAGTTATATCTATAAAGGTTTTGTAGAGAATATTATATATATATATATATACAAAAGTTTTTTATAAATAAAATAAAATAACTATATAGTATAAATATTTATGCCTAATAAACAAAAGAGGTGATAAACTTTTATGTTTTCTATTTATTCATTGATATATAATATAATAAAATTAATTGTTAAAATAAAGGATAAAAAAAGCATTCAAGAGTATGAATAGTTGCCATACTGTCTCTAGCATAGCTCAGAATTGTATAACTATATAGGTTTTAAAAATTTTTAAGATAGGTGATGATATTATATATAGTCTTACTTTACAGGAGTATATATATATATATGCTTTGATATAATATAGAATATGGTGTAATTTTTTTTATTGGCAGATATATATATATATATATATATGTATGTATGTATGTATATAGCGGTTTTGATGCATTGCCAATATAAAAATATAATTTTCCTATAATAGAAAATGTATAGATATTTATGAATATATATAGTTGAGATATATTTATAATTTCTTTATTATATAAATTAATAAGACTTCATTTTGATATGAAAGTGTATATACATGATGTAATTTAGGAAAATGAAATCATTAGTATTTTATAAATTTATGAAAAATAAATTAACAACAAAATCGATGTTTACCTTTGGGTTTGGTCGGAAGGGGAAATTAAAATAATGCGGAAATCATAATAAAAATGAAACATCCGGAGTGGGAGAAGGTTCCCACTTGCAAGTTGCAACCTAATACTCGAAAAAGAAATAATGTCGTATATATCATAATTTATACATATAGTATTTTTTATACGAAATCCTTCTGATTTTTCTGAATAATAAAAGTTGAGGAAAAACTAATTATATTTTAATGACCAGATGGGCCTCGTATTAATGACCATTGTTTCGCAGGCTACCGCTCATTGCCTTCCCTCTCCATTGATCCATCCGTTCATTTCATTCCCTCCCCTGCGGCGGCCGTGTTAGTGTTACCGCTGCCCTGCGGAGGGCGGCGGCTGAGCTGAAGACTGAAGTGAAGACCGAAGTGAAGACCATTTCTAGGCGAAGGAACTCGACTGGTGAAGTGAGCTGGGCTTGCGATTGCAAGCGAAAAAGGCCAAGGGAGGGAGAGACTACAGAGAGAGAGAGAGAGAGAGAGAGAGAGAGAGAGAGAGGATGAGCGGTCAGAAGCTTAAAGGGATGATAGCAGCGGCTGTGAGCAGTGGCGTCACGGAGGCGAGGGCGAGGATATTCCGGCATATGCTGAACCCGACAGGTCAAAGGTCTCCCCACAAGATACTCCGTAAGAAGCTCATCGGTGAGAAAGTCGCTCAGTGGTACCCCTATGACATCAACAAGGACGACCCCCTTGTCATGGCCCGCCAAGAACAAGAGTAACCTACCCTAACCTACACTACTACTTAATCAATCCCTCTCTTCATCTCTCTCACTCTCTCTGTGCTCGTCCGTTTGCTGCTATGTAACTTTATATATATATATATATATATATATATATATATATATATGTATATAGAGTCAGATCAGATCAAGTGTTTGATTACGTCAATACTGAGCTGAGAATATTGCAGTGCATGCCATTTGGGGCATTTTGGTTATGTGTTGAGCTATTGGAGCCTGAAAAAGCTGCCCGCTTTTTTCTTAGTTTGTACTGGTAGGACATGTATTGAGTTCGTGGAGTAGTATGCAAGCAAGCAAGCTAGCTTAGGTTGTGTTCGATTACTCCAATTCAGCACTTAATCGGGTTAAGCTTGTTTGATAAATACAAAATAAAAGTGACTTAAGTTATGATTCAATAGTTTTTAGTTTATTCACTAGGCTGGGGTCATTTAACCATTTTTGCCCCGGTGGCCCTCAACTTTTTTTGCAAGCTAACTCAAAAGAGAGAGATCCAGTTGATCTGCTGATCTGTATTTATAATATATATAGTAGGAAAAAAAAAATGTGGGCTAGTTGTAGTTGGATGATTGTTTGCTCTTATACCCTGAACCTTTTGTATTCCATGGTCAGAGCGAATTCAATGTGCAAAGCTTGGGCTACATTGCATCTCTTCTGTTATTTTATTGTTATTTATTTTTCCCTCCATTAAGTGAATCCTTTTGCTATTTTGGTGGAAGGGAGGTGATTTAATAGGAGCTTTTTGGTCTTTTGAGATGTATTGCAGCAAGTGTTGGTCTTGGGGCTAATATTTTTCTTATATGATGAGCATCCGCTATGCTGAATCGAGTTTTATGACAAACATGCCAACTTCAGCTTCTTTACACTGTCTATGTTTTCCTTTATATTCTTCCCAATCATTTGTTTGACAAAGGGAATTGCTCCTATATTTGAAGATTAAGAACTCCGGTATAGCCTTATATGATGTATCTTTAGTTTTGATGCAGAAATTTTATTGAATTTTTAACTTCAAATACAAACAAAATTTATCATCTGATCCATCATATCATGTATTCGTTTGCAGGCGATTATCGAAACTTGAAATGTTGAAGCGTCGTGGGAAGGGACCACCCAAGAAAGGCCAAGGGAAGCGCGCCACAAAACGTAGTAAATAAACCTTTCTGGTATTGGACCTCAGCAAAACCTCTCCAGGGACATGGCTACTCATGTTTGATCTGTTTTGCGCACATTTGTATTTTTTCTTTTCTCTCCAAGCGAGTCTAGCTTGTGCCTCTGGTTAAAAGGATGTTTTGGGCATTGAGTCTCATATTTCAACAGGGTCTGCGGGATTTATTTCCTTTCCCTCTCATTTTGTATGAATTTGCAGAAAAAAAAAAGGTGAGGCTAGACAGTATATTGTGGATGTCCTTGACTTGGGCAAGGGGAGACTGTTGATCAGTTTATACAATTACTTGTAGGGATGAGGTTTGTGACCTTTTACCGCATTACTCTTCTTGAAGAAGTTGCAGCTACAATGAGAAGAATAGAATTTGCGATGCATTTTAACCCAGTAACGTGCATGAGGTTATGTTTCCTCCCCGTTGAAGAAATAAAACTTTGCTTATACAAAAATGACCACTTGATTGTTTATAGTGAGTAGCTTCTGACTCCCTGAGAATGGTTGTTGCTATGGAAGTCCTTAGTAGATTAATGTCAAAAAAGACAATTGCCCGTCTTCTCCAGCCTTTTCCCTTGTATACATCAGCCGATCTACTGGTTGGCCTCTGGTTGCAACGGATTAAAATTTGAGAAAATCATATAATTATGAACAAAATATAGGATCTTTCAACAGTCTTGCTGTAATCAATGGGTCGAGTGCATTTACTTTTTTCACACTGTTTGAGCATTAGTAGGGCAACGATAGCCCTTCTGATGGATGGAGAGATTTGAGGGAGTTGGTGACTATTTTTGCTTGATAATAATAAAAAACGATAATTTGTTTCCGACAAGCAAAAATAATTCTCTACTTGAATTAACATATCCGGAGGAATAACATTTTCCTTTCAATCCATCCAAAAGACAAGCTGTGGACCTTAGGCCAAAATAAAGTAGGTTCTGAACTGATTCTGCTGCTAAGAGTTGAATGATTCGATGGAAAAGCTTGTCAATCTGCAAATGTGCGATCATGCAAGACCACTTACTATACTGCCAACTGCTAAATGATACTGCTTGTCAAACTCTACATTAATAGAGTTCATGCTTATGTGAGTAATCAGTATTGTGGCGTCCTCGATATTTATTGTTTTCTCATGTATCTGCTAGTGTATGATTCTCTGACAGGTTCATCTAACGAAATGCATATATAGTGATGAAGCCTTTATTCATGAACTCTTTTGAGACTGATGGGCTAGGTCATACTGTGATTATAACTTTGTTATTCTATAAGATATTCCTGCCATTTGTTTGAAACTGTTCGTCACATTTCTTTACTTGTACTATACCCCATTAATACATTAGGGGATGTTATTTATGCTTATGCCTTAGTCAACCTGACCATCTGCGATGGAATAGCCTGTTTCCACGGTTGTTTTTCTTATATTAACAAAAGCATAATTCATAAAGGAGATTGGTTAAATTAATGTTTACCAGATTTTAGATATCATTTAAATCATTGATTTTACAAGGCCTATTGATCTGATCGTCTTAATTTTCACGGGTTTATTTAAGGACTTGACTTCCTCTGTTGCTACCATATCGATGCTATCAAAGCTACGGTGTGTATCACAATAGATGTTACTGGTACTCTCATAGACTATACAGGGGAGCTCGGTGACTACTACCGCATGGCAGTAAAATCAGTTGGGTTCCCATGCCCAGACCACAAGCGTGTGCATGAAGGCTTTAAACTTGCATATTCAGAAATGGCAGGGAAGTATCCATGCTTTGGATTTGCTAACATTGTCTGGTGGTAGACTTGTGCGAGAGATTCATTTATCCAAGTAAGTGTTGGGATTTCTTTGAGCTAAGTAAATGGGTCATCTGCTGGTTATTTTCATTTTTGTGACTGCAAGCCTGAGGGTCGCCTTAGGCAGGTCAAGTCAAGTGATATTCTCGCCTGAGGCTGTGCAGTTTTGTGATGGGCAGGATACGAGTATGATGAAGAGACGTCTGAGATATTATTTAGACGCATACATGTTTCTTTCGGTTCTTCTGCGCCTTACAAAGTGTTTCCAGACTCTCAACCATTCTTGAGGTGGGCACGGGAGAAGGGCCTGAAAGTTGGAATGGTCATGCAGAGTACAGTTATAAGGATGTCATTCTTCCAGCCCTGGGATTAAATGTGGTGAGCTAATTAATTAATTAATTAATTAATTAATTAACATACATGATTTCGGGGGATATGATATGATTGAATTTTGTAAACTCTTGCTGAGGAGACCGAGATCCAGAAAGATAAATGCTTACAGTGGGATGAACGCTCTGCTCTTGGACAGGTTTAAGACGCCCGATGCTGAGGAGTGGAGGAAATCTGGTGCTGTTGTCCTCCCGGCCTTGATTGCAGCCCAGAAATGGCTTACTTTGGACAATAATACCTTATCGTGGGGATGAGGTCGGAAGAGGTTCCGTTTGTTTCTTCCTGCAGAAATTGATTTCTATTGTATGTCCCATGTTGCTCTAGCTGTTTGATCAAATCCACTTCAATGAGATGTAAGAGCCCTGCCTAAGGTCATTACTTGACCTTTCCATTATAAGGGAGATACAGTAATATTGCATTCACTGGGTCGGGTTATAATTCGACCACAGCCATAGCACTGATACACTAATCTCTGTTTCAGACCATACAGTTTATTCTCCTCGTGTTGATATGTGACTTTGTTCATCGTCCCAATTCTTGTGTGATAAGTTCATCAAAGTCACTTGAAGATCATTACTGGGGAAAACAAACAGAGAGTCGTAGTTAAAGATATTTTCAGCATCCCTTTCAAGTCATATCATGTCGTGTCGATAGAGCCCGAAGACACTAATAAAGAGCAGAATTTTTCCATAAAAGGTTCTCTTAATTACCTGACGTGTAGCCTATCAAACTTGCGTGTATGAATAGATTAGATGCCCGTGGCCTAGACAAGTCAGCCGTGTTAAATGAATGAATACGGGTGCAGTCGAAGAATAGTCTAGGCATTAGATGAAGTATGTATGCAATGAGGGGGCTTCTACTAATTAGTCCGGCATTCAATGGATTATGCGATGGAGGGGCCTTCTGTCAATTGGCAATGATTAAGAGATGGATAAGTAGTCAACAGACTGACACAGACCATATGTTCATGGACCCGACAGAACAATTAGAGTGAGTCACCTCGGTCCCTCACTCCCTCTTAATCATTATATTTAGATAAAACTATTAAAATGGTCATTAAAAGATTTTAAAACTGACAAATTACTATCTGAAAGAATTTTTCGAACAAAACGATCATTCAAATATAAGAATACATAATGTTTTGCTACCATCGTTAAAATTCCGTTAGTACCGTTATGGAAAAATGACACGGATACTTATGTGGCATCTAGTGGATAAACGGCTCTGATTAACGTGGTACTGCTCAGGAGCGATATCGTTTGTTCTCATTTAAAAAATGATCGTTTATTAAAAAAAAAAAAGAGTTTACCTGCCCAAAACAACGCCATCCTCGCCCCCACTCCCCTCCCCCGACCGAATGACGACGTCGTTCCTCTCCCCCGCCCCCACTGAGTGGCATCGTCACCATCACCCCCTCCCTCCCCCATCTGCAATCAAAATTAGGGCAATAAATTAAAATTAGGGATTTCCTGCCCCTGTTCTTCACGATTGCTGGTTGGAGAGCCTCTGATAGGGTACCGTCGTTTACTCACTTGTATTGAAATCGACAGTCTGGTTTGTCTGCTTCAAGGTTAGTCGACCTTCACTCGATTTGGCTTGATTAGAGCTCGATTTCTGGTTGCTCAGTGTCTCTGTCCATCGGTGGGAACTTTGCTTTCCGGTTGGGAAGTGTCTTTGTCCTTTTCACTTCTTGAAAAAATAAAGAAACCCGAAAGAAAGGAGAAAAATTGGGCCATCTTTGCTGAGAGAGGCTTTGGTGATTTTGACCGGTTGGTGTTGGTCGAGAAAACATTGCAATAGGGGACCGCACCTTCGACCAACACTTTTTGTCATTCCAACTGGTAAAACCTACCATTCAGCACCACAACTTCGACCAACACCAACCGATCAAAATCACCAAAGCCTCTTTTAGCAAAGATGACCCAATTTCTCTCCTCTCTTTCAGGTTTCTTTATTTTTTCAAAAAGTGAAAAGGACAAAGACACTTCCCAACCGGAAAGCAAAGTTCCCACTTATGGATAGAGACACTGAGCAACCAGAAATCGAGCTCTAATCAAGCCAAATCGACTTAAGGTCGACTAACCTCGAAGCAGACAAACCAGACCGTCGATTTCAGTACAAATGAGTAAACGACGGTGCCCTATCAGAGCCTCTCGAACCTGCAATCGTGAAGAACAAGGTGCGAGAAATCCCTAATTTTGATTGCAGATGAGGGAGAGAGGTGATGATGGTGACGACGTCGTTTGAGTGGGGGTGGGGGAGAGGAACGACGTCGTCGTTCCATTAGGGGAGGGGAGTGGGGGGAGACGACGTCGTTTTGGGCAAGTAACCTTTTTTTTTTTAATAAACAGTCCTTTCTTGAATGAGAACAAACGACGTCGCTCCTGAGCAGTGCCACGATAATCGGAGTTGTTTGTCTACTAGATGCCACATAAGCGTCGGTGTCATTTTTCCGTAACGGCATTAACAGAATTTTGATGGTGGTAGCAAAACGTTATGGATTCTAATCTTTGAATGATCGTTTTGTTCGAAAAATTCTTTCAGGTAGTAATTTGTTAGTTTTAAAATCTTTCAATGACCATTTTGTCAGTTCTCTTATATTTATGGGGGAGTCGAGTGATGCTGGGAACGGTAGGATTATTGATAAGCAAAGAAGCTACTAGCATTGGAGCAAAGATGATTTCTTCCCGGAAGAGTCATTCCAGAGCTGGCACAACTACCGGCTTGCCTTGTCCCAGACGTGTTCCAATCACCACCAGGTCGGATGATGCTCGAGCTTGGGGAGCTCCGCAGACAGAGCGAGAACTAAATGAAGCGTTGCCTCAACCGGTGGAACCTCACTTGGTTCAGCTTCGTATCTGTCATCGGAGCTGGCATCTTCGTGCAAACTAGCCAAGAGGCCCGCGAACATGCTGGTCGCGCCATCGTCCTGTCCTACGTGGTTTCAGGGATCTCAGCCATGCTCTCAGTCTTCTGCTACACCGGAATTCACAATAGAAATCCCAGTCGCCGGCAGTTCCTTTGTGTAAATATTCCATAATTTTCCTTAAATAGTTATGGAATTATTATAAAATAATTCTTCATATATTCAACAATTAAAACGTACAAAAAATATATAATAGGGGTTCATTATTAAAATATGTAAATATTCTAATATTATTATTGAGTTATCACAATAATATACAGATATTATCACAAATTATATTAATGTTATTTTGCACGAAGTGATAACTTATCACTATATGTGATAATCTCAGTATAATTTTTGATAATCACAGTATATGTAGTGATACCTTGGGAGTTGCAATAATAAAATGTATTACGTCATCTTTGGATGAGGTGAACCGAATTCTGGTTCCATATCAATTCCGGACAGATTTGGATTTTGTAGTTTGGTGACGCCTCCATCATTATTCGGGATTCCGGATCCAGGTCCCAGTTCTGAAACCATCCGGAAATCAGATTCACCACTGGACTATCTATAATCAGCATTCCCGGCCTATGAAGCATTATAAAAGAGAGGTAAATGATCCCTTTATCCCTTCCTACCTATCAAATTTTCACTCCATTTGTCACTATCCCTTTCACCTCTCTACTTTCGGCGACAGCCCCAGCCACACCACTGTGGCTGCTGCCAACACTGCCCTCATTTCTTCGACGAACCTCCTCATGCTTCCTAATGACCTCATTTGTCCGCGTTCTCTGCTCTCATGTCCCCTTCTTCCTGATAGATTTACGAGAGAGAGAGAGAGAGCTACGAGAGAGAAATAATAGTAAAATTGATATTGAATGAAATAATCAAAAAATGAACCGATGAAGAATAGTGAAAAATGAATCAGTGAAATAGATGAAGCAAATGAAATGGAGATTCTTTTCCATGATCTAGTAGGAAAGAAAAATAGCAGCGTTGCCGGATTGTTGCATTAATGTTAAGACATTATGTTAAATACATTCATGTTATTAGAAAAAAATGAAAAAAGCAGCCAAATTTGGAAGACCTTCGCTAGAGTTGTAGCATATACCATTGACGGCCACTCGCACCGGTCTGGGGCCGGAAACCAAATTTGATTTGTCGCCTTGCCCTCTGTCTTTGAAGCTTAACGTTTTTCTGCCGAAAGGTCGAAGGATAAGTTGAACATAAAAGGTCTAAAAGATTTTGATGCATTGGACATTAGCGGAAGTCACTAAGTAAAAACTTAGAATATCCATCAAGTATCAATGAAATAACTATTTCAACCATGAAAACCAATGGACAAAACCTATGCGAACAAACCCTTTATATATCAAACCGCAGGATTAGCAACAAATTATCAAGAAAGCTGACTTAACTAAGTCCATGTATAAATGAGTACAATACAGAGATTTGTCATTTTAATCTTCTTCCCTATTTGCAGCACAGCAAAAGCGCGTCCAGATACAACTATCGTGTCCCCCTTGCTCTGCAGCGAAAACACATTTGCCTCTGGCAGCCATTTTGAGGAGTGCGTGCGGTTTATTCTTCATGGCGTAGCAGTTGAGACGGTGAATTCAGGATACGACTATTACAACTCATGTCCTTGGCCCGATCCAATTACTTACGGTCATGGAGCTTGCAATGGAGAACTTTCAGCAGAAGACTGCAATGATTGCATGAATAATGCTTATTTTACAGTACTTGATGGCTGTCGTCTAAGGACGGGGGGTCAGGTTACACTTCAAGATTTTAGAATTAGATACGAGAGTTATATGTTCACCGATTAGTCAAAGTACAACTAATGCGCGTTAGTTTCCGATGAAGCGAGGACCACAAATAGAAGCCTAAAATCAACCCGAACAACCTCCTAAGCCTTGATCGGAAGTATAATCACTTGATCTTGTACCTAAAATCCAAGTCTTTATATTATGTTTTGGAGCATACTGGAGATGCTTGACACTGGCACAGAGAAATTATTGTTTTATAAATTTTCATATATATATATATATATATATATATATATAAACAAAGTTCGAGCCGAATTCTCACTCCGTCACATTATCAAAAATAAGAAACGGAGCTCTGTCGCTTTACCACGTCGTTACTTATGTATTAAGGAAATTTTTTTGTCATTAATTATGCAATAGAATTTATATATTATTTGAATATAACCCAACATAATATATACTATATATATTAGCTGCATTTCTGGAAATTTTTTATATTGTAGCAATCGATTGCCGTTTATATATATTGCAACAAAATATAGAGTTGGAAAACAATACTAACGGGTTTATAATATTTATAGAGTTGTCATTTGCATTATGGGCAAATATATTCTTATAATATTAATCACAATCAAATTCGCGTTTATATAATATTGTTTGTTAATATTGCCATTCATATTGTGCCGTTTGTATATATATACCTATCGCACAAGTTGAACAAAGAGAGGCAAGCGAAGGGAGATTTTTCTTTTTGCGAAAGGCAAGGCCCTGGGTAGTCAACTATATCAGGTTCTATCAACGCAACATTAAGGTTCTTGATTTATCATAGAGGATCTGATGATCCTTTACATCACCTTACCCTTTCTATTCGGTAAAATAAAACAGGTTTTGCAAAGCTCAGATGAAATAAAATTGTATGCAGCATTTTTTGGGAATGTTTAACTCAAAGATTGAGTCTTGATTGACTGAGAACTGCAATTGATCTGTGGATTAGTCGGGTGCTCTTTCATTCGGAGTCCTCTTCATTAAAGAAGCCGCCAAAGTTTATGCTTTAAGTCGTACAGGCGCAGATGCGAAGGCTATAAGTTGTTATATATTATTTATGCGAGATTGTGAGAAGTTCTCAGCCTATGAATTCCTTTGGTTGGACTTTTGACTGTAAGGTACTTCCACTAGTTATATACTCCAATAAATAACTCGATTATATATGTATATATATGGGAAAAGTATAAAAACTCCAGTTGGGATTTGAATTTGAGACAAATTGAATCATGTAATTTTTCTAGGGACAAATAACACTATGTGATTCACTTCGTGAGACATAATGGACCTCACCATTAATTTTTTCATCATTTTTATCCTCAACTTTTCTTTTTGTCATTATTACCCTCAAACTTTCAACTTTTTTGCAATTTGGTCTTAAAATTCAAAAAAAAATGGGGGAAGGGGCTTGGGCTGCCAGTCGACAACCCCGACCCTACCACCAAGGTTGCCGACACCCACAGAGGACGCCGGAAACCTCAAGGGTGGGGTTGGGGTCTCCAATTGGTAGCTCTAGATCCCGAATCGAACGAGATCTCGAGTTCGAGATCCCGATCAATTCAGGGGCGGGGCCGCCAATCTGCAGCCCCAACCCTACCTCCATGGTCGTTGGCGTCCTCTGTGGGTGCATGCGACCTCGGTGGTGGTATCGGAGTCGTCGACTGACGGCCCTGGGCCCTTCTCCTTTTTATAAAAAAAATTTTATGACCAAATTGAAAAAAAAAAAGTTGAAAGTTTGATAGTAATAATGGCAAAAGGAAAAGTTTGAGGACCAAAAGTGACAAAAAAAATTAACGGCGAGGTCCAGTATGTCTCACAAAGTGAATCACATGGTGTTATTTGTCTATCGAAACACCAAAGGGTCCAATTTATCTCAAACTCAAACCATAATTGAGATTTTTGTACTTTTATATCAATTTTTCAATTTTCTTTCTTGAAATTATTGTATGTACCAAATAGGTTGATAGAGTGTCGCAAAGCAAACAAACATGGCCTGTTGCACTGGCTGCTTCCAAATTATAGTTTTATTTCTACCATATATGAAACAAACTCTATGCCTGTTTCTCGATCAACTACCTCCAAAAAATGAAATGTCATGAAGCCACATCATCTTTTACAGGCTCTCTCATGTAGCCATATCGTCATTTTAATTATGTAAATATTATTTTTAATATATAATGAAACATATAGTGGGATCTAAAGATAAAGCACAGTCTTGCATTATAAGAATACGAGTAATTTTTGTATTGGTTGTATGTAGCCGTTTGATACATTATAGAGAAAACTATCAAATTGATACACCATGTTGTCCGTAACTTTCAATTTGGCACATGAGAAAATTTTTTCATCACTTTCATACACAACGTTTAATTCTGTCTATCAAAATGCCCAAAATGATGTAGTTTTTAATCTATATTTTTTTAAACAAATATCAATACGATGTCGTTGCGGGCATTTTGATAAACAAAACTTTATGAAATTGATGACAAAATTTTTTCATGTACCAAATTGAGGGTTGCAGGCAACATGGTATATCAATTTGATAATTTTCTTTACATTATAGGAACTACATATAGTTGAAGATATATATTGGCCGCTCATATACAAATTTACATTATATATTGTCAACTATATATATACATATATATGTCGTTGACATCGGAACTTTTATCATTACATTTCCATTTTTAAAGACATGTGAGTGACTCTGCGAATTTATATATATGCACTGTGTTGCATGCTCATCCATTATAATCTTACGCCATTTTGGCCGTTTTAAAAAGGTTTTCCTTTTGCTTATTTTATTCTGATATTTTGCTAGGAGAGTTTATCATTTTCTTTTGATTCATATGTCACGACCCGAAATTTCAGCAGAGTTTTCCCTATATTTCATCGATATCCATTATTACGTAAACTATTCACATAAAAACCTGATTTCCATAAATTTCCCAATATATATAACCAATTCAACAAGCTCTCGCATATACATATACATATACATTCCAAGAGAGTCACATCACTAAACCAACTAAATAAAAGTTTCAAGTCGTAATATATTCAAATACATTTTATAATAAAAGAATACTTATCAACTAACTAAGGTCTAACTACATAAATCCTTCACGATGATCCCCGATATCCAAAAAGTTCTCCTATTCTGCTAGTCTAGCTCCTAGCTCATTTGAAAAATATAGTATGAGTTGCATCTCAGTGAGTACATAATTCAAAAGTGAAATGAACTATTATTAATACAAAAATATATTTTTAAATGAACAAAGATAATATTAGTATACCCGAGACTGTCATTGAATTCACCAACACAGCATGATATACATTATACACAAATAGTTACTAAATTAATTCTTAAAAAATCAGTCATATTTATAACCATATAATAATAGTCGAATTAACCATTAACTTAACACCACTTAACATTAATACTGACTATATTCCACTCTAACAAACAACACAACTTTCACAAAATAACTTCAGACAACCTCAATAATCATCACATCTATAGCAATCAGATCAGACAAACAATTTACAGCACAATTAATCAATATAGCCAGAGCCAGAGGGTTGCATTTCTTTGTGACAAGTTAAGACGATACCTAACCCCGCACTTCTCACTCATATCATCCTTAACTCCCCAATACTCAAATCTCATAAGCGGGGGCCGCCTATTAACCTCTGGCAACAAGAGTTGACCATTATTTATATTACGCCGGGTCTAGCAGCCGATCATGTCCTTATTTCTATTATGCCGGGTCTAGCGGTTGATCAGACCCCTATTTATATTTCGTTGGGTCCAGTTGCCGATCTGGCCTATTTTATATTCTGCCGGATCCAGCGGCCGATCTGGCTCATTTTAAATTCTACCGGGTCGAGCAGCCGATCAGGCTCCTATTTATGTATCGCCGGGTCCAGCGGCCGATCTGGCCCATTTTATATTCCGTCGGGTCCAACGGCCAATCGGGCTCTTATTTATGTACTGCCGAGTCCAGCGGCCGATCTGGCCCATTTTATAATCCGCCGGGTCCAGCGATCCCATGACTATAATCAAGCAATATCAGTATACACAAGTACATACCCAATCACATTACAATGGTATCACATTATCATCACATTTCTCATACACAATCAATATACACAATCACACCGCATATTTCAAGTCAAAATGAGACATAAAAGGGCAATATTTCTCAAATCGTTTCACACAATCTAGCAAGACCTATTTTTAAATTTCTAACTATCACAATATTCTTCTTAAATAATTTATATAACTATAACACATAATTTCACAAGGGAATAGAGTACTCACACACAACTCCAAGAAAGATAGCTTATTTGGGCCGAGCCTTTAGAGTGCAAGAATTCAGTCTCATCGATCCTTATGATTTACAAACATAAATTTAGAGAATAATTAACATAGCACCATTATGGGGCTTCCAATACCTCCAATGAACTTCTTTACAGCCCATTGTCTCAATACAATGCAAAATTATTTATGTCATATTCATTTTGTCATATAACTCTCATAAGGTTTAAGCAAGCTCATATAATCTACTTCCTTCAGCTCAAAACAGTTTTAAGAGAACTCAACTTTCACATTTATGCTTCTTTCACTCAAATCTCCAAGTAATCCACTTATAAACAGTGCTCAACCATCACATCTCTGGTTTTCATCCAATCAAACTCATTTAATTGCAATAAGCAAATATAAAATCAGAACATAAATTCAATCCTCCATTGAACCCAATCACACACAAGAAGCTCAACACAAGAAGAAATTAGAATCGTCAATGCATGTGTAACATCTCAGTAACAAATAAATAGATTTCCAGCACAATTAAGTTTCCCATTCAATCAAAATAAACACTATTGGCCTTCTACTCATGCATATCATCTATCCTTGCTCTACTCAAATTTTGAAATCCAAGAATCCACATGCTGCTACTCGGTTTCGAAAGAAAGAACATGATTAATGAAAAGGAGAACTCGAACAACATAAACTCAACAAAAGATACCTAAACTGGTCCACAAACTACTTGGTTCTTACCTCTTTTTTCCGACCCTTCCTCAACTGTCAGAGCAGTTCTCCATCTTCCTCCATCCTCCTCTCTCATCCTCGAGCTCAACCTTGAGCTTTGGCGCTCCCTCTCTCTTCCTGTTGCTCTCTGTCTCTTCCACCCCTCTCTCTCTCTGTTTTTGTTTCTGGTCGAAGACACAAAACCCCCGAAATGCCAAACAAAAATCAATTAAATAAAACATAATCCTTCAAAGAATTGTTCACCCTCAATCCAACTCAAAACCAACGGACCCCCTCCATCTTCCTGCTCTCCAAGCCGAATCCTTGTTTGGCTTTAGAATTTTTTTTCAACTCTACTCAACTCAACTCCACTTATCTTCAATTCAACAACACAGTTATTACTTTTCTTTTTTTTCTTCAAATTTTTAACTATTCAATTCAATTTTTAATACTAAATTCTTTTAACTATTCACTACTTTTTCCATAATACAACAAAACAATCATTATTTTTTCTCAACTATTCATTACTTTTTATAATTCAATAACACAATCATTACAAAATAATTAAAACCAAAACTTAACTCAACTAAACTCTAATACCAAACACAACCTAACACTTCCTAACTCGATTCTTCCTTTCAATTGTCGTTTGGGCTCTCTATCTCGTTCTCTGCCTTTCTTTCTTTTTCGTTCTCTCTCTCTCTCTCTCACCCTATGTTTCTTCTTTGTCTTCCCTCGGCAGAAAAATAACATAGGAGAAAAGAAAAGAATAAATGAATGAATGAGTTGGGGGCCACGTGGAACCCACGCCTTCTTTCTTTTTTTTTTGGTTCCAACAACATGTATATAATATGTATATATATATATATGTATATATATATATAAGCATGTAAGTATATGTATATGTGTGCTTATTTGAAAAAATATGACAGGTCTCACATCATATATTTGCTTACATATATGATTTGAATTTTTTGCACACATTTCATTTAAAACTTTTTATTTTATTTTGATTGATATCATTGCTAACTTATTTTAATTCAATTCATTTCAGTCACATATTGGCATGAAAAATTTTCTTTTTAGCCTTTTGACTTATTTGTAGCTTAACAAATTTTGAAGTGTCATAATGGTTAATCATTTGTTAAAAGAATCAGGACAACCAACAAAAGTGTTGGTTGAGTAGTAAGCAGCTTACCCTCGCAAGGAGGAGAACACAAGTTCGAACCCTGTGAAACGCACTTGTTGGGAGGGAGAATAACATTTAATACTTGATCTCCTGACTGGATTAGTCAGATCCCATTGGACTTCTGGACACCAGGGTACACACCGAAAAAAAAAGAATCATGACAAAAAAAATGTATAGATTATTTTATTTATTTAGCTATTTTCTCTTAAAATTCCTAATATATCAATTTATTCTAATAATTTTTTAATATGTGTATATATTTATAACATTTTTCTTCATCAAAATAATATTATTTTGTATAACTCCCGTGCGATGCACGGGTATTCTGCTAATTTTATTTAAAATGAAAATACATGTTTTGACAAGCAGACAATAAAATGTAACCAAGTATGTATGGACTAGTGACTACGAACTAGCCAAGTTGAAATGTGGATATATATGCAAAAAGACTAATACAATACTAATATGCCCATAATGAGTACCATTCGCATTTTGATTGTAATGAAAATGATCAATCGAAAATTGAAAAATATGTGAATACGTAGAAGTTTAAGGACCAGAGTGTAAATGTAACTAAAATGCAATCGTTTATGACTAAATATATAAATCCAATGGTCCAATTCTAGACGCATATTAACCAATAAATAGGACTAAGATTTAATACAATGAAAGAGAAATCCTAAATAACTGATAAAGGGGCACGTTTAGTCCCACTAAGTATCGAACCTACGACCTCTAAGTCAACAGGCGATGGCGTGCATCACTACGCTACACCTTCTTTTGATATATCTCTACCACTTACATCACACTAACTTGACTCGACTTGTCTATTATATTCCAAAATTGAAGCAATCTTCTTAATTACTACAACATGCTGAACATTAATTTAAGAGAAAACTATCAAATTCATATACCATGTTGTCCGCAACCCTTAATTTGGCACATGCAAAAATTTTGTCATCAATTTCATGCACAATGTTCAATGTTGTCTATATATTTTTAATGCCCAAAACGACGTAGTTTTTAATCTATATATTTTAAAACAAATATCAATACGATGTCGTTTCGGGCATTTTGATAGACATAATCGAACGTTGTGTATGAAATTGATGGAAATTTTTTTTCATGTACCAAATTGAGGGTTGTGGACAGCATGATATATCAATTTGATAAGGTTCATTTCCAGCCACCACAGCTCGGTCTTCCTAGTCATAACTGAGCTTGGAGTCGGCCTTTTAGGAGAGGGGTTGGTTTTCTTGAGACCACAAGTCCGATTGTGATATTTCTTGAGTTTAAAACTCCCAAGAACCACATTTGGAAAGGTATAATCCCCTTAACTTGGTAGCATAGTTAGGAGCTCTCATATTTGATGAATTTAATGAGTTTAAGCATAGATCCTTGCTTGGACACCCCATCCATGCTTGAAACTGACTTAATTTCAACTTGGAACCTTAAATCAAGCTTGATTGTGCAAGAATTAACCCATATGAACCCGGAATAATTGCCATTTGACTTAAATGGGTCATAACCGAGCTAGAAACGAAGGTTTGAGCATGGAATAAACAAGGGAGCATTCGGCTCCCCCTCCCCAAGACTACTCGGTCTAATTGAGGATGGGTAAGCTCGAGTTCATTTTGTTCGGTCCTCAATGATTTGAAGCAAGTTTGTAAGGAATTGAGTCTATGTTGTTTGATCCCAAGGAGGATCCATGGTTGGAATGATGTTCTTGATGTTCATGAATGTTTTTGTTGAGTTCTTGAGTTTAGGATGAGTTTCATATATTTCTTGGTGAATTTGATGAATAGTTGTGCTTTTAGTTGGGTCGATCTTGTCTTGTCTTAGATTTTAGTTGTCTGTGTGAATCGGACCTCATATGAGTTGGTTTTATCACTTAGAAACAACTTCAATTGAATAAAATGATTTGATTAATGTGGTTTGAGCTCGAACCAAGAGAATTTTCGATTGAACCAAGAGCGTTAAATATCGGGAAGATGTTAGACATTAAGGTACCCAATCGGCTGCTAAAGGGTGCCTCCTTAGTTGAGTTGAGCTTCCGGGTCGGTTCTGTAAAATTTTACTAGGTCCATAAGCGATTAGGCTCATCTAGAATCCAAAAGCTTGAGCTGATGGGTTGTGGTGTCCGATCTCTTATAGATCTACTAGATTCTTAATTTTTTTTTCATGTGGGATGTAAACTCTCAATACCCTCCCTCACGTGACAACGTGTGGTCCATTATGTGCCACTTGCTCTTCGATACTCGCCTTAACAACTGACTAGGAGCCATGCATCCTCTTCTTTGCTCGGGCGAGGGGGGACAAACTAAACTAACCATAAGGAGTTCAACACTTTGGCCTGACTAGAGGCGCACTTTTAATTGTCTCGAAACTGGATTTTGCGTGGTGTGAGCCCATACGAGTACGCGAAAGCATAACTAGTTCCGATACGCCTACAAGCGATTCCCATCTCCTACCCAAAAGATCGAGCTGATAGGTTGTGGTACCTAATCTCTTATAAATTTCTTAAATTCTTATTAATTTTTACATGTCAGATCTAAACTCTCAACATGATCGAGCGATAACTTTTTGTGCCTAAGCAACGCAAAACTTGGGAGAGCTCAAGGGGCCCAATGCAAGCCCCATGGGCCAGCCCATGTCACTCTTTGCCTTTCAAATTTTAAAATTGAAATGTGACATCTTGATCCGATTTAAATTCCAATTTGTCTTGATTTCGGTAAATTAAATTAAATTCGTGTGCGATTTACTTTTCATGATTTCACGGTGAGCATGAGTGGAATATTTGGACCACGAATGTGAACCCCAATGAGTTATTATGTGACATTGTACTTTATTCATTAATTTCGGTGGGATCTTGGGCTATGAGAAACCCAATTAGAACACGTGCACCCATTTGAATACTTCGGGCCTATCTAAGGCCCACTTGAAGCCTTTGTTTGCTCAGATTAGGACCGTCCCGTAGTTGAGCTACATTGTTTGATTCAATTTATATTAGGATCCTGACCATGCGAGAGTATGAGCAGAGAACCTAACAAGTCGGCTAAGCATAAAAACGACTAATCCGAGGGAAGTAGAGTATCAATTCCTACATGTTCAGGTTTGGTGAGTGAGCGTAATAGAACTCTCGAACATGTTTCCTTGGTTCCAAATCAATTAGATAAAAACCTAGGCGGTATTAGTATCAAGTATCCTCCTAGCCTCGGGCAACTTACTAGCCGAAGATTTCAATGACCTTAAATAAATAGTGGGACTCCCATCTATATAGATAGGTTCCAAGTGTGGGATTCAGGTCCGTACTATCATAAAAGAGAGGAGAGAGGCAAGGAAAAAACGGATAGGTTTTGAGTAGAAGAAGTGGAGAGTCATTTTAACCTTGAATCGATGATTCATTTCATGATGTCATCATTCACTTTTTATTTCGGTTGCATTTGGTTTCGGAATGAATTTCTACTCCACATCACTACACTTTACTTCATTTTACTTCACTCCACATCATTTTACTCCACATTACTACATTCTACTTCATTTTAATTCAACAAAATAATTATTACTTTTTTTTTTCTCAATTTAATAATAAATTCTCACATATTTTTCCTAACATTATGACAACTATTTTTTAATAATAAATTTATCCATTAAGTTTTACATTCATATAAATATCTTTTTATTAATTTTTTTATCATATTTAATAATAAATTCTCACAATTACTTTTTTTTACTTTTATTGTAACTAATTTTTTAATAATAAATTTTTTTATCTAGTATTACCTATTTTATCTTATATGGGTGAAGTAAAAATCCTACTCCACAATCAAACCAACCCTATCGAGAATTTAGTATAGTACAGTAAAAGTAAATGAAAAGTTCTTTTGCTTTTTTTATTTTAATTTTATTATTGAAGGCAAATATTTGTTGTTTTGCTTTTATAATAGTAGAGAATGACCAAAATAACCTTGAAAGCGGGGAAGCTTCCACAGTACGATTAATTAAGAATTAGAAAATGGGCGCCAATGCGCAGCAGCAGGAAATATCTCCTGACACCACCAAATGTCCCTTCATTACTGGCGGAAGGAGGGAGAGAGAGAGAACCTTTTTTGGCTGTCCTTTCCATTTTCTGTTCAACACCCCATTCCTCAGGTTGGGGGAGAGTGTGTGGGTGGGAGAGCAGAGCATAGCCGCAGAACTTGAGGAAGGGAGGGGGGAATCAATGGCTCCACGGAAAAGGTTGCTTCGTGATGCTGAGTGTGACCCGAAGGCGGAGAAAGCCCCGGCACGACCTCCGATGACGACGACCCGGGTGACTCGGACCTCTGTTCGCCGGGCACTGCAGGCTGAGTCGGTGCCCGAGCAGCCCCAGAAGAGGAAAGCCCGTAAGAGAGGGAAAGCGGAGGCGGAAGATGCTGGCAAGGACGCCCAAGCTGAAGAGACTGCAAAAGGGGTGACTGAGCTCACAGATGAAGAGTCCGCGGAGTGTGAAATCGATGAATCTAAAGAAGCTCAGCCGGTCACCACTGCAGAGGAGAAGAAGAAGAAGGAGAGAACTGTTGTCATTGAGCACTGGTGACCCTCTCTCTCTCTTTCTCTCTCGCATCTGCTCCTCTGCTAAGTTAAATGTTGGGGGCAAATGGAAAGTGATTTTTACTACGTTTTGGTTAGCTGATTGAAGTGATGAAATTGTCGGGGTTTATGAGCGATGTGAGTCTTAGACCACAGCAGTAGCCCTTTCCATCGATGGGTAAACCCTTGCTCTTTGACTGTTGCCCTTCATCGTTTTGATGGACTAATCTCTCCAATGCCAACTTTATTGTGTCTGTAGACATACGTATATAAATACACTTAGCGTTAATGAGGCCGAAAGGAGTGAGCCCCTCTAGTTGTTGGTGACAGGAGAGCCTTGTTCCAATTGCATCTGATATTGCCATGTATGTTGGTCTTCGGAAAAAAAGTTCTCTCTTTTTGGGGATTTCAGCACACTGAATGTTTACTTGCCTCTACTATTTGGGGTTTGAACTTAGAAATGCGAGCTCTCATTTTCTTTTCCCTGAATCCGGACTTTATCAACGGAATGACAACTTTTAGTGTTGAGTGATATCCGGTAAGTACACTTTGTGTGTGATTAATCTATAGATTGTATTTGTAGCTCTAAAATTAAGAGACCCAACAAAGGAACTAGAACCGGGGAGAAGAACTAGGAAGAAGGAGATTGAGTGCCTTCAAACCGCATTACTAGAGTTTCTGGTGGAGGAGATTGGGTTATTTATAAGAGCACTACATTCAGAAAGATGGAAGGGATGAGTTGGTGTACAGTTGTCTTTTAGATATGACATCTTAGCCCTAACCCCACGGCTCTTGCTAATTAAGAATGACGTGTTTATGGGCTTTTGTGGAAAGTAAAAGCGGGACTAAGAATAAGAGTGTTTAGCTTTTGAATCGTACAATTAGAGATAAGCTCAACCAGGAATTATGTGGATGAGGCTGTCGTATTAACTGGCTGCTTACTATAAGCAACCTGTAATGGGGAAAAAAGACAACGAAAAAATTCATCATCATGACATTTGTATCCAAGAAAATAATTGCAGCATAAAAAGCTGACCCTTTGAGAAGGTTCTAATGTAACATGATCATGCTATTTGTTCCATTTAGTCTGCTATCAATAGTTTCTCTACATTCTAGTTATTAATTCTTTTTACCCTTTTGTTACTCTTTGTTTTGTGCCTCTACTTCTGGGGAGGTCTCTTCTGATATGCCTTTGTATCTTACTTTAGCAAGCAATGCAATTCCTTCAAGACAAGGGCTCTTCAGGTGAAGATTGGCTTGGAAAATGGTGTTTCTGCCATCACTGTGCTGGTTAACCCAGATAAGGTATGTCTTTATTTGTATACTACATAAATGTGTGAATGTGTGGAATTTACATCATTTTAAATAGTAAGTTTCAATTTTGTACTATTAAGAGTAGAAATCAAAAGATGTGAATAGGATCGAGGCCCTATTGGGCTTCTTGATACCAAGGTTCACACTGAATGGTTAAAAAAAAAAAAAGGATGTGAACAGGAAAAGTGCATGTCTGTTTTGCCATTTCTTTTCCTTCTATTCTGTTCTACATCTGCTATTCGGAAACTCGATCTCAGATGTCAAAATTTTAATGACCATTTCATAAATTATATGGAATCTCAACTTTGTTATATATAAAGGCACACAGTATTATCCAATACCCCGATCTGCCAATTCACATATAGGCTGGAATACCATTGGAGTTTTAACACGTGGAAAAGATCACATGAGAGGCCAATGCGTGGGTGACTTGAGTGTGACTTCTGCCATTAGTTGTCTTGTTTACGAATCTCCCCTTTTTTATTTTTTCCACTGTTTGCCTTCCAGCTTTTATTGTGCTTGGAAATTCTACTGCTTGTATCATTTGTGCCCCTTTTTGGCGATTTCAATAAGAGCATAATGGATTCATCGGAAACAAATAAAAGAAATGATTATACAAGTATTGGGCAATAATTTGATTGTTTTGTGCCACTTTATTCTTCAGTAGACATGTGAGAACTATGAATTAACTTACTAATGGATTAGGCAAAGGATTATGAATACCCAATGGTCAGCACAATGATGGAACTTGCATGCCATCAAGTTGCGTGCTTGAAATCCCATCATCATGCAGTGTCCAGGCCACTCGAAACATGCGTTGGTCATGGATTTACTAGTTCTGCAATGCTTGTGCATTTGATTTTTTTTTTCTTTTTGGAGTTTGTATGCTTTCTGAAAATGTAAAGGCTCTTGATGTCTCCATATGAAGGTCATTCTAATGCCTGCTTTGTATATTTAATATGTCAACCTTACCTTTCATGAATCTGGTGTGGTTTTTGTGACAGCCAAGAAGGGGTTGCTTTGAGATACGTGAGGAAGGTGGCGACAAATTTATCAGCCTTCTGGTTAGTTATATGATTATTAAAGTTGCAAGTTTTTTTGAACTTCTTCGATACTTCTATTTTGATTTCTCGATCAATCTTACTGGAGTATATAGTTTGTTAAACATTAATTTGAACAGAAGATTGATATGATGCTTATAACAACATGATCTGTGTTACTGCTATTTATCTTTTCCGTGGCAGCCTAGACATGATGTGAGAGGAATAATCTATTGTTAATTTAAATAAGTAGAGAAATTAGCACCGCACTGTTAATTTTCTGTTCAGGGATTGGTGGAAATGATCATATAGTGCAATAAGAGCAAGGACACAATGTTCGTTGGATCATTGTTACAAGGGAAGTCCAATGTGGTCAAGAATTGTGTCTTTTAGTGGGGAACCACTTGTTTGTATTCTATTTGTACAAGTTGCAATATTGATAGCTTACGGATCTTTTTTGTTTTAATCTTTTTTTTTCTTTGGGGTAATAATAGCTTAGGGATCTAATATTTCCTTGAGTGCTTCTGCTTTGGATTGCTCTCCAGTTTAGTCAACTTGGTTTTTGTTGAATTGCAGTTAATCAACTTATATCAGTTATATACTAGTATTAAAAACAGCGGAGGAGGAGCGACTTCATCTTTCCCTTGGTTTGTGTTAGCTCCTATATTGCCATTCAATGGAGAAACGAGAACTAACAGCAAAATTATAATCCTGTAACATTTGAGAGAAAATATACTGTCCCTGTAATGTAGAAACTGCATTGACCGACTCATCTTCCTATTCTTCGCTTTTTCCAACATCATAAGTTCTTCATCCTGTCTCACACTATGTGGATTCTTCCTTGCCCTTAAGACATTAACTGGCAGGAAGAAGCATAGGATAACTTTTTAACCTGAGGCAATTTGGGGTATATCATGATGATGACATTTCTGCAGGGCATGAAGCGGCCGTTTACACCTATGAAGAAGCTAGATATGGAGGAGGTCATATCGGAGATCATTGGCAAACTCAATGGGGACTAATGATGGTCAAGGAAACAGCTAGGCAGGCCTTTTTGTGTTAGGTGCTTCTGTGTAGTGTGTAGTGAACTGCTCTGCTTTGCCCAACTCGAAACTCTTTATCTTAGATGACAAACAATTGATTTCTGATGCAGATGAAAGTTTCCTCCACTCAGCCAAATAGGAATATGTAGACCTAATATTCCATTTGCTTCTGTGGATAGTTATCCTCTCTTATATTTACATCAATGGCTGAATTCCAAAAGATTGCTCATTGTGATTTCCTGTTCTTCGTATGCTGCAGATTGAGCAAGTTTCTTTGTTTTATTCCCCTCTCGAATATGTTCATTGTATTTTCAAATTGTTCAAATGTGACGTCTTTCTTTTTAATTTTTTTATGATATGCTGTTTGTTATAGAGTATTAAGTAAATCACGAATTTTATTTTTCTAGATTAATATATTTCTGAACATATATATATATATTTTAAATTATCTAACACGCTTATTATCTATATTTTGATATTTAAGCAACTATTTTAATATTTCAATGCATTCTCTGTATCTGTATTATTACGAGAACGGACGTAGACAATAGATAGTGCCATCGAAAGATACGGGGCTATTGCTGGAATTACTCGATCCATAAAGAATTCCTTCCGGCAAGAGCATAAAAATCTGTGACGGTTCGTTACTTTATTTTTCCACTGGGGATTTTTCCTTCACTGGGTCTCTTTCAAGTTCCAAGTGAATAGCTGTACTAAAGGGAATGCAGTCACAGGGGTTCAGCACCTCTTCCCCATTAACAAGATTAAGGAAGACTAATGTGAATGGAGAAAATTTACTATTGGGAGAGTTTTATCCTCAATGAAACCGAGCTAGCATAAATCTAAAGAGTTTATTGGAGTTTAGGATACTACTGGAAGGAAAAGGGAATGCAGTCACTACAGACATCAACAAGAGTTTGCGCTTCACTTTCCCATTCCATTTTCTGTAGAAAATGCACTTAAACGTGAAGAGGTAAATGAAAGAGTAGTTTATTACCTGGAGCAGCAGCCTTAAGTCTTGAATGAACTATCGATTCTGGAAGGCATTGGACTACTTGTCTATCTATAATACTCAAAAAGAAAAAGAAAAAATTTATCTAACTTTTGCTTTCTCATTTTACCGACAGTAGATATATTTAAATTAATAAGAGCTATTCATTTAAGATTAAAATGATAAAATAACTTTAAAAAATTATTCTCACATTTCAAATCCTTACTTTTTTTTCTCTCTTTATCTCTCCTCTCTTTCCTCTCCTCTCTCTTCACTCTCATCTCTTTCTCTACATCACCTTTTTTTTTTCAAAATTTTTAGGCAAATTATGTGGTGCAACACACCGAGTGTGTTGTACCATAAAACACTTTATTGTGAGATCCTTGCAGTTTTTCAAACCTAGATTTTAGCCCCAAAACTTTTTGTCAGATTATGATTTCATCCGAAATTCGGTTTGATTACGTTTGATTACGTGGACCATTTATATTATGCCACGTGTTAGTACTCCCAACAATTTATTAATGTCTGGTTTAGTACTCGAATGGTTTCTTAATGTCTAGATTAATAGTCGGATGGTTTATTAATGTTCGGTTTTAGTAGTCGGACTTGATTGACCGTCGTTGTGGTGGCGCTCCCGACTGTTGGACGGCCACCGGTGGCAAGATTGCCGTCGGCACCACAGCTTATTGACCTACATTTCGTTGTCTGGCATCGTTGACGATATATGGGCAATGGTCTTTCAGGGCCTAGAAGAGCAAGGATGTTAGAAGACCCACCAGCTTACTGACCCTAATTTTGCAGCGCAGCTCTGGCTGGTCGAGGCGTCAAACTTCCCATACCCTTAATTCCTCCTCCGTATTCAACATTTATCTTGTGGCGTAAGCGATTCTTTTTACTTTCAGGGTTGGGGAGGAGTAATGTGGCTCCTTCAGCGACTGCACCTCCATGGTCTCTGTATGAACCCGAATGTGGTTCTCGTCGGGGCCCGCATGCGTGCTTTTGGATCGCACGGCTGGAGAGTGTCCACCTTTCCAGGGATGCGTGACGGACACGCGTGAGAAGGAGTCGCCACTTACTATTTTACGACCGGAAGGTCGAGGGTTGGTAAGTTACCTCGATCTAGGGGTAGTGATACACCAAGTTTCACTAAGGCATTGGTCTGTGCAGAACCGGAAAGTCCTAGTTCGGTGGTCCACGTTACTTCCAGACCTATATCCCGCACGCCCTTTCGGTACTCTGGTTTGCTAGGCTTGCAATTTTATTTCATTTATCGCGTGAATTAAGCTGTGCTCGGCTTACACGTTTTGACACCGAAAATTTGGTGAACTAAACGATATCGGTTGAGAAGCAGAGAGAGAAGTAGGCCCGTTTGTCAAGGAATCAGTTCACTATATTGCGTTACAGTTCATCAAACCATGATGGTTGAATTCCTGCGTGAACTGGAACTGCGATATCTTGGGTTTACTCTTGTCTAGGCAAGCATTAGACCGATTCAATTAATTCGACTCTCTGACCGTTCACTCACCAACTGAGATTCTTACAAAAATAAATGTACAAAGTAAAATCCTTACAGTGCTCTCAAAATACAACAAATTACAAATAACAAATGATTGAATCCCAGTTGACTTGCTTTCGATTATTATTCTCGTTCGACTCACTGTGAGTTCAGGGAAAAATCGAAAACTGAAATTCAAATGCGCTCTCAGTGAATGGGGCGTTGGACCCGTGACTGATAGTTAGGGCGTTGAACCCTAAGTGCAATGCGTCCTATGGGTCGAGCTCGACTCGCATGGACAAACAATAGCAGAAAAGTAACAAACATCATGTAGATAACAGACAATGTGTTTGTTATTGCCAAATATACGTGGATTAACAAATTATTAACCTAGGGGTATTTTGCAAGTAAATGCCATATGCTAAACAAGTAAACGTGTGCAAAGCATTTTTGCATTCGGCTTTGTTTCAAAGACCTGATAGACATGGTGTCTGTAGTCAAACTCTTTATGTGTGGATTGCTTTTAAAATTGTTATGTATTATGACACAGAAATTGCTAGTTTCACGGGGCCAACAGAAGCGAAAAAGGAAAAGAAATTCAAAAATTTCTCACCCGTGAAACTAATCCCAAGACCTACTAAAAGAATAAGAGTAAATAAAAGCGTACCTGGAATTTTAAAACTATCAACCAAGCGTCCCACGCGTGACGCTCCTGCCGGTATCCACACCGACTTTGTAGACGAGTTTTCGAGATCGGCGGTGGTAGCGGCCAACACTCGGAAGAAACACCAATGCGACACCCGAAATTTTCAGACTAATGGACCTAATTTAAGTTGAACAATTCAACTCAAATTATATATATATATATATATATACTTATATGCACACACATGCATACACTACGTGTATATATATATATTAGTAAACATATGCAACATATATATATATATACACATTGCCCACCCTTTTTATAAGCAATATGGGGGTACAATTAAAGTCCCAGGCCGATGTGGAACTAACCCAAATTGGGTTTCCATATGACAGGTGTCCATAGATATGTCCATTCACATAAAAGCCATTGATCGTGCATCAATTAGGTCCATTTAATCTAATAAATCGAGTCTAATTAATCAATAAATTTAATCTCATTAAATATCTAATTAATCGGTCGCACCATAAATCATCTAATCTCTATTAGACGATTTTCTTTGTTTCAAAATATCTCGTCAATTTAGTCGTAGTGTGTGACCCTGTAGGTTTCCAATTACGTTGACAGTAATATCGAAATCTCTATTTCAATATTACAAACAGTGAACGACATCTAGCAATGCATCACTGTTACTCAAGTAATTGGAAAAGTCAATTTATCGACGAACCTCGTGACCTACATTACTGTGTAATATAATCCATTGTCCTCTATATCTCTATTGAGCCCAAGGCATGGTCGATGACATCCTTGTATGGCTCAATATCTCTCTTTCTTGGTTTACCGGGTAAGTCTATCAGAACAAATGAGTTCGATATCGCTACATCGACTCATTTGGGTATGCATACACTTTTAGACTTAACCACCAAGTGGCCGTGAGATATCACTCCCGTTATGTAGGAGGGACAAATCCTATCTTGGTCACTCGCATTCTTTTCTATGCTTTGTGGCATACCCAATAACTATCTTTATAACCAACCTGTTACGGTGGCGTTTGGTAGTATCAAAATATACGACATTACATGTAGGAATATATGATGACCTCAAGTCAAAGGACCATTACACTATAGTCACTATGAGATATGCTAATGACAGTCACGTAATAACCCATGTAACAATCTCATGGCGGGTCAGTCCAATACACATTACTCTTAATGTATACATGTGGTGTGACTTGATATCTACATATCCATGACCTGTGAGACTTGGTCATCAATCAACACCCGCACTAGTCTAACCGTATTATCGTTGTCCTAATTAACGATAATACTTTGACTAGGGACATTTAGGAATAATGTTCAGTAATTATAGGATCTCACAATCAAGTCACACTTGATGCCTATTGAACCTACTATTTTAAGGACATTATTGTGTAAAATCATATTTAGCGCAATCTACACAATAACAGAAATGCCTCGTAATATAATGAAATACATGTTATATTACAGAACCGATGATAGATTGCCTTTAGGGCATACACCAATTCCTAACAGAAATTTCACTGAATTCGCCAAACTCGTGTTTTGACTCTAGATTTGGAACCTAGAATTCCACTTAACCATTATCTAGTGTTTGCTTAGGTTGAGTGAAAGATTAATCAGCATTTTGCATATTTTGTGACAGAGATAACCGTTCTAGTTACTCGAGTCTATGATAGGATGACATAAACTCATCAGTGGATAAGAAAAGGCTTTGCAGATGAACCTGCGCCTGAACATGTAGCCTATTCTTATCCTGATACTGTAGTGTTTCTGTCAAGTTAACCCTAGGGGTGTCACTAAATTGTAAAATGACGATTTTGCCCTTGACTTGAAAAGTTGTTTTCAGAAAAAGGAGACAACATAATGCGGGTCACCTCGACCTGTAACCGGTGCCAACCAAATCCTTGGGTCTTTCAGGGTTATGCAAGACCTCGGAAAAGCCAAAGATTCGGTCGATCTATCCGAAAGTGATCTAGAAAGAACTTTTGTATTCCAACCCGAATTACTTGAAAGCATGTAAAACTCAAGTCAAAACACACAAGTCTTTCCTAGACGTCTATGTTACATCGGATTGCGTGTCTCGGATTTGAAAGTATGCGAATTTTGAAAAGGGCATTAACATCGTTTTGTAATTCGTCAACGCAAGTTACCGATTAATGGCCAATTCGTGCAAGATTGTTAAGGTTGATTAAATTAATCATGTGAGCATCCCGATTAACCCATTCGTTGAATTAATGCTTAAGGATTATAGCCGAATGCATTAAATGTATGGGTTACAGACAATCAGACAGATCATGAGTTGATCCACTGAATGGAGTCCGAATACTCGAAAAGTTTCATTTAATGAAAACGATTCATGATTTGGCAACCAAGCCGGGTCCAGAAAAGTACACAATAATTTGGTCAAAATGACCAAAATACCCTAAGAGCCAAATGGACCCGAAAGAGTCACCGATACACGAATCCATGCATATTACTTGAAGAATAGCATTTTAAAAGGTGCTTTAATGCGGGATTTGCGGTGACATTGAAAATGCCATCGCACGCAATCCGAGAAACGAACTTAAATAGGGTTAAGGAAATTAAATGTGACCCAAAATGGCTCAAGAGGCTCTCGGCCTCTTTCCCTGTAGGAAGGCTGAGAGGTCCCTTGACCCAAGTCGGGTTTCATGGAATTTCCTCGTCCCGTTTTCGGTTGTTTCTCGCATATTTCAACACCAAACACGATAAATAACACGTATTTGACAAAGTTGGTATCGCCATGAGTTGAATAACACATTTAAACTGCAAACACGCACAAACATGTTATTTAAGGAATCAATGAAACGATATCGACTTCATGGATGCGGGAATAACATGAAAATTCGGGAAACGACTTAAATTGGGGCAAGGAGGCCAGTTATGATCCTGAAGGACCAAGGAAGGCTCACGGCCACCTTTCCTTAGATGAGACCGTGAACTCCCTTGGATGTTTCGGTTCAAGACAGCCTCCTTGACTCTGATTTTAACATTTTACGGCATACTAGCATGTAATACGACAATAAACATGCATAAGATAATATGGAAATGCATAAAAATGAAATATTGCATGTGAAACATGCTTGAAGCACCTTATTCCTTCATAAACGTGCAAAAATGTAAAAAAGCCCTAGTTCTTCTAAGTCATAAATGTTATACCTAGCCTAAGGAGTCGGAGAAGGGCTGGAGAGTCGGGTGACTTGGCTGGATACGAGGATAGGTGCTTAGGTGCACGAGCACGAGCATTCGGGTATGCTGGAGCGCGAGTCGTGAGCGTTGGGAGGCATCTAGACGCGAGCGTGAATGCTAGGGTGCGGGGAGGTAGGAGCGCTCGGACGTGCGTGCGGGCGTGCAGTGCTTGAGCTCGTGGAGCGCGAGCGTGCTCTCCTGAACGCTCGACCGAGCGTTTAGACCGCCTGGACGCGGGCGACTGGTCACGAGATCAACCTGAAATGATGAGATAGAAGCTTCAAAATAAAAATCTGGGTTTGGAAATGAACTCAAAGGATCCAAAATATGTGGGATATGAATTTTGGTTGAGCTCGGATTTAAGTCGGAATAGTGACCGCCATGGTTTCCTACTTAAGTTTGAGAGTTTTTGGCTTGGTTTTCTAGTTGCTATGGCTGATATGCTTGTTGTTGGTTGCAAGGGAGTTAAAGAGCATTTGTTCAGAGAGAATTGCTAGAGAGAGTGTGCATGCTAGAAAGTGATTAGCTTAATGAACTTTATGCAATATATCAGCAAAGTTTAAGTGCAATTAAGGAAAACAAAGTGCAATTAGGGGCTTGCTTAGCAAAAGTCGGTTAGCTTAATGAAGATGAGGATGAATGTCAACCAAGTATCCTTCATGAAGAGGAAGCCAAATGCATTAATGGCTTGGATGGTGATGGTTGAGTGCAAGAAGGATAAAACTTGATATTTTGCATGCAACTTGGCTAGCTTTGTCATGAGCAAGGGGAACAAGATGCAGTAGGTCCCGCTTGGGTTGGAGTTGAGTCGGGAGGAAGCTCGAGTCTCGATTGATCATGCGATCGAGACCCGTGGTTCAAATTGAACATCGAATCGGCAATGTACGCAATAAAACGATTCAAATGAGCCCAAAATTGCCATTTTTCATGAGAAAATGTCTTGGGTGGTCATGAGGCTAGGAAGCCGGTTTTTCTCTTTTTAGGCGATCAGAGCGAAGTTAACCGTATTTGATAGCATATCTTGCATTTGTGTTTTGCATTGGTCATTTTGATATGCATTGTCAGTTGGACTGAATAGTTGACCCTTAAGCCAGTATTGCACATGTGGAGCCGGAGACGTCCTAGGAGGCCGAAGTTGGATTTCTCAGATTGCTTTCTGAGTTATTTAGGCGAGCCGGAGCTCACTGTAATCTCTGTTTGTTGAACACAGACCTCTAAGGACTAGAAAAGTGCATTTGAGACATTTAAAGCACTGCTCGGGAGGCCTAGATGAGTTGTGCAGTTCAGTTTGATGATTTCACACTGAGTCTTGGGATGACAAACACTGTGTAGGGCAGCTGTCTGGTGTCAAGTTTCCGCAAAAATGACATCCGCATATGGATTTTTGTTGAAAACGGCTTTTTATGCTCCTCGGAGGTCACTTGGGAAACTGAAAGGGGTTATGTTGTCTGATTTGCCCAATTACGTTTGTCCGCTGTAGTTTTCAGGGCAATGCAGGGTCAACTTTGTTTACCGATGTCTCGTCAGAATAGTCTCTGGTTAGGCATTTCTGAGGAAAGGTATGCTTGTTCTGTTGTTTGGAAGTTATTCGAAATGTCTGTGTGGCTTCCAGAAGACAATCTAAAGCAATGTACATGCTCTGTCTGTTTGTGGGACACGGTTGTTTCTGACATCAGGCATTAACTTTTCTTTGATAAACCGGCATTTTCGAACTTCCACTAAAAAGTCGTCTGTATCTAGAAAATTGCTTTGTATAGAGCATATGATCTGCAAAATGCGTTTAAAGACACTTTTCATATGTTTGGCACTGATGTTGATTTTTGGAGTCCAATATTGGATATTTTCTGATGGTTCAGCGAATTATTGGAAAATAGTATTGTTGGCTTTATACTTTGTAAAATACCGGTTTGGGGATTGTTTGGCTTTTGCTTGCTCTGTTAGCTCTTGATGACCAAGGAAGTTCTTCTATTGTTCGCCCATGTCATCTGCTTGTCCCTGCCGACTTGAGGATGAATGATGATTCATTGTTTTGTTGAGTCTTTTTCTGTATCAACCACCAAGTCGTAGTTTGATTTTCCATTGATGCTGTTGTTTGGACTAGTGAGCCAAATTGGGGTGCCGATAGTCTCCATATAAAGAAACTTATGTTATAGAAAATCAAGACAGAATGTGTCGGTATTAACATTTTCAAGGTGACATAAGATTACAATTCAAGGCGGACGGAACTGGGCTTGCGAATGACGTTGAGTCCCACGTAAGGTTGAGCAAGGAGATTTTGATGAACTCCCTACGGAAGTGATCGAGCACATTTACTAATCGATACTGATAAACTCACCATCTGACAAACATGGATTGGGGTGAACTCCCTACGGTTGAGCAAGGAGTTTCACTTCTTTAGTTCCCGGGCTTCCATTTTTCGTCTTAATGGAAAAATATCCAATATATATATATATATATATATATATGCTGGACTTGCTGGGTTATATAACTCTGTAGCGAAACAACCAGTAAAAAGCATATGTAAAAACTAATGTACGAGGGATTTGCCGACCTTTCAATTCAATCGAGGTTATTAATTATCAGGAAGAAAAACGGAGGCTGTGTTCGATCTGCCTTTCATTAAGCGACATGATTGGAAACCATATTACGGCGAGAATGATGAAGGGATGCGGCCTTACCCTCATCGTTCCGAGGAAAACTTGACATCGCATAAAATTTGGCTCATACCTTATGGAGTGATCTAGATCACATCAAAAATAGATCCATTCCATCTTGAGGATCCGTTCCATCATATAATTAATTTAGTGTGAATCTCTTTGGGGACAATTCAGTGAATTATTTTAGCAAGAGACTTCTGCATCTGCATGCGACCACTCAATTGGAAACTCTGATCATGGAAAGGAGCAATGTCATGTGCTATGCACAATATCTTACATACTTTACAAGTATGTCTATAAATTTATGTGATCAAAATTACGATAGTGAAAAGGTATAATTTAATTTAACACTAGCTCTCGCGCGCGCGAGTCTCGAGCCTAGAAGCAAAGTCAATTTTTGGTTTAACAGACTAAATCAGTGCAGCATTGCCCATCTCAATCGATGGCTGTACCCGTCTTAACATAAAAGTTTAAACAATTTGCTAGACAGCACTGCGGCTTGCACTGTGGCTCTTCTTTTAGTGGCCTCCAAAAAAGAAAGGTTATATTTGTAATCTTACTGCATACAGCAAACGTAATTTTCATGTTTTTCCTTTTCCATTATTTAGGATAACTAGCCCCTCACGCATGCGTTTCGTGTGTATGCGATTGTTTTCGTGCGTTGGAGAAAAAATTAATATTGGTTTGACGTTACATATCATTGCTTTCATGTCCATGAACAAAGTTGATTATGGATTAACAGTCCAATTTATTGAATAGTTGAATTGCACATATTAATACCTAAACTCGCATGAACTGAAGAGACTAAAGAAATTGCTAGGCAGCAATGCGGCCATCATGACCATCTCAATCTCAATGAATACCTCGTGATGGACATGCTGCTGCTTAGTAATTTCTTTAGCATGTTCAGTTCATGTGAGTTTAAGTATTAATGTGGAATTCAATAATGCAATGAATTGGATTGTTAATCCCATAATCGTCTTTGTTCCTAGACGCAAGAGCAACGACTTTGAATGTTAAACCAATATTCGTGTATGCTCCAACGCATGAAAGCAATCGTGCACACGCGAAGCGCATGCACGAGGGCTAATATTATCTAGATATAAAAAATGCATGTTATTTCGATAACATAAAAAATTGAATAAATGAAAAGTTTTAGAACTTTTTATAAATCCATATTATAAATAAATATACAATACTTCTTTACTAACAATGTGTAAAAATAATTAATAAATAATTTTTATTTGTTTTACTATTTAATGCATTTAATGCAAGAATTTTATTTACTTTTTCTATAAATAATATTTTAACCATAATTCTTATTTAAACATTTATATTTCTGACCCTATATAATATTAACGTTTACTTCTTTGATTCTATTTATTGCATATGATACAACTTTATATATATAGATTAAAAAAGAAAAATATATGCCATAGTATAGCTTTTTTACTTTTGTGTCAATTTTATCACAACTTTTACACTATATAGCACATCATTTAGGGCGTAGTATGAATCATAGCACAACCTTTTTGTTTTTGTGTCAATTTAATCATAATCTTTTAAAATTACACTATATAACACATCATTTAGGGTGTAGTATCAATTATGGCATGCGTGATATCAAATTTTTCGTAAAAATTAAACGAAAGACTGATGTGACGCATTTGTGGATGAATAGTGAACCTAGACTCTTGCCACATGCAAAATTACCATACTTTGGCATGCTCGGTGCCCTTTTACCGATCAGACTCCCTCACCATCAATATCTGAATCTCATTCCTGCCTCTTCACACATCTTCCACATCAATACAGTCCCAAATTTCTCTTTAGTTCAGCGTTTTGCCCCCCTCCCCCCCTCACTTACAAGCTTGCTAGTCTTTCTCTTCACACTTCTCTCTCATTTGTTCCCATAAAAGAAAATGAATTAAAGTTTGTATTTCATTTGATAAGTATGAGCTTCCATTTTTTCTAACAATTTTTTATCCATTGTTCACTATATGAATTGCAATAAATTCAGTATGTGATTTTTTTTAATTCTATTGATGGTGTGGTTGTTTTTCAGAAAGAGTAATCCCGTATGTGAAGAAGCGGGAATGCTATTCGAGTATTAATGGTGAGGGAGTCGGGTGGGAAAAGGACATCGGGCGGGTCGAAATATCGATTATTCTACATGTGGCAAGAGTCCGGGCCCACTATTTATCCACATGTGCCACACATCAGTCTTCCATTTAATTTTCACGAAATATTTAACATTAGGCTATAACTGACACTACACCTTAAACGCTGTACTATATAGTGTAATTTTCAAAAGTTGTGAAAAAATTAACTCAAAAGCAAAATGTTGTGATATGACATATATTTTTTCCTAGATTTAATAACTAATAATATTTTTTTATATTTTTTAAAAAGAGGGGGTTCGCCGATGCATTACACCATATTTTGATTACAATGTAATCCTTTTAAGTTAAAAGAAAATAATTATGATATATTTTATTTTTTTGACATTCTTGCTACTATCCCTGGCAACATTGTGTTTGATACAAGACTCTTACTCCGTATTTATGGATACATGACCACCATATCTAAAATATATCTTAAAATCCCTCTACAATATTGTTATCTTTGAGATATAGATAGATGTTTCCCTTTAAATATCTTAAATACATCCTAAAAATGTCCCCGATATCCCTTAGAGATATTTCTCCCTACAAATATTCAAAATATACAATGGAATCTGTAGGACGTAAGAAATATATAATCAATAGAATCCGATATTATTGACCCTCCCCATTTTGATCGATCTAATCCTTGCCTAGTAGGTCTTCGCGTCTTCATGTCTTTCGAACTTAATGCAAGACATCCCCAACAAATCTCCATCTTGGTTTGCAGTCAACCAAGCACGGTCTACCTCTCGACTGCTCTATTGCAACACCTATCAGGCCCTCACCTTACACCGGTGCAGCTCAGTTCAAATCACTATTGGACTCCTCCAAGGTGCATGGCTTCCTAGCTTTCCCATTGTGCACACTCTATAGCTAACTCATCTACATGTCGTATTCCCGACTTCAACATTGCTTGAGATCACCTAATCCAAAGGCTCGAAACATAAGCTAAGCTAGTGTCTTATCTATAATAAGGGGCATTTTCTTTCTCGTTAACGCTTTAGAAAGATTGGCTAGTGTGCCCCCTTCTTTCTCGAAGTCAACTTTCTCACTTGCTAATCAAGCTTTGAAGTCTCTACGTTTATGCCTTCATAGGATGTTTGAGGAAGCACATGTTTCGAACCCTAACTGATGGGTTTTTTCCCCAACCTATATAAGGTGGTCTCCTATGCTCCCTTTGCCTGTCTTTTATTCGCGAACTGTACCATATAGAATGTTGCCTCCCCTCAGACTTTCTTGTCCAAACATCGTCTACCACTACAGGCTAAGTCTTAGGAATCTTCTAGTCTTCCACCACGAATTCCACCTTTTACACATGCTTCTCCGCTTGTCCTCGGCCCCTACTCTTGTATTGCTCCATCGAAGCAGCTTTATTAAAAGCAATTATTCGATTGACAAGGAATTTCTAGGACTTACCGATCTTGTGCATTAACCTGCATTAATCCACCTTGTCAAAGCTAAGATTACCAAAGTACTTTTCTTTCTGCAATTGACCGCTCGAATGTTGTTGTAGTAGTAGCAGCTTCACCTCGCAGAACATATAGCCCGTTCCCCTACAGCCCTTTGATCACCACGAGAGCTCCCTTCAATAGGGGTGAAAGTGGTTCGAGTTAGGTCGAGTTTACCTATTTCGAGTCGGGGAACTGAAATTTTGGGTTGGGTCGAGTCCCCGACTGACCCAAATTTATTATAAATAATAATAATAATAATAATAATAATAATAATAATAATAATAATAATAAAACAACGTAAAAGGGGAGAGAAAGAAATCGGATTTTTTTTACTCGCTCTATGAAAAAAGTTGCGGGTACAGTCTCTACATTTGAGACTGGAAAGCATGTGACGAGAGATAGAAAGATGATGATGGAAGAAGAAAAAATGTAGAAGAGGAAGAGGATTGTGATTATTAACACAGAAAACAAACAAAATTTCTTTCTTTTTTCTATTGAGGCGGGTTATGCCTCTTCAATGGAGGAATTGCTAGTAAAGTTTCTTTAATTTTTATTAATTCGGTTTAATTTGGTTCCCCATCAGATTTGTTGGGTCTCGAACCACCTGAATTTGAAAACGGGTTTTTGGGTTCAAGTTTTCGAGGTCGGGTTATGTCGGGTTAGGTCAGTTCTTGGGATAGTTCGGTTTACTTTTCACCCCTACCCTTAGAGACTTTCAAAACTCCACCTTAGCCCTTATATTTGTGACCAACATCATCAAGACTTTCTAGCAAAATCAAATTTTTCCTTACACTTGGGACATGGCTAACATCTGTCAATGTTATCTCCCTACCGTCATACATCTTGATTCTAACTCTCACATGTATGACCATCAACCATAAGAATTCTATTGCCTTTTGACGACCAATAAGCCGTAAACAATTGTCTAGCATGACAACTATGGTAAGAGCTACCTGAATCGAGAACCACGATATATATATATATATATATAATTGGATTGTGATAATAAGGTGGATAGAGAAAATAAAAAAAATAGTGATTGTGTTGTTGAATTGTGAAAAAGAAAATGAATAATTGAGATAAATTTAATATTAAAAATTAAATTAAATGATAGTTAAGATACAAAATTGAAGAAAAATGAAAAAGTAATAATTGTATTGTTGACTGAAGATAAGTGAAATTAAGTGAAATATAATAAAAAATTACTTCAAAACTAAATAAGGCTTAATAATCTTAAGAGGTAATGTACTAAACACCACCTAAGTTCGAAACATTTCCCCTTCTTTTGTTTTTTCCTTTTTTTTTTTTTTCTGTCAGCTTCTCTTCCCACTTGCCCTTCTTCTCAGCCTTTTTATTTAATATTATTATTTTTTGTTAGTTTCTCTTCCTGGTTTCCCTTCTTCTCACCTTTTTTAGGCAACGAACTCCTATTTTTTGCCTGCCCTTTTTCTCTGCTGCTAGACATGTACTTCTGTTAAGCACGATGATCTAATTTAAATAGTTGAATTAAAATTAACATGATAAAAAATATAACTAGAAAATATAAGTTTGGAATTGGCTCCCAAATTCGAGAAATATTTGGGCGGTAATAATTTTTTAAGTAATGTAATTGGAGATATATCTTAAAAGGAAATTAAAAAATAAAAATAAATTGGGTGAGTGAATGAACGAAGAAGATAGAATTCGCAGTGGATGAGTGGTGGAGATAAAAGTAGGATCAATCAGGTAGTTATTGAAGTACAATTACACTTTTAAGCTTATTGAATGGTCGCTATTAATTAGAATTAGGGAAAAAGACAAAAATCTCGCTTGAACTTTGCGGTTGGGACAAATAACACCATATTCTTCTCCCAGAGACATATAACACCATGTTCTTTACTCCGTCAGACACAGAGGGTAACACCGTTAAATTTCTTTTCAATGGACTATTTTGCCCTCAATACATTTTAAAGCCATTTTTTAATTAACTTTTGTCTTTCGTTTTCCAATCAGAGAACCAGCTTTAGGGCTCGAGGGAAAACTTCGACTACTGAAATAGGGCAAAGCTTCTCTTGCGAAATTCGACTGCTGAAATCGGAAGGGAACTGGAAATCTACCTCTGGAAGGACTCAACAAGGTTACCGTGAAGGTTTAGGGCAAGGACTCAACGAGGCTACCTCCAAACTTCTTGTTGTATGATGCTTTCGTTGTTCTCCTGATTTTTGTTTTTTCTGTGTAGATGTTTCTTCTGTGCTCGACTGTGTAATAATCTGTGAGAATGTTGTTTGTTATGCTTAAGTCTTTGTAGATTAAGACAGGGATTGCCTATCCTTATTTGTTCGTTATGCTTAAGTCTGGTGTTACTCATTTATTATGCACTTTTGTTGTTGCTGTTGTTGTGTATGTGTGATCTGTTAACAAGATAATATATCTGGTTTCCGAACTGTTCGGTCTGGTCTGACTAACAGCATGCTTAGAAGTTGGGGATGATATTCTGGTGAATTTTTTGCAGGGCAAATGGCTACCTCTACACACTCTTGCTGCATCAGGAGAATTTTACCTTGTAGATGCTTTGCTAAAGCATGATGTAGACATTAATTCAGTAGATAAGGTAGTTAATGCAGTTATCATTCTCAGTTCTCAAGTTCTGGTTTTCCATTCATTTGAAGTTATTTGTTCACACATGTTTTTCTCCTTCCTACAGGATTGCTCGATTGCACTTCACAAAACAATCATTGGTAAAAACCAGGCAATTACCAACTATTTATTAAGAGAATCTGTTGACCCACTTGTTTGGGATAAGGTGATCGGAAGCTAGCCTACTAGTTCATGCCTTTTTGTGCATATATAGTCATATAAACGAGATAATCCCATCAGTATAGGGGTTACATGACACTCTTTAGAAGTTCAATTTTCTTGTCTTCCCTTTAATTCTCAGTTTGACCATGCAAATGGGCCTTTGTTAACAGGGGCCCGCCGTTAACTGTATCTATACATTCGTAGTGTCCACGGCTTTAACAGGGCCTTTGCTTTGCTCTTTTTTTTTTTGCATCTGTTCAGTTTTTCTTGCTTTTTTTATTTTGTATCCGATCTGTTCTGCATCTCGTTCATGTTACAGAGACCGAAATGTCAACTTCAATGAAAGAGAATTCTATTGAGGAGGAGTCTTCTGTGATTACGCAAGAGGAATTACACTCAAGTGTAATTACATAAGAACCTAACTGTAGCCATACAAGAATTTCCAGGCAAGTTCCTGCAGATGATAAGGATGATGGTGATGGTGGATATTGGGATTCCATTGATGAATCACATGAGGATGAGAGGGATAATGAAGACCCCATATGGGTTAATGAAGGAATTGAAACAGGAGGTGATGATGTATTCGGGTTAGGTCAGTTGCTCGAACAATTGGACCAATTTCATGCTGAGAGCGATAAAGATATTCAAAGTGAAGACAACACAAGTGATCTTGATGAGAATATGGATGAATTTCTCGAAGAAGGGATTGGTGATGATTTCCATAACTTAAGGGGATCAGATGATGAAAGGGAGATGGATGGGCACCCAGAGTTTGTTGCGTATGTAGGTATGAAAGATCCACAATTGTTAATTGGAATGAAGTTTGCAAATGCTAAGGAGTTTAAGGCTGCACTAAGGGAATGGTGCGTGAAGAGAAATTATGATTTTAAATGGCAGCACAATGAAGGTACAAGGTGTACTGCCATTTGAAAACATAGGTCAATTTGCAAGTTTAGAGTTTATGCTGTGAAGTTAGAAGATGAGAATACTTTCCAGATAAGGACTTTCATACCTGGACACACATGCGGACGTGAGAACATTAATCACTTGGTGTCTGTCTCATACCTAGCTAAAAGATACCAAGATGACTTCAATGAGAATTCAAACCTAGATGTTCACGCATTTCAAGCCAAAATACAAAGGGAGTTGGGTTGTGAAGTTAGTTTAAAGAAGATCTACAAGGCCAAAGCTGAAGCAATAAAGAATTTCGAGGGAGACCATTTACAGCAGTATTGTATAATAAGATATTATGCAGCTATAATTTTGGAGAAAGACAAACGAAGTGTTATTAATGTTGGTGTAGATCCTTAACCTCCAACCATCGTAGATGGAGCTCCAAAAGAATTGCCCCCACGGTTCCAAAGGTAATAGGACTTTGTTTATTTTTCATTTGTGATGAATTTCTAATAAATGGCCAAGTAATTTTAATGTTTCATTTTCCCTGGCAGATTTTTTGTTTTCTTTAACGCCGTGAAGTACGGCTTCATACATGGGTGTAGACCCTTTATTGGTTTAGATGGCTGCCATCTAAAATCATATAATAGAGGACATCTGCTCTCTACTATAGCTAAGGATGGCAATGAGAACATTTTTCCAGTAGCTATGGTTGTAGTTGAGCAAGAAAATAGAGAGAGTTGGGTTTGGTTTCTTACAAACTTATTAGAGGGTAAAGGACCCCATTCGTGGCTATGCAAACTGAAGCCCTCTCTTTGGTCCAAGTCTTATTTCAAATCTTACTGTAAGTGTGATTTATTGGTGAATACTCTAGCTGAATCATTCAATGCCTACATCATTAAAGCTAGAGACAAACCTATTTTGTCTATGTTTGAATTGATAAGGAGAAGGCTGATGAGGAGATTTTATGTGAAAAAAATCGGGATGGAGCAATACAAAGGCCCAATAACTCCTAATATCCAATAGAAACTTGAGAAAAATAAGGTAGAGAGTCGGAACAGCATAGTAGTACCTGCTGGGGAGAAAAAATTTCAGGTTGATTGTTACACAAACATGTTTTCTGTGGATTTGCATGTCAAGACTTGTACATGTAAGGTGTGGGACATTACTGGTATTACATGTGGTCATGCTATTGCTTGCATTTACAAAAATAGGGAGACTCCAGAGCACTATGTGCATTCTTACTACTCTAAAGAGACATATTTAAAGGCATATAGTCAGATTATTGTCCCACTACCAAATAAAAGTACTTGGGAGGGGAAAAACCCAAGAGTAGACCCTCCAATTGTGCAAAAACCACCTGATAGGCCTAAAAAGGTAAGAAAAAAGGCAGTTGGTGAAGCAAAAAACCCTTACAATATGTCTAAAACCAATAGACCTATCAAGTGTGGCAATTGTGGAAGAACTGCGCATAATGTGACGGGTTGCAGAGCAGCTATCACAGGAGAGACGTCCTCACAAAGAAGAGCGAGGCTGAAAAGGGAAAAAGAAGCAAATCGGGCTGCTGGTAGGGGTTCAAGAGCTCAGACACAAGTAGATGGTGCAGATCCACTTGCAAACAACTCAACTCAGACGACTTGAAGCAATCGAAATGAACTCATGGAAAAGGTAAAAAGAAAGTATGTTTTATTCAATTTCACAAAAACCATACGCTTCAAATTTCATACCTGCTCGTGTTCTTATGGTTGTAGATTCCAGTGCGAAGAAAAAGAACTATATCTATCCAAGAATCGAGATCTTCAAGGAAGTCAGCTCTAGTCAGAGAAGATAGCACTACAAAAAAGAGACAGAAGACAACCCATCCCTCTTCGACACAAGGAGGAGCATCTTAGAGAAGATTGGTGTTGATTACATCTGACTTCAGAGGAGATTGGTTTGCATATTTTTGTAAAGAGATGTCTCCCACTAAGATCTTACTTTAATGGGTAGTGAGAAACTTTTGTAAAGATTAGTTTGCATACTTTTGTATAAACATGTCTGTCACTAAGACCTTACTTTAATTGGTCCCATAACAATGCCCATGTAATGTTGTTAACTTGGATAGTATTGACAGGTGATCATATATTATTTTATCTTTAATCTTGTCTACTTGCTTGGTCTCCTTTTCTTTCGGTAGGAAGCATGAGTTTCTTTTTTACAGTTTATTTGATGCTAAATTTGAGTGACTATTATTTAACAAAAAAAATGAGCAATTATTTATGTATGTATTTATTTACTGTTTATTTTTTGGACGGACCACACCTTTGTGGTTTGGAGTTAGGACGAATCGCACCATTGTGATTTGAGGTTGGAACATATCGCTCCATTATTGTTTTGTGTTAGGACAAATCGCACCATTGTGGTTTTAGGTTGGGACAAATTGCACCATTGTCGTTTTGTGTTAGGACGAGTCGCACCATACGAGGGTAATTTTGGAATTTAGAAATATTTTATATTAAAAAAATAAGTTTTTGACGGAAAAATTAACGGAAGTATCCCTGTGTCTGACGGAGTAAAGAACATGGTGTTATATATCTCTAGGAGAAGAACATGGTGTTATTTGTCCCAACCGTAAAGCACAATGGGGTTTTTGTCTTTTTTCCTTAGAATTACTGTAGTAAGAATCTTTTAGGAAAGTGAAAGTTAAACCAAAACATTCAGAGAAGATAGCACTGCAAAAAAGAGACGGAAGACAACCCATCCCTCTTCGACACAAGGAAGAGCATCTCAGAGGAGATTGGTGTTGATTACATCTGATTTCAGAGGAGATTGGTTTGCATATTTTTGTAAAGAGATGCCTGCCACTAAGATTTTACTTTAATGGGTAGTGTGAAACTTTTGTAAAGATTGGTTCGCACACTTTTGTAAAGATTAGTTTGCATACTTTTGTAGAAACATGTCCGTCGCTAAGACCTTACTTTAATTGGTCCCATAACAATGCCCATGTAATGTTGTTAACTTTGATAGTATTAACAGGTGATCATATATTATTTTATCTTTAATCTTGTCTACTTGCTTGGTCTCCTTTTCTTTCAGTAGGAAGCATGAGTTTCTTTTTTACAGTTTATTTGATGCTAAATTTGAGTGATTATTATTTAACAAAAAAAAATTGAGCAATTATTTATGTATGTAATTCTATGTTGGCTTGGCAATAGTGCACAAGGTTTAGATGCTCATATTAAATTTTAATGATGTAAGTCAATATTAACTCAATATTAATTTGAAATTTAAGGAATCTCTACCGTTTTTTACACACATGTATACATAAATATATATTATAATTTTATAATATAAATTCTCATAATAAGATCATATTGTTTTTAAAAATAATCATATTATAAAGTTAAACATGTTAACTTAAAGAATTATTAAAATTTATAAGATTACATACAAACTAAAATGAAAGCGTGAAAGCACAAAGAAGTGCGGATAAAGTTGAGCAATTTGGTCTTATATAATTTGACGAATAATTTCATAACTTATTTATCGTTTAATTAAATTTCTCTTTTCTTTCTTCTCAGTGTCTACATTCACCAAACGAAGATAGTTTCGAAATTAGAGTGTTTTATTTATTTTAAAATAAGTCACATTATATAATTTATTAATTTTTTATTTTTCAATACTAATAAATCCTTTCTCACATATTAGATCATAAGATTAATAAAAAATAATGTTGGATACCCGCTGGATTGCGCTGGCTCCTTCCTAGTATTTTTAAGTCGAGAAGTGTTGCAGCCTCCGACTTGACACTGCCAAATGTCTCAATGGGGGCATTTTTGCAATTTTATTTATGAAGAGCGGAGGCTAATCTATGTATACTTATAAGCTAAATCTGAGTTAATAAAGGCAACTTTCCTTTGCTTGACATGTGTCAATTAATTATTAGTTTAATTTTTTCTTTTTCTTTTCAAAAGTTTCCCCATATTATTGCTCATCCTCATATAATCTACTAACTTCCAAACAAATATTTTTCCTTTCAAAAATTTTCAATAACTCCATTAATATGAAAAAGGGACCTATTAAACGTTTTACTCAACAAGTTCTTATAGTTTTATACTCTACATTAATTTGAATGCTCTCTATTTCCATATTTTTCTTAAGTTTCTATCTGTTTTTAAATTACTTTTAATTCATGAAGCGTCATTTAATCCTAAATTACCACAATATAGTTCACATATTTGATAATTTGAATTATGAATGAATATTAGCGGAGAACATATTAGGAATAGCCAAATATTACATATTTCATAAAGTTAAAATAATTTTAAATTATTCAACTAAAAAATTAATTTTTAAATTTAATATAATTTAATGAGTTTCTGAGATTATTTTATCATAAAATTCATATGTGGCAACAAGCGTCTTTTACTTTTCTTCTAGTTAAAGTTTACTCGAACATGTCGGTGTCCTCACGTGGAGCTGCCCCATAAGGACAGTACATTTAAAGCCTGCCACTTAATGTCTCCCCTTTTGGCTCTTCAAAGGCCGACATTATTGGTTTTACAACCCAAACGTATGATTCTCACTTCAACCTCCTTGATTCATTTGCGATCTGTAAGACCGTCGCATCCTTAAATCCAAAAAAAAAAAAAAGACATTTCGTGGAGTTATATATGTATGTATATATATTTTTTCCTGCATTATCATTCGCAGAAATTCAATAAGTCCCGATTAATTTAATTGAAATTGGATCTGTTCATTAAGGAGTAAAATTCTTTTAGTATATATTTTTTTCATTTACAGAACTCAAATATGAAGTTTTATTTAAGAAAAATAAGCGTTAAACTACTTAAATCAATGCACGGTGATTCGATATATATGTTTTTATTACAGAACTAGATATATATGTTTTTGGATAGATATATTTACTTGTTTTATTGGCCGAAGAAATTAGAGTGGAGTTTAGTGCATTATAATTTGAGAATATTAATAATTTAGATTCCAATTGAGATAGATTTTCATTTTCAAACTTACTAGTAATATTCACTGCCATGTTTAGTACGTAGATAGTCACCCCTGCTGAGAAAATATACTAACAACTGAATGAGAGAGTGAATTACTTTTAACATCCACATTACCAATTATCTATTTCAATCAAAATTAAAATATAATTTAATGGGAGCAAGAAAATCAAACTGTAATCCACCCAATCCACCCGTACCAAACGAGCCACATAAGTTGAAGCTATCCAAAAGCCTGGCTGCTTGCGTCTCACTTTGGGCTCTCTAGGGACAGACATTTAGAGGAAAAAAAACCAAACACGACTTCTTCACAAATGATACTGCTTCCATCGAAGCATATAAACCTTATCATCATTATATCCCCGAACCTTATAATTCTCAGTACATCATCATCGATTCAATTCCGATCCTCACGACAGGAAGAAGATGGATCATTTGTGTAGCGAGGATGATAATATAGCCAATGGCCACATAGTGATGCTCCCTTTCATGGCCCACGGGCACCTCATCCCTTTTCTCTCCCTCGCGAGGACCCTCCGATGGCGCCACCCAAACTTGACCATCAGCATTGCCACCACCCCACTCAATGTCCGTTACCTCCGCTCCACCATGGCCTCCGGCGAGAGCCAGGAAATCCTCCTGAAGGAGCTCTATTTCTGCAGCTCCGACCACGGCCTCCCCCCTGACACCGATAACACGGAGAACCTACCGTTGAACCTGGTAGGTGTCCTTTTTGAGTCATCGGTCAGCCTTGCAGGCCCCCTTGAGCGGCTCTTATCGGAGATCTCAGCTGCAGAGGGGCATAAACCGGTTTGCATAATCTCAGACGTGTTCTTTGGGTGGTCGGTGGAGGTCGCAAGGAGGTTCGGGATCAAGTGTTTCTCCTTCTCCACCGGTGCGCTAGCTCTGTATCGATAATTTAAGTAACATGTATTTTCAATTCCTTTTTCTTTGCTATAAAGGAGGTTTGTAAATCTACTGAACGAATTTTATGCTCCAAATCCAATCTACCAGAATAATTTGAATGCCGTGTTCAAACAAATTATAGGCTCTTTGATGCATACATTTTATTTTGTTTGTTTGCTCGTTAATGTCTTTTAGTCGGCAAACTAATTTATACCTGCAGGGTCAGGTTTAAGAAATAGTTATCTTATCTGATTCGGACATGGTACGTAGGTGGTGCATATGGGACCTTGGCTTACGTCTCTATATGGCTAAACCTTCCTCACCGTTCAACGGATTCCGATGAGTTTGCTGTGCCGGGTTTCCCTGAACAATGCCGTTTCCACCGCTCTCAGCTTCACCGGTTCATAAGAGCTGCAAATGGGACTGACCCATGGTCAAGGTACGTATATATGGTACATTTTAATAACGATCATATACAAATACTATTAGCTTTGAGCGGCATGAGAGCATGTACAATACTTGACACTCAAATGGGTGTCAATATGGGCCCATTGTTTGCCACGTATTTGTCATATCAAAAGGCATGATACCCATATTCAATTTTGAAAATCTCATTCAATGGTTGACACTCTATTTTAGTGGCAATGGAAGACCCACACCCTATTTAAGTTATATATATATATATATAAATAATTATGTATTTGTATAATATAATTATTAATTAGTTAATTAAGTAACTCAACTTTACAAACTAATTATGTTTATTACCACATTATTGTTAATTATTTTTTACATAATTATCTATTTTTTTTGGTTTTTTAAAAAAATAAAATTGGTCAAAGAGCCTAACAACCATTAGGGATCTGTTGATGTGGACTTCACATCATCAAATTTGTCTTAGGTGGCTATTAATTATTCACGTGACACTTTTCTATTGGCTGAAAAATAAAATGTTAGAAAATTAAAAAAATAATTTCAAAAATTAATATAAGAAGTCCACGTGGCAATTTTCTATTTGTTGAAAACATTTTAAAAAATTCAAACATAGTTAATTGTTATTTTTTAACAATCAAAATATTTTAGAAAATAAAAAATTAAAAAAAGAAAAGAAAATTGAAAGGGTGAAGGTGCCGGGGAGGATTCTTTCAATTCCGGCGGGTGGGGCCTCGATCTCCGCCACCACCCTCCAATTAGTTGCCAATGACTTCCATGGTCAATGGCTACCCCAATCAGGGGGGTTAGGGGGGGCCGGGATCCAGACCTCCACCTTTAGCCTCTGCTCCCTTTCGATTTTTTTTTAAATTTTTTATTATTAAAAAAATAATAATTAATTAAATTTTAACTTTTTAAAAAGTCTTTAGCAAATTGAAATTGTCACGTGGACTTCTTGTGTTAATTTTTGAAATTCTTTTTTTCCTAATATTTTAATTTTCAGCCAATAGTAAATTGTCACGTGGACAATTAACAACCACCTATAATAGATTTGACGGTATGAAGTCCACGTCAGTAGATCCCTAATAGTTGTTAACGGATATGACTAAAAACGTACTACGGAGCAAATACATACGAGTGAAAAATTCAAATTGAAACTTATAGGATTTCAACTGCCCTCTTTCCAAAAAATATATATCCAAATCACTCTTTTGTAAATACCATCGGCCTCACGAGAGAGAGAAAGAAACTTTACCGAAATTATGATTAATAAGAAATAAATTTTAACCAAAGGTATGGTCAGAGATGAAAACAAATATTAAAACTAATTAACATAAAAGTTTCGATAGTGATCTCCCGTCTTTTCCATATGCCCAACCGTTGCGTGCGCATCTGCGCACGGTTTGGTTGTACTTCGTGCTTATATGAATTTTCTCAGATATAGAGCCTGTTAACGTTTTTATTTTGTTGAAGATCCTCACACACACATACATATATATATATAAATGGTATCACAATGAACCAATATATATGTTTATTGGACTTTGTTCCATGTCTCTGGTTCTGTACTGTGTAGTGCAACCTTCTCATAATTAATTTGACTCATTGGTCGCACCGTACGTCTTTGTAAACGCTGTTTATGAATATGTGCTGTTACTTTTGTCGGTTGTTATCCCTTGTTTAAACATTTTCTATCGAATGGGGAAATTTCAATTCTGGCTCATATTCTTCTATGGTGACTGCTAATGGGGAAGCCTTTTTTTTTTTCCTATTTTTAATTTCAGGTTTTTTCAAGTTCAGATTGCACTTTCTTTGACCTCTGATGGCTGGATATGTAATTCAGTAGAGGAAATTGAACCACTGGGACTCGATCTCTTGAGGAATTACTTGAAACTACCCGTTTGGCCCACTGGTCCTCTGCTGCCTTCCTCCATGCTCGGTAATAAATTCCAATCCTCTTCCATCTCAAGAGTGATTTCTACTGAGCGGGCCGGAAAGAAACCCGGAGTTCCCCTGGAGAAGTGCACCGAGTGGCTGAATTCACACAGGCTCGACTCGGTCCTTTACATCTCATTTGGGTCTCAGAACACCATAAGCGCCTCTCAGATGAGGGCGTTGGCAGTTGGATTAGAGGCAAGTGGGAAGCCATTCATTTGGGTCATCAGGCCGCCACTTGGGTTCGATATGAAAGGCGAATTTAGATCTGAATGGCTTCCGGAAGGCTTCGAGCGAAAAGTCACGGACAGCAATCAGGGCTTATTGGTAAATGTTGAATAATAAAACTGACATATATCGCAAATCCTAGTTTTGCCTGGCAAATAAATCGTTAAAACGAGTAATGTCAGTCAATCTAATCAATTTATTTAAAATTTTCATGTAGGTAAGGACATGGGCCCCACAGCTGGGAATATTATCTCACAAATCAACCAGAGCGTTCCTCAGTCATTGTGGGTGGAACTCGGTAATGGAGAGTCTAAGCCAGCGAGTACCGATCATCGGGTGGCCAATGGCGGCTGAGCAGGCCTACAACTCGAAGATGATGGTCGAGGAGATGGGGGTGTGCATGGAGCTGGCAAGGGGAGTCGAGAATGAGATCGATTCTGGACATGTTAAAAGAGTAGTCGAGTTGGTGATGGAGAATGTAGGGAAAGGACAGGACATGAAGAAGAAGGCCATTGAGATTGGGGAGAAGATTGGTGCGGCTATGAGAATTGATGGGGGAATCAAAGGCTCTTCTCTTAAGGCGTTGGATGACTTTGTGACAACAATACTTTCTAGTTGAGTTGATTAGCCACAGGAAGCGGTCAACGACTAAGAACATCTCGTAATCAAGACTAATTGATATTTGAGCATTATTAATTTAAATTTATAGATTAAACATACATCGTGATCTTACCGAAATGCGAATTCATCTATACTATTATATAAAGTCAAAAGTTTTGGCTTTGGCATCACTTTTAATTTTTTTTAAATTCACCCTTAATATTTAATTTCTATTAATTCTTGACCTTCAGATTAGGTTAGAGGTATGATAGTAAATTTATATCACAAATAACTACCGCTTCCCGCCTTTTTCTCTCTCTCTTCTTCCTATCTAATCTCCCTCCCTCTCACGCCTCTCATTCTTCCTCTCTCCCACGTCCCCCCTCTCTCTCATACACACGTCCTCACCGACAAATACAAAGAACCATACTTATATAAAATCACAAATAAATTGATGTTCAGGTACAGAATAATTATGTTATTATTTATTAATTGATCTATTTAGTAAGATTGTATAAATTACTTAGTTAATTAAATCTATGTGTAACAGAAGTCATTGTCAATATTTTTCAATTAAATCGTCTTTTTTTTTGTCCCGTGCGTAGAGCGGGTGCGTTTGTCTAGTTCCTTTAAAATGACAAGAGTGCGTAGTGATTTAGTGACAAAAACCATGGAATAACTCGTGGAATATTTGTTTTTGCATGTTTTCAATCGGTTAACTAGACAAAATGAAGAAAAAGGTTAATTTAAACTTTGTATCACTTTTTACTACTATATTATTTTTACATTGCACAAAAAAGAATGAGTTATTGATTTTGTATGGCACGACTTCACTTTTCTTGTCAATTTATCGGTCTTTATGGCGCCACGTGACACATGGGAAATGATTGAGTGGGGCTCGGCATGAATCTTCTAATAAAATCACTAGAATGAAATTTTGTAAAAAAAACAAAAAGCCTTAAAAAATGGAAGAGGGCCGCTGCACAAGGGAGACCCTCCACTCCTGATTGAAAAAACAAGAAAACAAATACTGTAGAGAGAGATAAACAGTACTAAAATATTCGGTACTTATTTTCGAGGGGGGGTGGTGGGGAAGGGGGGGTGGCCACTGGTAGGGCCCTCCTAATACGAGTTAAACGAAAAAAAAAAGTGAAAGATAATAGGAAACTAAGAGGAGGCAGTGGTGCCTCCCGATGGCCACTATCCTCAGTCGACAATGCCAGCAAAGCCCAACGTCTTGAATCAAATAAAAATTAATAAAGAGATAAACGTGAAAAGTAAAAAGGAGATGGCGAAGGGACATGAGCCTTGTCAATAGCCGTTGTCGCCCCTGTAGGGTCGCTAACGACTATTGAAGTCACTCGTGACCCTCATTGAGGGATGCTCGCTATAGACCTCCATTGAGGGTGGTGGCCATCAGCAAGGCCCCCCTCCCCCTCCAACACACACAGATACTCTTACATTCTAGGATTATATTTTTATTTTTATTTTTTATAATAATTTTGTTAAAATGTGAAAAGTTTGTACTCTTTTTTTTTTTGTTATTAACCCTAAGTTTATCGTTTTTATGTATATGCATATATGTGTATATATGTTGAATGGTGTATGATGATGGATGAGTGTTGAATAATGTCCTGGCCAAGTGGATTAGAAAATGATCCTTAGCCGAGTTTAGGGTTAATAACAAAAATGCATATGTCCTTAGCCGACGGCCACTATCCTCAGTCGACATTGCCAGCAAAGCCCAACGCCTTGTATCAAATAAAAATTAATAAAGAGATAAACGTGAAAAGTAAAAAGGAGATGGCGAAGGGGCATGAGCCTCGTCAACAGCCGCTATCGCCCCTGTAGGGTCGCTAACGACTATTGAAGTCGCTCTTGACCCTCATTGAGGGATGTTCGCTAGAGACCTCCATTGAGGGTGGTGGCCGTCAGCAAGGCTCCCCCTCCCCCTCCAACACACACACATACTCTTACTTTTTAGGGTTATATTCTTATTTTTATTTTTCATAATAATTTTGTTAAAATGTAAAAAATTTGTGTTTTTTTTTTGTTATTAACCCTAAGTTTTATTGTTTTTATGTATATGCATATATGTGTGTATATATGCCGAATGGTGTATGATGATGGATGAATGTTGAATAATGTCTTGGCCAGGTGGATTAGAGAATGATCCTTAGCCGAGTTTAGGAGTTCGAAACAAAATTACATCGATTGGGACAACTTGAACTAATTTCTTGGTGTCGGGTCTAGTTTGCAATGACATTTATGGTGCGTTTGGTTTCAGAGTTAAAGTAACTTTGATTTTGATTATGAAAAATGACAAATAATTGTGTAGTGTGTTGAGTTAAAGTTAAAGTTAAAATTTTTGACTTTGCAAATGTGTATTTTTGTTGTGTAGTGTGTTGAATTAAAGTTAAAGTAAAAAATTTTGTGATTTTAACTGCGAAACCAAACGGAGCGTTAGATTTGTCAATGAGTTGTTCAAATGGTTAGTTAATCTAGGATTCACGGGTCTGGGTACTCAATTTGATTTATTGACTTGAACTTGCTTGAATAAGCCCATATGCTCTCGGGTCATAGGGATTATATGGTTGACCGTGTTGTCTTGATATGAAATAGCTTGATTTGGTCAAATAGGCTCACTGAGGGGCTAAGTGTCAAAATGGATTAATGGAAGAAATGGCTATCAATATTCATGGAAAATTTGGCTAGTTCTTGGCATCGAATCCGTGAAATGAGGCATAATAGGATCAGCTAACTGTCGGCCAAATCGAATTTTAAATTATTTTAGTGCTAATTTGTGTGTTAATTGGTCAATTGAAGTTCAAACTGGTTAATCACGTAAATTCAACACTTAATTACATGGGATTCGGGACTCCATTAAACCCACGCAGAGGAGCCTTAGGATTAACGGAAAAAGGGCTATTGTAGCCTTGACGGATTAGGACTTTCCTAACTTTTGGGATTAATTGATTAATAAAGAATTATTTTGGCCTAACAAAATTGAAAAATCAAAAGGTGAAAATAAATAAAATTTGCTATAATTAGGAAAATAACTTAGAATTTTTCTCTGCCAAGTGTCTTAGGCCCATTTTTTATTTTTCTGGCCCTAAGCCCAATTTGGTCTAGGATCGATTTGGCCCAATTGATTATCTTGGGCCAAACCCGGTCCACTTGGCTGGATTTACATATCATGAGATGCATATGCATGTATGAGTGCATGTGAATGGGATGATGGAAGTATGATGTACGTGTGGATGGATGGAAACGTAAACGTAAATGTATACATGTACATACGTGTGTTTATATATATATACTGAATAAGACCCCCGACCCATAGGTAAAATAATTGGATTAATAAAAACAAGGAAAAAAAGACAAAAACCTCAATTGTGATTTGGAATCGGGATAAATCGCACCATATTCTTTTGTTTGATACAATTAGTCCCCTGTGATTTCGTCCGTTAGACATAGGGAGTTACGGCGTTAATTTTTTTTTTCATTTTCAATTTTCAATCTTTAACCTTTTAATCATTTTGGTCTTAAATCTTTTTCTTTTATCATTCATATCCTCAACTTTTCATTTTATTTTATTTTAGTCCTATAAAGAAAAATCGAAGGGGGAGGGGGTCGAGGCCGCCAATCGGCGACTCCAAACCCTCCACCAAGGGCGTCGGCGACCTCGGTAGAGGGGTTGGGGTCACCGATTGGCGGCCCCGACCCCGAATCGACCGGGGACTCCAACTAGAGGTCCTCGGTCGATTTGGGGTTGGGGCTGCCAATCGGTGACCCCGACCCCTCCACCAAGGTCGCTGGCGTCCTCTGTGGGTGCCGGCCCCCTCGATGGAGGGTTCGGGGTAGCCGATTGGCAGGCCCGACCCCCTTCCCCTTTGATTTTTCTTTATAGGATTAAAATGAAAAGTTGAGGATAGAAATGATAAAAGAAAAAGATTTATGACCAAAATGATTAAAAGGCTAAATATTGAGGACTGAAAATGAAAAAAAAATTAACGCCATAACCTCCTGTGTTTAACGGAGCAAATCACATGGGGGCTAATTGTTTCAAACAAAAGAACATGGTGAGATTTGTTCCGACCTCAAACCACAAATGGGGGTCAAAGTGTGAGAGTAAACGGCCAGGTAGGGTACCGATTTCGGGCAATACCTTGACTTGCAAGCCTTGGGACTGCAACAAGGCGCTTGAATTCGGATCTTAGGTTCAAGACCAAAACTAATAAGTCAGAGTGACCCTTCGATAGCTACAGTTCCATAGAAGAGAGAAGGAGAAAGAAAGAGAAGGCAGAGACAATAATTTTCCTTAAAGAGGAATACCGTGTGATGAGGTTTGAGTTTTTGTCTTTTTATAAAATATATGCAATGATTGTGCTAATGAAGTTTAATGAAGAAAAAACAGTTGGCCCTTAATTTACTATGAATTAGGACCACCCGAGACTTTGTAATTGCATTTTGTAATTGCGTCTAGCTTCTACGTACTGAGCCACTTTTTATATTTTTCATTACTATATTTTCATTTATATATATTCTAGGTGACAGAGATATCAAAACAAAAAAATTGAGAAAAAGATTGCAATTAAACCCACTTTACACACAAAAGAAGACTAATTATAATTATTCACTAGTTTCGAGCTTATTTTTATTTTTGCAAAAAGTTAGAATTATGAACAATTGGATGAAACTTTCCATATTTACTTTTTACTTTTTACTTTAACAAATTTCACTCTTTTATGATCTGATTATCTTTGTTCAGCTCTTTTCCAAGGTTTTGTTTTCTTAATTAATTTATTGCCTTATTTTCATCTTATGGTATGTTCTCTTTGATTTTACACACAATGAAAAACCTAATACAATTTCATTTTTTGATTTGTCATCTATTTTGATGGACAAATTGTTCAAAAGTTTAACAATAATATATAAAATATTGATGATGGGATTTTTCATATACTAAATTTATAATTATAAATATGTGCATATCAAAATGAGCGTGAAAAGCTGGAGATTTATCATACATTTCTTTTCAAGCATGACATATTGATACTCGAGCTTTGCACAGAATAACACCATATACATATATATATATATATATGAAATATCTAAAAACACAAGTAAAATTATGTTAAATGAAAACTCAAAAAATTCAAAATATGCTATTTATATCATCATGCAAATCATAAAAATTGAAAATACATTATGTAAATAATATTAGCAAAAAAATTTGAATTAAAAATTAAAAATTTATTAGATAATATGTTATGAAAAGTTATTTAAAAATAAAAAAATCAGATTTATAAATAATCTTCCTATTTAAACATTTAGAAAAAGCTCGAAAAATTGAAAATATTAATTTAATTTAATTATTAAAAAAACATGCTTTATCGAATTTTTACACCTAATGAGAAAATTTCAAAAATATCTTGTGAATCTTATCATAAAATATGTTTAAAATTTTAAGAGTTTTGTTTTATTAAAAATCTTTTGTTTATTAAAAATCAACAAAAACAATGAAAATCTCAAAACACCGATAAAATCCCTTTTAACAATCAAAGCCTTCCAGAGTCCATCAAACTGGACCCATCATAACTCCGGTTGTATATACGGATTAGTTCTTTACCTTTATCAATTATATTGTGAAATTTTTTCTAATTTGCTAAACTTAGTAAGTATTACTATCATCATTATTTCAATTTTAGAGCATACTAAATGTATTTTCTTCTCTTCGAAAAAAAAAATTGTTTGTTAAAGCAACGTGATTTATATTTGTTGATTCTCTAAATACATCTTTAAATCTTCTTCATAAAACTTTGCTAATTTAATTAATGTGCAACATAATAGATATTCTTCGACCTTTTACAACAATAAATTATATCCATTCTCATGTTAGATAAACTTATGCTTTTTTAAGTCTTTGTAGATGCAATATTCAGTTTGTGAGCACTATCATCTCACGAGATTTTATTTCAAGTAATTGCATGCACATTATAGGAAAGCAAAAAATATAGTTTGTTAAAAGTAATTGATAGTCATTACATTAGGCTCATGTGCCTCCTTTAACTCAAAAGAAAGTAATTGATGGCATAGAAAGTATGATTTATTATTAGTATCCATTTTGTAATTTTTTCATAAACATAATTTTACTTCTAAATCGAATTAATTATTTTTAATTTTGGTTACAACAATTATTTTTTTATTTAATTAAAAATTTTATTAATCGATTTCAATGATCCATTAGTAATTTATATCTGTTTATTTGGTAGACTTATCCTATTCAATAAGATAATTGAGCATGTTATATATGATTAAATTTTAAATGAAATTAAAATTATGTATATATTTTCCAACATTTTAGTAATATGTATTACAACTCAATCGAAAAACTTTTCATGTACAACACACGTGTAGATCTACTAGTAATAATAATAAAATTGTGCATTCAAATATGGCATGTATATATAAAATTACAAATATATAGCAAAACTACTTGAGGTTGTTTTTATTGGATCTGGTTGTAACGCCGGCATACAAATTTCGAACTCATAAAGAAGAAAATTAATTTACCTAATATCTCACTTATGGTGTATTCGAGTTTTAACTAGAATTACTTTTAGTTCGGGCATGTGTAGGGTCAGCCCTAGGGAGAAATAAATGTGAAGATATATCAAATTCTGTGTATTTAATTAAAATGGCGTGTCCCATTACAAGTCCGCTATATATGATTGCCCATTACTGCGGATAAATGTACTACTATATTCTAATTTATTAAAAAAAAATATTCAAGTGATTTGGCATTTATTTCATTAAGTAACAAAAACTGATCATATCACTTTTGTACCATGAGGGTTGAGTTGGATGACCCTGATTATTTTGCGCAGACGTCACAAATCATCGATTGTATCATTTCTGTACTTTATACATAATATAATATATAGTGGGCAATAAAACGATGTACCATGTTTATGTTCCGTGATTGAATTTTTAATCACGATTCAAGTACAAAACTCAAAACTCTTGTACAAAAGAATAAGTATTTTAGACTTGAAACGTGCTGAAAATTCAGTCACAGTACTCAACAATTTCCCCTAAAATGATATGTTAGCAGTGTGAGTGCTTCTAGCTCCTGCCTTACCGTTTAAGCCTATTGGATTCAGACATGCACCCAGATCCTTTATTTATAGGTAAAATTAGGGACCCTCGGTATTAAAATCTTACATCATTCATATAATTTTTGTATCCACATTTACTGAATATCGCATCCAATGTGAAATATATTATAATGATATATGGGTTACTACTGCCGATATCAGTTTATGAAATTATACCAGATACACAATGCAGATAATGTCAGTTTTTTAGTCCAACTGCTGGACTTTCAAATATAAGTGCGTACGACGAAAAAAATTGTACTATATATAATAAAGATAATATTATTCTTACTAAATTTATCAGGCTCCATTTAGTTCTGGAGTTGAAATTTTACTTAACTCTATTCCAGCCTAATGGGACAAAGTAGATACTATATATAGTATATGAGGAAATTATTATTAAAAAAATTAATTATAATAATAATCAGAAAAAATTAGATGTGTATTATTAAATAGGAGAAAACGAGATAAAAAAATGTGTATATATGGATGTAAAAGAAAATGAGAGAATTTATTATTAAAAATTAGTTGTAATAAATCAACGCTGTGAAAGTTTTATCCCTTATTGAGCCGACTCAGCTCGACTGAATTAGTAAGAGATCCATTGGGCTTGTGCACACCGAAAAATTTGATTGTAATAATAATTAGAAAAAAGTACGTTGAGAATTTATTACTAAACGGGAGAAAAAAAATAATTGTTATGTTATTGAATTGAGGGATGATCTAGTGGATTGGTGCAGGATTCCAATTTCAGAACGAAACAGCACCAAAAAGTAATTGTGAGGTTATTCACCAAAAAAAAAAAGAAAAATGTAATTGTGAGATTACAGAACGTAATACCTTATTGGGTGAAGAAATTATAGTATATACACTGAGTTACGGGTCCAAACAAACTACCCGTGAGTGCCATCGGATGGAGCTTTCCAAGAGGACAGCACGTTAGGGCCTGCCCGCTGCCATCTTATGTCTCACATTCGGCGCATTACAGACCCAACAAAATAAGAACACCAAACCAAACTGGTTTCTTTTTCACATGCATCGAATCAAAATCGAAATCGAAATATCTATGTAAGGCTGATCATACAAACCTTACAATTTCTCACTTCATCCTGCTCGATTTATTTCTGATCCTGACAACGACGTACGGTTGGAAGATGGGTTCGTGTGCTGTGGATGGTGATACGGGCAGCGGCCACATAGTGATGCTGCCTTTCATGGCCCACGGCCACCTCATACCCTTCCTCTCCCTCGCTAGGACATTCCGAAAGTACCACCCAAACTTAAGTATAAGCATTGCCGCCACCCCTCTCAATGTCCGCTACCTCGGCTCCACCATGTCCTTCAGCGAAAGCCGGGAAATTTGCCTCAAGGAACTCCACTACTGCAGCTCCGACCACGGCCTGCCCCCTGATACGGAGAACACGGAGAACCTATCGTTGGACCTGATTGGGGTCCTTTTTGGATCGTCAAGTAGCCTTGCAGACCCCCTTGCGCAGCTTTTATCAGAGATCTCTGCGGCAGATGGGCGGAAACCAGTTTGCATAATCTCAGACGTGATCTTCGGGTGGTCGGTGGAGGTGGCGAGGGGGTTCGGGATCAAGTGTTTCTCCTTCTGCACCGGTATGCTACCTCCATGTTATTACACCAACTTAGTGAGAAATTGCTCTAATCGTCCATCTAAATATTTAATCTTATTATTAAATAGGATGCATTTAGTTACTTATTACTCAATACTCACTCTCATGGGTCATTTTAATTTGTTTTGAAAGCCCGCCGTAGGAAATTATTTTTTTTCAAAAGAGACGCATGGGCCTAATATAATCAAATAGAAATCCTAATATTCTAATAAAGGAACGCGAATAATCCACGACGAGTATTGGACTTAGGACTTCATGAGGTTAGTAATGATAATTTACAATAGTCAAGCATTAAAAAGATGATATAATTAATGTAGAGGAATTACCTAGAATTATATATTATATATATAAATATAGTAACAATTTTATATATAATACAAATATATTTAGTATATCATATATCTATAAAAAAAATTGATATTCTCAATCTTTTAAAATTAGTTACACCTCTAACTTTTTATATATATATATATATATATATAATTCTCTCATTCCTATCTAGAAATTATTTAATCGCTATTTTAAAATTCCGTATAATCTTTCATCTTTTTATATTTAATTTATAATATTGTTTAATTAAGTTTCTCATTTCTTTTCCTCCACATTTCTATGTTTACCAAATTAAGACAGTTTCGAAATTAGAGTGTTTTATCTATTTTGAAGTAAGTCATGTTATATTAATTTGTTAATATTTTATTTTCCAATATTATTAAAATCCTCACTCGATCATTTGAAAATATAGTTGACGAAAAGCTATATTAAAGACCCGCGACATCGTGGGATCACCTTTCATAATTAATTAAATAGGGCAAATTTGTGGGCGGTTCTACGTTTCTATCTATCCCGAAATAATGAATTGAGTTCGCATAGGCACTTTTTGTCATATGTATTAGATCTGTATTCTGACACGGCATGCTTAGTTATATATTATTTAATACTTAGATCTAAAGGAATCTAGTAAATGCCGTCCTGTCCCTTCAAACAGACAAGGACTTTGACGTATTCTGTTCTTTTTGTTTGTGTGTGTCTTTTAGTCGGTACACGACTATCCATCTGTTGTCAGGTTTAACTAATAGAGCTATTTGATTTGGACATGGTACGTAGGCGGCGCATATGGGACTTTGGCTTACGTCTCTTTGTGGCTAAACCTTCCTCACCGCAAGACGGATTCAGACAAGTTCGCCGTTCCGGGTTTCCCTGAGCAATGCCGCTTCCACCGCTCTCAGCTTCACCGGTTCATTAGAGCCGCGAACAGGACTGACCATTGGTCAATGTACGTACACACTTCAACAATGACACGTTAGCTCTGAGTGCATTTTTCTTCAAAAATGTCCTTCAAAATTTTTCCTGTTACAAGTGTGTTCCGCAGGCATATTATAAGAAAATGAAAAAACTAATAAAATAGTCTTATCATAAGAATTAAACATGTAATTTTACTAGGTGATAAGAGCGTGTCTCACTATTCTACTTCTTATTTCTCATTATTTAACATAATTATGCGACACCCGCGACGCAATAGTATTTTATTAATTCTTTTATAACCAAATGTAAATAATCAAATGTGTAGGTAATATGAATAAATAAATAAAATCAAATAAATACTTACTCTAATCAATGTATATAGAATAATGGTAATGCAAAAGTTAGTATTTTTATTGTGAAAGGAAAAGTTATCCAATAAAATTAAAAAAAACAAAATTGCAATTATCATCAAGAAGTAATTTGATTTGTATGAAATTATTATGGTAAATAAAACATTACAGAAGGAAACTTGTATTATAGAAAATGTATATTATACACAGAATGTGAATAAAAAGGATTTTATCAATTCATTTTATAACTAAACGAAAATAATCAACACATATGATGCAAATAAATAAAAATAAACAAATATAGGTACCGAGTAGATTTATAACTATGAATCGTGAGTGAAAGCTAATCAATAAGTATATATTTTAATCTTATAAAAATGTGAACAACATATACATATATATAGTAAAATCTTAGAGATATATAGTGTAAGAATAGAGGTGTGGGAAAAACTAAAACAAATATAAGATGTATAAAAACTAAAACAAATAGAAGATGTATAAAATAAATTTTCATGCCCGCTATTTATAGGATATTTAGTAAGTTGAATTTGAAAAATTATGTCGTATCTTGATGAGTTATTATAAATTATCGAGAAGACTTTTAATTTTTCAAGAAAACTCATAATTATATATCAATACATACAAATTTAATATGGACATACATATGAAATTCATTGAATATGATAAAAACGAAAATATTTAGTTAACAAGAATTGATAAGTCAAATACACAAATCTCTCGATTAGAATTTAAATTCTTCGAGTAGTCCAAAAGGCGATTCACCAGGAGTTGAGAGTTTTAAAAAAATGGCATCTTATATGTTGCTCGGTATTTATATATTATAGTTGATAATTGATGCCGTAACTTATTTAAAATAAGTTGAAGTCATTTGCTTGAGAGTATTTCACTTTCCAATTAGTTGTGTCATAGTGAATAATTCATGTAGATCACAAACCACAATATATTTGCAACATTTTATTTGTTTTTATTTTGCCAATTTATACTAATGAAGTCCCTTTATTGTAATATTCAAGAATTTTAAAAATATATTTGTTATTAATAAAAAAGTATTTAATAGTCACCATCTTCGTTTTTTTGCTATAGAGTGTAGTAGAGAAAATAAATATTAAAATAATAAAATACAAAATCAATGAAGAATTGCAACAATTAAATTAATGATTGAGAAACTAAAAGTAAAAGAAAATTCATCTTCAGATTGGAAAATAATACATGTAACGAGCAATAACTACAAAGTCAATGAATTTAACAAGAGAACGGGAGAATTTTTACGAAAATACATAAAAACAAAGGAGCCAAAGAAACTGAATCTTTTATCAGTTGGTGATATGTGTGGAGACGATCGATCCGGAGGCGATGTGGGGTTAACACAATAAGATTCGAGGTGCGAATGACGCTTTCCAAATAGAATTATTTGCTCCCACACTTTAGTTGCTAGAGGGTTAAGGCAAAGGTCTTCCCGGGATACAACGAAGCCTTATGAATTCCTTCAATTAGCAAAATCGAGGAATTTCCTAACTCTCACTCTAATTTCTGGAATTTGTGATTAATCATTTGAGCACTATAGCCTCTCTATTTATATGCACTCAATGGACACTATCGAAGAGTCAGAACCCTTCGTATTGGACGTAACTCTTAGATGAAACATCACTCATGAATTGTCAGTTCTATATACATTACTTGTCTTGCACTCAAATGCATCTATTAAATAAATGAACCTTCACTTCGTAACCCAAATTCGTCCAAGTACTTATGAATCACACTAAGTGACTTATTAATAAAATCCAATGAATTTGCAAACTATAATTTTCAACAATCCCCCACTAGATTGCTAATTCCAGAACACTAGTACACAACGATCATGCATAAAGAAGTGTTGTCCGCAGATTGAACCCCTCCCTTAGTGCAAACTCTCAAAGTATCAACAAAGTGATTGGTGGCTAGTCGCTTGAACCATCACTCTTAAAGTCAATACCGAAAAAATCGCACACATAATCGTAAAGTATTCGAGTAAGAGTTTTATTTGCTTTAGCACCGTTATGGCCATGTGCTCATCCCGTTTCATGAACATATACGAGAGAAACCATAAAGAAAACTCTCGTTGAAGCGGTACCACTTCATGTCCATATAGGTGGATTTCAGGACAACTAATGTCCATCCATTAAGAGTAAAACTCATCCTCCTAAAACTCAAGCACTAAATCCTAATTTTTAGTGCATGGTGTCATTCGATAACTTGTTATTACCCTTTGAACCTTAAAACTAACTTTTGGCTAGAATGAGGTAGGGTTCCCATTATCAATGACGCGATTAGAATGGTTTTAAACCCATCTTAGTGGTGGTACTCTTAACCAAATTCCTTGACAAACCTTTTGTCAATGGGTCTGCTAAATTGTCAATTGACCTAACATAGGTAACAGTTATCACACCGTCCCTAATCAATTGTCTCACATACTCATGTCTCAAACTTATATGTCTAGACTTTCTATTATACACCTTATTGTACGCTCGAGACATGGTGGATTCACTATCACAATATACGGAAATGGCAAACATACATTGTGGCCACAACTTTATATCTAGCAAGAGATCTCTTAGTCATTCCATTTCCTTGCCGGAAGTCGCCAAGGCGATAAATTCAGCCTTCATGGTTGAATGTAAGATACAAGTTTGTTTCTTGGAGGCCCAACTAAGAGCTCCACCTCCAATCGTAAAAATCCATCCCGATATGGACTTATTGTCACTTAGACTCGTAATCCAACTTGCATCCGAGTAACTTTCTAGTACTGTTGGATAATCACCATAGAATAATCCCAAATTTTTGGTCTTCCTAAGATAACCAATAATCCTACAAATTCCTTTCCAATGATCGGTACTAGAACAACTTGTAAATCTCGCCGATTTGCACATAGCAAATGCGATATCGGGTCTAGTGCAATGCATTGCATACATTCGACTTTCAATTGCGCTATAGCCCTGCCATTATTCTCACTTAACTTGAAGTTCGAATCGAATGGAGGGTTTGAATCCTTGATATTCAAGTGTTTGAACTTGTCCAATACTTTCTCGATGTAGTGAGATTGGCTTAGTGCAAAGCCCCTTTCATGCTTTTTCACCTTTATACCTAGGATTGTATCTACCTCGTTGATATCTTTCATATTAAAATTCGAGGCTAGATACTCTTTGGTCTCACAAACACCTTCCAAATTCGTTCCAAAGATCAACAAATCGTCCACATAGAGACAAATAATTACACCGTACCTATCAGTGAATTTAATGTAAATACACTTATCTGCACAATTATGCGAAAAACCATATGACAAAATAACCGAGTCAAATTTCTCATGCCATTGTTTAGGCGCTTGTTTCAAGCCATATAATGACTTGATCAATTTACACACTTTATGTTCATTCTCGAGAAGCACAAAGCCTTCCGGTTGCTCTATGTAGACTTCCTCTTCGAGATCACCATTCAAAAAGGTCGTCTTAACATCCATTTGATGCACATGTAACTTATAGATAGATGCAAGTGCCATAAGGACTCGAATGGAAGTCATCCTAGCCACCGGTGCATAGGTGTCAAAATAATCTAGGCCTTTATTTTGTCTAAATCCTTTAGCCACCAATCTAGCCTTAAAAGTCGGAGAACCCCCGGTTGGGTTATTTTTCCTTTTGAACACCCATTTATACCCGATACTTCAATCCTTGAGAAAGATCAACTAGGACCCAAGTATTGTTGAACAATATTGAATCCATTTAATCATTGATCGCCTCTTTCCAAAATGCCGCATCCCTATAAGCCATGACTTCACCATAGGTTTGTGGATCATCTTCCACATTAAGTATTATGGGGATCTTTCTAATTACGGATTCTCTATCTCCCTCAACGAGATACGCTAGAGATTGCGAGGAAATGAAATTAGGATCAAAGTCCTTTTCTTTTCTCACTCTTTGACTTTTCCTCGGCTCCGTATCGTTATTGTCACAAAAACGTCTCTTGTTTTGATCACTTGAGATCATTGGTTCATATTCTTGTTCCAAATCCACTAAATCGTTGGAAAATTTACTTTAAATGAATACAATATCTCTCGTTTCAATTATCGTATTTGACACTAAGTCAAGAACACGATAAGCTTTAGAATGTTGGGCATATCCAACGAATACACCCTTAATGGCTCTTGGTCCTAATTTTGTTCTCTGTTGGTCGAGAACTCTATAGTAAGCCAAACACCCCCACACTTTGAAATAATCTAAGTTTGGCTTCTGACCCTTCCATAACTCATATGGAGATGCCTTGAATTTTCTCGATGGCATCCTATTAAGGATATGACACGCAGTCAATAATGCTTCACCCCATAGGTTATATGAAAGTTTAGCATTTAACAACATCGAGTTAACCATATCCACTAAGGTACGGTTCTTTCTTTCCGCCAAACCATTTTGTTGCTAAGAATACGGCGCGTAACACTCATGTACCACACCTTGTTCCTCACAAAATATATCAAATATATTGAAAAAATATTCACCACCTCTATCACTACGAAGCACTTTGATTTTCTTGTTAAACAAATTCTCAACCTCATTCTTAAAACGTTTAAACATACCAAAAGCCTCGTCTTTACTCCTCATGAGATACACATAAGTAAATCTTGAGAAGTCATCAATAAAAGTGATAAAATATCGTTTTCCACCTCTTGTTAGAATTCCATTTAATTCACAAACATCCAAATGGATCAAATCTAACACTTGTGAATTTCTTTCACATTTTTTAAGAAAAGGTTTCTTTGTAATTTTTGATTGAACACAAATTTCACATTTATCCACAAGTTTATCATCACTTAGATTGATGTAACCATTCTTTTGCATATATTGTAAAGTTTTAAAATTAAAATGTGCTAAACGCGCATGCCACAAAGGATAAGATTCAACAATATAAACAGAAGAATTAGCTTTATTCATATCAATGCTCAACTTGAACATGCTCTCGCTACAATATCCATTTCCCAAATACATATCACCCTTAAGCAAGACTAACTTATTGGATTCTAATATAACCTTGAACCCCTTATTGCACAAAAGACTCGCAGACAGTAAATTCTTTCTTACATCGGGAACATGCAACACATTGATTAAGGTCAATTTCTTCCCAGATGTAAAGTTGAGTTCCACTGTCCCTTGACCGAGCACCTTGACCAATTGATGGTTGCCCATAAGTACCTCACGGTTTGCCACTGGTTCATAGCTCTTGAATTATTGCCGGTCGTTACACACATGGACAGTAGCTCCAGAGTTGAGCCACCAATTATAGGACTTATCGGTCATGGCTATGTTGAGTTCGGTAATCATACCAATCTCCAAACTCTCGATTCCTCCCGTAACCATGGCCACTAAGTCCATGTTCTCAACCATATTGGCTTTGGAAATTGTGGCATCTTTCTCCTTTTTGAGAAGTTTACAATCCTTAATGTAGTGCCATTTCTTATTGCAATGGCAGCAATTGCGAGACTTTCTCTTCTTGTCTTGCGTGTCCTCGGTCTCGGACGTAGCCTTTCGCTTACCTTTCCGAGAGTTCTTGTACTCACTCACATGGTTCACCTTAGAACCTCGGGGTAGATACACCGCATCGCGCTTCCGAATTTCCTCTTCAATACGCAAATGCTTAAGTATTTTCTCCACAGTGAAGTCTTCCGCCATATGCAGGAGTTTCTTCCAGTAATCGTTCCAAGACGAGGGTAACTTAGAGATGATAGCCCCAACTTGTAGCGATTTCGGAATAATAACTTTCAGGTCACGAAGCCTGCTTACAAGGATTTGTAGTTCATGGACTTGATCCATGATAAGGACACTATCGAGCATTTTAAATTCGAAAAACTTCATCATTAAAAATTTATCAGTACCTTGCCGCTCGGTATTGTATTTCTCCTCAAGAGCTTTCTATAGCTCCATCGGGGATTGCATCGACATGTAGAGATCGTACAGTTGATCGGACAAAGTGTTGAGGATGTGTCCACGACATGTGAATTTGTCTTCCTCGCGCTTCTTCTTGAGTTCAGCCACCTTTGCGATTTCCTCGGGGGTTGCATTGGGGGCGGGATCCTCTAAGGGTCGCGGGTTCGGGTCCAAAATGTACGCCACATTTAATACAGTAAGGAGGAACAACATTTTGTCCTTCCAACAGTTGAAATTTGTGCCGTCAAATCGATCAAGTTTCACAAACTCTTGGTTCATCACTTTGAACGCGGTGGTAGCCTCCGTCGCCATCTCAATTAGTTCTCTTTGATTGTTGGTGATATGTGTGGAGACGATCGATCCGGAGGCGATGTGGGGTTAACACAATAGGATTCGCAGCGCGAATGATGCATTCCAAAGAGAACTATTTGCCCCCACACTTTAGTTGCTAGAGGATTAAGGCAAAAGTCCTCCCGGGATACAACGAAACCTTATGAATTCCTTCAATTAGCAAAATCGAGGAATTTCCTAACTCTCACTTTAATTTCTGGAATTTGTGATTAATCATTTGAGCACTATAGCCTCTCTATTTATATGCACTCAATGGACACTATCGAAGAGTCAGAACCCTTCGTATTGGACGTAACTCTTAGATGAAACATCATCCATGAATGGATACTATCGAAGAGTTAAAACTATTCGTATTGGACGTAACTCTTAGATGAAACATCACCCATGAATGGTTACTTTCATATACATTACTTGTCTTGCACTCAAATGTATCCATTAAATAAATGAACTTTCACTTCGTAACCCAAATTCGTCCAAATACTCATGAATCACACTAAGTGACCCATTAATAAAATCCAATGAATTTGCAAACTATAATTTCCAACATTATCTATATGTATTTGTATCATTTTAATGAGGAATAATGAAAAGATTTGAGGGAAAAAATGGAATGTACTCCTCCTTTTTCTTTTTTATTCATTACAAATGATATAAAATATACAATATGAGAAACATATTATTAAAATAAAGTAAAACTGAAAAAAAGAAGATTTTGAGAGTATGAAATGTTAATGTACTTTCACGGATCCAAATCTTAAAAATTTATAAGTTTTTTTTTGGTGAGTAAAAAAATTTATATGTTTTTATAGACTCTTTAGAGATATTTCTTCTGATAAAATAAGGGGATGGGAGGGGATCGGTATACAAAACTCTAGCGTGGAATGTTATTACCTACACAAGAATCTAATGGCTTAAGTTCATCACTTCAACCCACTAACTATCCTCAGAATATTCGGGATTTGGGCTGCATTGTCCCGACAATCATGTTCCCCATGTTTTGCTTCAGGAAATTCTAGAATGATATCGTGTTATCGTGACACAATTTAGATATTACAATGCCCACGGATCTTTTTTTAAAGTCTACTAACTTCTTTTCTCTTTTTCTTTTTCTTTTTTTCCGGGTTTCTTCTTTGTTTAATCCGATTTCTCGAATTGATCCTAATTAACTTGTAATTAGTACATTATGGTGCTTCAGTTGGATTTTGATTTGGGTTAGGCCTTGCTATTACGAAACGGTAAACATGGAAACATTTACTCCAAGTATGAAGGCTATAATTTTTCAATATACATTTCCTTATAGATTATATACACGACTAGACTATTGCTCAATTCAGCTAGTGATCCAAATGAATGTGCCGTAGGCCTACGAAACTTACCTCCTACCAAATAGGCTGTGCCGCTGGTGTCTTGCGATGACTACTATAACTTTGATATTAATAAATTATCACGTCATTTATTCAGCTGACAATCTTATTAAGTCAATTTTTTGTAAATTGTTCTCTTTATTTAGAATTATCCATTCTCGAAGATCGTCTGATTGTTTTTATACTTTGTATGATGTAGTGGGTATGGTCTACCATATATACGTGTATATGTATGAAGCTCGTTCCGTAATCTCTATTATCTCTATTGTCTCCGTCCCTCCTCTTTTCTATATTTCTATCTATATAATGAAGAGAAAAAAAGCTCCTTAGCAGAAGTTATTGGTAATACTAGAAAAGACATTTCTATCTATATAATGAAGAGAAAAGCTCCATAGCATAAGTCATTAGTAATACTAGAAAAGCATAATCAACATGAGTTAATTTAAGTGATTTAGGTATTTGTTTCTCATAAATAAGGCGAATTTGAGTATTATGTGAATGGAGAAAATTTACAGTTATGAAAATTTTACCACTTAGTGGGCCGACTATACTCGAATTAAATTAATTTGAACTCATTGGACTTTCAGAGATCAAGATACAAACCGGAAAAAAAAGTTAGAAATATGTAAATAAGCATGTAAATTTATTGCAATACGGAAAAGATAAAAAGAAAAAATATCTTGAGTACTAAAACCTTGTCCACGCGCCGTAAGGGGGACAGGGACGAGTTCTAATAGTTTAAAAATAAAAATATTTTTAACATTATTTCAAGAAATCAAACATAAGATGTAAATAATAACCAATATTTAGATAAAATTTAAAAAATCCAGAATTTATTTATGTTTATACTATTACAAATGGCGATATCTTCCACGTGATCTCACTTTTCATTTTCCAAAATACCGTTGACAGAATAATTATATTTAGTGTAAAACTTAAAGGACAAATTGATAAATATAACACGGGAAAACTATACATTTGCACTATCTTTTGGGCGCACTTCTGTTTTAGCTCACTTTTTTTTTTTGGTTTGTTTTCATCCCTTTTCTATTTTAGTACTTGTCCTTTATTTTTGTCATTTTATACCATTGGTTGCTTTTCTAGTTTTTTTCTTAACCATATTCTCTAATAGGAAAGAGGTAAGTTTTGGTCCTCAACTTTTATAACCTTTTCAATTTTTTCCTAGTTCTCTCTTCTTTATTTTCTTGTCCTGTCCTCGGTGTTAAACATTTTGTTTTTTTATTCTTATTGTATTTAATTCTCCTGTAAAAATTTAATATGACATACTTTACTGTAAAAAATATTTTTGAAAAAATTAAAATAATTTAAAAATGTGCAAATGTCGCTCTGGGTGGTGGCCGTAGGTGTTGAGCCCTATTTTCCCTTCCCTATAGCTCCAATATAGTTGTTTTAAGTTTCTCAATGTTTGATCTTAATTTTTCATTTTTATAAAGAGAGGAACATAATAAAAGGTCGCCAATGACCTCATCCGCTCGATAGTATCCACAATTGGACATAATAAAAGGTCGCCCTCTCTTCCTCTCTAGCTTCCATTATTTTTTCTAATTTTATGAAAATAATTTTTTTATATCATATAATATCATTTTAGCGAGACGAACAAGAAGACTAAAGCAAATATAATATGTAAATGCAAAGAACAACGTTAAAAGAGAAAAGTTAATAAAAATTGATTTCTCGGAAGGGATGGCCGCAAAGTGATGTTAGTGTGAAGGGACATATCTTGTGTACGTAGGCGGGAAAACACTTTGCTTAGAGTCCGTAAGTGCGAAAACACGCAAGGGAAATCCGTATTTTTGAATTAGAGGTATAGATTTTGTTCCATGTCTCTGCTTTTGTATTGTGTGTATCTTTTGGTCGCTCATCGTTTTAGCAAATGTTTGTTATTAGATTCCTCCTATTCTTTCTGTTTCATGGTCCCCCCCGGATTTGATACATATAGTCCGTCCCATGTTCCTTCAACTTGATTCTATTTTTTATTTTATTTTATTTTATTTCACGTTTATATGTTTGGCATGTTTGGCGACATGGATAGAAGTGTAGTATAATGACACATGCCTTGACCTAGAACTCACATTTTATTATGGAAACAAGATTTTCATTAATTCAAGCTCATTTTGTTTTCTGTTGATCGTTAATGGTGAAGCCTTTTTTTTTTTTTTTTTTTCAAATTTCAGGTTCTTTTATGTTCAGCTTTCACTTTCTTTGACCTCTGATGGCTGGTTATGTAATTCCGTGGAGGAATTTGAACCACTGGGATTGAAACTATTGAGGAATTACTTGAAACTACCCGTTTGGCCTGTTGGTCCTCTGCTGCCTTCCTCCATGCTTGGTCACAAATCACAATCCTCTTCCATTTCAAGAGTGATTGCTGCTGAACGGGCAGGAAAGAAACCCGGACTTTCAGCGGAGAAATGCACCGAGTGGCTGAACTCACATGTGCCCGACTCAGTCCTCTACATCTCATTCGGGTCTCAGAACACCATAAGCGCCTCTCAGATGAAGGCGGTGGCAGTTGGAATAGAGGCGAGTGGGAAGCCATTCATTTGGGTAGTCAGGCCACCGCTTGGGTTCGATATGAAAGGAGAGTTTAGATCGGAGTGGCTTCCAGAAGGCTTTGAGCGAAGAGTCATGGAGAGCAATCAGGGCTTATTGGTAACGAATAATAGAAATTACATTTATTGCATATATATATATATGTCCATTTGCCGGTCGAATTTGCAATTGGTAATAGTAATAATCAATGTAATCAATTTATTTGATTACTTCATGTAGGTAAGGACGTGGGCTCCGCAGCTGGAAATATTGTCTCACAAATCAACCAGAGCGTTCCTCAGTCACTGTGGGTGGAACTCGGTGATTGAGAGCCTAAGCCAAGGGGTGCCGATCATCGGGTGGCCAATGGTGGCTGAGCAGGCCTACAACTCGAAGATGATGGTGGAGGAGATGGGGGTGTGCATGGAGCTGGCAAGGGGAGTCGAGGATGAGATCGAGGCCGATCATGTTAAAAGAGTAGTCGAGATAGCGATGGAGAATGTAGGGACAGGAGAGGACATGAAGAGGAAGGCTGTTGAGATCGGGGAGAAGATTGGGGCGGCTATGAGAAATGATGGGGAGGAGAGAGGCTCTACACTTAAGGCCTTGGACGAATTTGTGACGACTATTCTTTCTAGTTGATCTACACTCACTCTGCTCACAGGCTGTCTTTTGTTATGCTTTCCTTGATTTCAATAAAACCTTTTCTTCTCTGACAAAAATATAAAATAAAAAAGAGGTGTGGGAGACAGAGCCCCCCACCCCTAACTCTATTGGGTCTCCGTTGAGGCCCCCGACTCTAAGTATTGGTTCCCCGTTGAAGCCCCAGCTTCGACTGTTTCTTTGGTAGTATATATATATATATATATATATATATATATAAAGTTATATGCAACTCTTTTAAATTGGATTAGAATGGTAAATTTTAAAATAATATTTAGGCTAATTCTAATTAAAAATTTATATAAACTAACTACTTCACCCGCGTGTTGCGCGGAATTGTTATTCATGACAGACAGTCTTTGAAAATATTGATTAGTTTATAGTCGTAGAATTAACACTTTGATAATCGTCAAAATAATTATTAATAAAGAACGTTAAATTCATCATATTAGATTAATTTGCTCTATTAAATACTTTATTTATAAATAACTATATTATTCACTTAAAAAGCATTAATTTATATATTTTATAATAAGATTAATAGAATCACATGAATAAAATTATTTTAATTAAAGTAATTAATTAATACCTTTTAATTTTAAAGAAACTCTTAATTTTCGATATCGAAATTGTAGAAGATATTTACATTTATATTCTTTATACAATTGTAAAACTTAAATGTTTCAACTTTAAGTCAATCTATACCTCTATAATTGCATTTTTCGATGCCCACATTCATGCGCGCTCGAGTCTACACACACGATTGTAGTACCCACGACTGCTCTTTCCTTCGCTCTGCTTTTTCACTGACAAGATCATTGGATGGTTTCTCCGCCTACTTCCCGCTCGATCGGTTTCGCCTTCATGAATCACCATCAAGAATAACCTCCGCCGGTCCTTCTCTCTTCTTGTTCTTCTCCTGTGACAATGATTCATGGGATCTCTCTCGTCTCTTGCTCTCTCACATTGTCAATTAGGTTTTCACTGTTTGTGATTCTCCTAGGCCATGCCCTCTCCAGGCGTCTGAAACTTTACGACAGCTAAGTATGCAGAATGTACATCTATCATTCTGCTTCTGATTACAATTTATAGAGTTGAATTTTATGCAACTTTTGTTCTCTCTCTTAATTTTGGATGTGTCTCCTCTGTCAGATTAAGATCTGGGGCGCAGATGTTATTGGAAATCTCCATATTTTGGGTCAATATCTTCTGATATTTTTGGCCAGTATCGTGTAAATATTCTTTTGTTACCATTTGTTACTTTTTTCCCCTTTATTATCTCCTTAAATCTCTCGGCTGTACACAATCCATTTGGTGTATGTATCTGACATATTGAGCTTGATCAGAAAATGAGAAGTAAAAGCACAATTTTCTCCTCTATTTATTCGTTCGATTTGAAATATGCTATTCGACTTAGACATTGTTAAATTAACTGTTGCATTCGCCTATAGAATGTATGATTGCTTTCTCTCTAGAGATATGCTACTGAATGTCTGAAACCAAGAAGGCCGAGCCGAGAAAGGACAGATTCATACAATTTCTCTGTTAGCACTATGGGCTCCCTAAATGGGTACCGGCCTCGCTGTGGTAGGCTTCAATTGGAACCAGTTGCGTGGCAGGTGGTGGCGAACAAAGCTCCTCTCTGTATTTTCTATGCCATTGTAGGTCATACGAGCTAAAAGTGAGACGAGGGCAAAATGGTCAAAGTTGACCAAAAAGTCAACACAGGGCCGATTAGAAGCTTAAACAAAAACAAAGCAAAGAGCAAGAAACAAAGGAAAAACAGACAAAATTTGACCCAGTTAAACTTGGTCAATCAATGACAAAGAAGATCGATGGTTAAACTTAATCAAAGTCAAAGTCAAACTTAACAATCGGAAGACCAGACAATTATTCACGATTAACCGATGTAAGATTGGTAGCATGCACTGTTCTGAGAATCGAAAACTGATTGAGTCTAATCAAGGGCAGTTAAAGTGCCAGTTAGAGAAATCAATCATTCAAAGTCAAAATTGGTCAACATTGGTCGACACTGATCAACCTTATCGAGGCCAACCTGGCAATTCACTCATCGGGATTTGGATCGACATGAAATTTTTATGGCAGATAGGGCTTGTCAAGAGATCCACTCAAGAATTTTATGGCACCTGTAACTCGTTCTGGATCTCGAGATATGACTTTTCAAAGTTCCCAATTAAGGAAGATATGACCATAAACACTGTTTCTCTATACTTCGGGAATAAAGGAAATTAGCTGGCTTAATGGAAACAATTCTTGTCGAAATTATTTTTTCCTCAAAACACAACGATTTTGACATTTGGGCACAAAAATCACCCCGAGAGCTTATCGGAGCTCGGAGATAAAATTCCTGGAAGTCAGGATGTTAGGGAGGCAGATTCGAGAAGGCCTAGTTTAGGATATAAACGCACATTTTGGGTTTGATTTGGATCCAAATGAGGCAACGGCGGACACGATTGAGTTAGGACCGATTTGGTGGGTATTCCGCCCCGACATTCTACACGTGCCAAGAGAACAAGAATTTAAAGTAAATTATGCGCACATAGATGAATAGTAGACAAACACAGGATGTCGGGGGAAATAATTCCTCTTAAATTGTTCGAGTTGTATCTATGTGCAAGGCTAACTTCCACAAGCTCCTGACTCCTCGAACTACGTGCTTATGGAAAAATATTTGGGTGGTATGAAGAGAATTTTGCTCATAAATGTCAATTATTTTGTACCAATTTAGAAACGACCCGTATCGAGAGACGAATTTTCAAGTTTCACGAAGTCAAAACAAGCTAAAATTTAAATGGCGAGTTCTAGCACAGTAAAGTTTCAAGTAAAAATGCTATCTTGGGAGAGGGCAACTTAGACATTTCCCTAAAATTCGCGGAAGAATCAAAAAGCAACAACGGCACTTGGCTCTTGATCTTTTGCCCTCTAATCACCCTTAGATCATCATTTATATGGGAAACTTATCCCATTCAGACCCCAAGCAGCCTCATACCTCATCAACACTCTGAAAAATAAAGATTTTTTTGCAAGGAAGTTCTCTCCTCTCTCCCTTTCCACAAGAAGAACAGAACAACCTGCTTTGCTTCTTCCTTTTGAACCTACCCTCTCCCGGTGGTCATGCAGCCATAGAAAGCCTTCAACAAACCATCCAAGCTTGGACCAGAGAGCTCCATCGGAGGGTGGTCTCGCCGCTTCTTCATCGACACTCTCATCTTCTTCCTTTCTTCTTTCCTTTTTTGTTTGTTCGTGACTTGAAGAAGCTTGGAGGAGCCATTCCAATCAAGAAGAAGCCATGACTTTCCCGACCCTTAAAGGACCTGTGAGCATAGCGCCACACATTGGCTTCAAGCATCCTCCTAAGAATACTTAGGAGAGGTATAACTCTTGGCTTAGATGTTGAATTGGATTCTCTTGAATGTGTGGATGTTGATTTGGTGTGATGTTTTCAATGATTTCTTGCTTTGGCAACCCCTATGCATGAAATCAGAATTAATTTCAAACTTGAATCTTTAAAATTGGTTCAATTGCCCAAGAAATAACTCATATGAACCTGGATTATTGCATATTCGACTTTGACAGATTAAAATTGAGCTAGCAACTAACGTATTGTGCATGAAATGGCTAAGGGAGGTCTCAGTCTCCCCCCCCCCTCACCATTCAGCCGAATGCTAAAATGTGTTAGGAGGGCACGGCTTATTGAGGTTTTGGTTAGATCATGTAAGAAATCATTTAGGATAGGCTTGGTTAATCCCGGCATTCATATGGTTGGAATTGAAATCAATGTGTTCCTCGTGTTCTTGTATGTGTTCTTGAGTTGTTCGATACTTTGATAAGTTTAAGTTGATATGCAAGAGAATTAAGTGTTTTCGATTACTTGATCTAGAAAAGCACGTGATAGGATATGTTTAGTTGTTTGTTGAACAGGAACCACACGAACTGGCTTAGTCACTTAAATCCGGTTTAATGGACTAAAATAGAAATAAGACCAGTTTGATGTTCTAACTTATTTAAATGTGGTTTAAATGAAACCGGTTCAATGATGTTGTGTAGTGTGTGCTCAAACCCATAGGATTTGAATGAGAGTGGTCAAAATTGAAAATGGGCCAAAGCCCAAACCCAATTTCAAAACAAAAAAGAAGAATATAATTAAGTGAGACATGGACATTTTGCCAAGGTAAACTTGATTTGACTCTTTAAGACTCTCATGGGATCTATTAGAGTCCATTCATTTCTATCTTGACACGAGGACTTCCAGTCACAAATCGGATAGGCTCATCGAATCTAATATGGGTCAAAAGCCCATTTTGGACTCCACAAGTCGATCCGTACCGTTTCCGGCCCTCTAGGGATCCAAACAGGCATCATTTTTCAAATAATTCTAATAGGTTTGGTGAGAATGAGAGGAACATTGAATTGGACCAACAGAATTCAGAAATAGAATAAGAAGGATTTACTTGAACATGTAGGATTAAATTGATAAAATTACAAAAAAAGGGGGCTTAGATAAATAAGTGAATGTAGGCTCATATAACTGCCCATTCCCATTAAATATCATGAAACTTGATCACCCATGAAAAATCAAAATGAAAAAATGCATATAGGATAAATGGATAATGGATAAATAATTCTAAAAAAAAAAAAGTAAGCGGGTTTGGGCCTACATAAAGCCCATCCCAAGTTAAATTGAACTATCACTCATGTTATCATGTATATATATAGGTTGGGCCTATAGAAGGCTCATAGAATATTTCATCCATGATACATGCATACATGTTCATCCAAGTCTAAGCAGGGCCCATGATCATTACATAAGGGCTGAGAAGGATCTGAGTTCAATCAATAAAGAAGAAATAATTTCAAGCTATTTTAGACTTCTTTCTCGAGCGATTTAGCTCGTTTAGTTCCTTTCAAGCCTAAATGTGTTTTAGGCTGGCAAATCAATCATAACCCGCTGCTTCAAGTGTATTAGAGCTAGGGAATTGCCCGTGACTGACCATTGGCGGATGAGTTGGTCACCATCTTCCATACGCCGAAGAGCGGGAGGAAACCACACGGCAAGCAATGGACCAAAGAGTTGGGCGAATGGAATAGTGTCTCGATGAGATCGTAGTTCGACTCGAGGCCCTCGGCTTGCGTGGAAACTGGAGCAAGGCGAAGGCAGTGATTTGGAGGCGATCTCTGATGCGTTCATGGAAAATTCTGATCGTTAAAAATCTAAGCTCCACAAGCTTGAGAAGAAGAAGCCCGAGAAGAAGAGGCTCGAATCTAGGACTGCCTGAGTTGTCCAACCCTTAAGGTCCATTGGTGTGGCTAGTATCTATTTAATGAAGTAATTGGCAAAGTGCAAATTCGGATGTTTCTTAGTTTCAAGAGTCAATTTAAGATTATTTTTTTTTCTGGTATGAGGGTAATTAATGTGGGGCTTTGTTGGTAAATTCTTTATCTATTGATGCCATCTGGAGACTGAATGCATGAAGAATATTTCAAGTTTTCTCTGAGAAATCTTTCTATTACGAGCTTGAGTGGAGTTCGTGTACTTCGGTCTAAACATAGATTTAGGCTTGTTCGTGATCCTCGCTAAGTATCAGAGCCAGTGCCTGACTAAATCTGATAATGGCTGATGAAGCAGGTCATACTCGTCCTCATGTCGAAGAGTTTAAGGCGATTGCACAATGGGTTAGTTCAGAGAGTCGAGAGATTGGAGGAGATGCTGAGAGAGGTAATCACCAGACTCGATGTTCTAGACGCGCATGCCACTAGGGACGAGGAAGAAGGAGGTAAGGCGCCGAGAGTTGTCCCCCTCAAACCACCTGCTGTTTGACGCATTCCGCGAAGGGTTCAAGTCTACAACGATGATTCTGATGAGGAAGAAGAAGTTGCGTATGACCGTTTTGCTCAGCGACATGGAAACCAACGACCTTGTCAAGATGCTGATAATTTCAGGCTGAAGATTGATATTCCCTTGTTTAATGGGTGCCTGAATATCGAGGATTTCCTCGATTGGTTGTTGGAAGTGGAGCGGTTTTTTGAGTACACGGAGGTTCCTGAAGAAAAATGAGTCAAGCTGCTGCTGGCTTTCTGCTTAAAAGGTGGAGCCTCAACTTGGTGGGATCATGTGCAGGAGATCTTTTTTTCTTTTATCATTTCTTACATAGTTTCTGAATTAAAAAGTGGCTTTTGGACGAAATTGATGAAAAATTGATCAGAGGACTAAAAGTGACTCTATTGGAGAAGGTTGAGGCCATTTCTAGCTCAAATAAGGTTTAGGACAAAAACGGAAAAAAGATTCAAAAGATTGCTTGCCAAATATGACTATTTTCCCCCTCAATAATTTGTGGTAGCAATTCTTGAGGCATTCTTGGTAATTCATATAGGAGTTGTCTCTCTTATTATTATTGTAATAGATTATTTATTTATTTTGGTTGGCTTGCTGCTCTTATTACTTGGTAATTTGTTGATTTTTGTCCGAGGTTGTGTTCATTAGGTCTGAGTTTTTTACTTTTTAGAAACCTTTCAAGATTTTTTATTCCTTGGTTTGATTTAGTGAAAATAAAAGGCTGTCGGGGCTCTGATGTACCGTTGTCCAGGTTCGAGCTATAATTTGCCTAATAAGGATTATTTGGATGTGTACTCATGGTATTCGTTGGTCCCTAATGACTTGAGAGTTGGCACGATAGGTGCTTCATCACCTCATAAGCTAGCCCAACTAGAGTGGGATTCGTTGGTCGAATTTTCAGCTACGAGTGTAGTTATAAGAACAGGACACTTAGAGTCGTATAGCATCAAAATTTATATATACACTTTGGGATGATAGACAGGTCTCTATGGAACATGCGTTTCATTAAATGTTTGGATTTGTTGATACTATACAGACTACACATGATATTGCTTGAAATCACTTCCACACACTACACTGATTTGTTTTTCTGGAGGATGGAGAATGTTTCTCCGTTATAAGTTGATTGATGAATTGAATTGGATTGTCAAGCTTAATTAGTACAATCACACCCGAAAATTTTAAAGGAATTTTTCAATGATCGGTTGATTCATGGCTAGCTGAGGAATTTATGATTGTCTCTTGTTTGATTTTGTCTGGTTTTGCTCGAGGATTATCAAAATTTAGCTTTAGGATGTCTAATAACTCTATGAAAGTAGAGTTATCGATGCATTTTCACGTACTCAAATGAAGCTAAATCAGTAAGTTTATGTTAGTTTTCATTGTTTGGTCTCCTTATTGGTTGTTTCCATTTTATTAGGTTCTAATACGAGTTGGTAATTGTTATTAGTCTTTTCTGATGTTTAGTGAATTCGGACTATCATTGGAACTTTTCTCTTAAAGAATTGTGGGCATTCAACTGGATTTTTTTGAAGGCGCTATGTACGTCATATTGCATATCAATGGAAAGCTCATCGACTTTAGAGGTCGATGCTTCAAACGGCTGGCAATTTGGAGTTCATATGAGATGTTATAGGCTATAGCAAAATGAAGAACACTGTGCAGTTAACTACTATTTGCTGCACCAAATCAACATTACTGCTGCAATGATGCCTGCTGCCGCAGCAAAGACTCCAAATGTCGCAGCAATGATCCTTGACGCACAAATTGATCAGCTTTCACGAGTTATCTCGGGAAATTACTGAGTGTGGACACTCTTTATGAAGGATATCTTGCATGGAAAAAACTGAAAGACGAAGTCAAAGAGATGATACTCCATTAGTTTTTTTGGTGAATTATTTCATTAATTTTTTCCCCAAGAGAAACCATGAACCTACTATAATGGTTATTCCATTAGTTTTTGAATTAAGGAATTTGAACTTTTATTCTTTAGGAAATTAGGTTCTTGCGATAGTTTTGAAGTTTTTATCATTTAAGAGGACACACCAAAAGTAAGCGGGCTGGGAGAATTGTCGGGAGGTAAAAAGGGCAAAGATGGAGACAACGGAAAGCCGATATTCAAAGGAGTTTGGTCTAGTGGTTAAAATGCGCCTAAATTTGCACCCGATCCTGGGTTTGAATCCTCTTGGGGCCACCGGAGAGCCTTTGGGGTGATTACCCTCTCTGTACGCCGCCGGGGGTTCACAGAGTCCCGGGGATTAGTCGGGCGAAGCCTGGACACCCCAAGTTAGCAAAAAAAAAAAAAACCTGATATTCACCATGTTTTTTTTTTTCCAATTTTTCTCCTCTTATATAAAATTTCTACTGGATCTATAGACAATTGGGTTCATTTTCAACAGTTTATGGTATCTGATCTCTTCTTCACGTGATAACGAGTCATCTGTCACGTGCCGCGTATCCCTTAAACACTCACACTCAATAATAGACCATGAGCCGGGCATCCTTTTCCGTGTCAGCGACACAAAGAGACATTAGACTTTGCGTGGTGTGAGACAACAAATAATGCACACATTTTATTATTTATATACAATTTGTTAATTTTAATTTCATTAACATGGCTAAATTTTAATTCTTTACAGTTAAAATTTATTTTATACTCTTTTATGATTCTTTATTTTTTATCATTGATAAGTGATTTATTCTCTTAAAATAAACCAATTATATAAATTTAATATTTTCACTTAATTATTAGTATTTTTATTTCTAATGTTCTAGATATATAATGTAGTCAAGAATATTTGATAATGAATTTGAATTCTGGAGCTTTATAATTATTAAAATATTATGTGTGAATCTCAGCATAGTATATTTGGTAAAATTATGTTTCCCTTTTTATTGCCGCCTTTAATCCTTTATCGAGATAATTCATTATATTTTTGTAACGACTTCAGTAATTTAATGACAAATACCGCGCATTGAGCTTGAACATGGTCCACCAGATAATGATCACTTATGCAAGTCAACTACGTCTTGCGGAGCTGGGTCTTCCTGAGCCTCCCACTTTGTTTCGAAGCGGCAAAGCATTAAGAATTTGGTCGAATTCGAATCTTTTAATGGTTTTAGATAGTCGAATCCTTCGGATAATTTTAGAAAAATTGTTATCTTGAGGGAAATCGTCCCACACAAAAGAAAAGTCGCGCCAATTAAATAGACCAGTATGTCTAATATGTATAATAAAAAGAAAATGAATTGAATCAAATCCGATGTGTTAATCATATGATTTGATAATTATTATTCATCAAATAGCAACTCCTGTGGATAATTAGATACTCTGTTCTACACTTCAAGATCAACATCAGATGCGATTCCGACCTATGTGGATTAACAACCAATATAGCTTTTCAGTAAGGTTGGCAGCTAAGGTCCAACAATCCTCTGAACAGTAGTTCATGTATTACTAAAAGGTCGACCGCTGCTTAGACGGACAAATTGATTTTTCCGTTACAAAAAGTTCATTGGAAGTGTTTTGAGCTTAAAACAAGTCCAACATTCATCTCCTCCCGCAATTTCACATTCTATTGAGAATCAACGATTACCATTGATGCTCTCTACAGTACAGATGAGCAACCTAATGAGTGCCATTAGTGGCATGAAGATTTATTGCGAGAATGCTCATTATGAATGCGTTACTCCCACCGACAAATGGTGGGTGCAAGTGCACTTCATAATCATTGGCCGGCTCCCTATGCCCACTAATTTTCGGGCCATTGTATTGTGAGAGTTTGTCCGCTCTATTTAGGGAACCACTCCGCTGCTCTGCGAATTATTGAATCGCTTTTCATGATCAGACCCTCATGAACGATGAGAGACGATTTTGAAATGTCGGAAGTGATTTCCTTAAAAGGTTATGATAATTCATTAGTTTTTTTGGTGAATTATTCCTTTCTTTTTTCCTCGAATACAAGAGAAACCATCAACCTACTATAATGATTCCTCCATTAGTTCTTGAATTAAGGAATCTGATCTTTAAAACTTTAGGAAATTAGATTCTTTAGATATTTTTGAAGTTTTTATCGTTTAAGAGGACGCACCAAAAGTCAGCGGGGTGGGAGAGTTTTCGGGAGGAAAAAAAGGAGAAGATGGAGACAACCGAAACCCGATATTCACCGTGTTTGTTTCGATTCTTCTCCTCTTATATAAAATATTTACTGAATCTATAAACGATTGGGTTCATTTTCAATAGGTTATGGTACCTGATCTCTTCATCACGTGATAATTTGTGGTTTATTACGTGCCGCGTATCCCTTAAATATTCACCCTCAATAATAGACCATGAGTCGGGCATCCTCTCCCGTGCTCGGGCGATACAAAGAGACATTAGATTTCGCGTGGTATAAGACGACACAAGCGCGCGGAAATATAACCGCTTTGATATTATGTAAAATTTTTAATTAGTATATAAGTGATTGGGTCTATCTCTAACCTAAAAGCTTGAGCTAGTGGATTGTAGTATCCAATTTTTTATAAACTCATTATAATTTTCTTAATTTTTTCATGTGGGATCTACACTCTGAACATCTCGCATCTCAATCATGTTCTATTTGATTTCTCATATGTTGAACTCAATCAATTTCAGCTAATTGTCCTTGCCTAGTATTAAATGGAACCAAGGGTTTAATTTCAAGTTGTGAACCCCGATTTTGGCTTTTGAAGGATTTGATAATTCTAAGATGGTTTTAAAAATTATGAATTAGTTAACAGTACTGACCCTTCTACTAGTGCTCGATCCATTATCTGTACTGGACTAATTTCTTTTTCTCTTTCTAATTTAAGGATCCCATTTTAGAAATACACAAAGAAAAATCACTGAATTTATAATAGTTTATGATTTGGATTTATAAAAGGGTTTAGTACCACCATTTTATAGTTTAAGATTTAGATTAGACATTAACCTATCACTTATAGATCTAGGGAAATATTAACAAAATGACATAGGCTAATCATTGCTAATCGATGTACTAAACTAGCCCCGAGTTTATCTCACATAGCTAGTTTATGTATACATCTTGGCAAACAAGAAACAAGCCATTATCTAATTAATGTGGTTGACATTTAAGATCTAGCAACTAAATTCATTTCAAAATTTCACAGCTTTAAGTTCGAAGCAAAAATTATTCTTAAACGACTTAATCACACACATTGGTGATTATAGTAAACTAGTTGATATCCACGCGTTGCGCGGTAACTTTTTATCAAATTGTGTAAGTTCAAAAGTAGATAATTAACAAATATGACATGCAAATAAATATAAAAATGAAGGAAAAAATATGGGAAAAGATACATATTTTACAAAGTAGACCTAATAAATAATAAAAATCGTGAGTGCAAACAATACGTATTCTAGCCTCATAGAAACATAAATGGTAATAATCTTGTAATATAAATACAATAGGATTGTCCCGATGGTTAAAAGATCGCAACTTCATTGGTGGAGACCCAACTTTCCGTGTCTTGTATTTGCAAGCATACGGCATTTGAACTTGAAAATTTTTATTTATATTGATGAGTTCTTTCCATTTATCGCGAAAGAAATTTAATTATATATTATTACATATAAATTATATAGACACAAATCTAAAATACATCGAATATGGCACAAGCAAAACATATGTAAGTTAATTGAATTGGAATCGAAAGGTTAATGTAATGTGGAACTGCGAGTTTATAATTTTGAGTTTTTTTGTCTAAGTGCCTCGGTTTTTATATATTATAGTAAATATCATTACGATCAAAGTGAGAATTGAAGAGTAACTATAGACGAAGTAAATCCCTTAACAAAAGAGGGTGTAATGTAATGGTGTATAATCTCGTATTGTAATTAAGATATTCCAAGTTAGATACTTGGTGTGACAACCCGTGCCCTTTGTTGATTATTATAATTCTATTTTATAATAGAAAGCTCACGAGTTTTCATTGTAAATCTATTTATATTAATTAGCGGTGGACTCTTTCATTAGGGAAAGGGAAGAAGGGGCTAAGAGCTGACCAAAGAGGGAAGTCCCCGATCACTTCATCGAAGCTTTCAAATTGCCCTCTCTCTAATAGGAAATAACGTAAGTTAATTGGGATAGATCTAAAGAATAAAGATCCAGATGATCAGAGCTGTGTCGATCGATATGTTTCCAATTCAATTAATATCACTAACACATCACTCACATATATATACAGATTTTGTGATCTTTATTTCAAACAGTTCGACCTTGTTCCCTTAAATAAAGTCTAAAATTTGAGTCTTGTGAACAGAGAAAATCCATATTATGCGAACTTTACTCATTTAGTGGACCGATCAAGCTCGAATTTTAGTCAGATGGACTTCCGGATATCATGATACTTATTTTAAAATAAGATCTCATCTCATATATGTTGGTATATCACATTCACTTGTCAATCGGTTCATGATATATATCAAATGATTCTTATAGAAAGGACTTCTAGACTCTCTGAGTCACAAGTTGGGCCTCAAAACCCACCCGTGAGACAACAGTTGTCGGAGATAATGGGGAAAAGAACAAACTGCCAATCTAACTTCACGGGGCAAAACACGAATGATTGAAAATTTTGGTAAGATCTTCATTCCCATAAGGAATTTAATATCATAAGCATGTTAATGTTTTTTGGGCGACCCTTCTTGGCATATTAGTTGAGAGTAATTTTCGTTCAGAGGTTTTGAATCGACTATGTTTGATAACCAAATTTGATTTAACTTAACTCTTAATTTAACTTTATTTTTCCCTCAATTTAATAATACAATCGTTACTTTTTTAACTTTTCTTTAATTTAATAATAAATTCTCTCACATACATTTTCTTATATATTATTAAAATTAATTTTTAATATTAAAATTTTCAAATTATTAATTATTTTTGAGTAAATAGTCAATTTGGTTCTTGAGATTGGAGTGGTACATCAATCGGGTCCCTGACATTTTTTTTACATCAATTGGATCCCTTAGTTTTGGAAGTTGCATCGATTTAGTCCTTGACACATCAATTAAGTCCTTCATTTTGCATGGTTACATCAGTATGGTCTTTTGCACATCGTAAAGGTCCCTCAAATTGAAATTTTGCATCATTTTGGTCCTTCTGGTACATCAGTTTGGTCCTTCTATACATCAAAATGGTCATTTGTACCATCAATTTGGTCCTTTAAATTATTTCCGTCCAATATTGCTGTTAACGTCGCTAAAACATGGACAATGCTACCTCTATTTGGTTACGCATTACTTGAAATAGGTCCATTATCTAATTTTAAAAAAATTTAAAACAAAATAAAAAAAAGAAGACAAACTACTATTTGTCTTCCTCCTTTCGTTCGTCGTAGCTCCGATGGACCAGAGGCTCCTCTCCTACCATACCTAGGGCTCGCTACCCAGGTAGGAGGCTCGTAAGCCTCGAGCTCATCAAACCAAGGGTCGGGAGCCCCTAGATTGTAGAGAGAGAAAGCTCTTACCCCTTGTGCCCATAGCTTTCTCTCTCTACGATCCAATGGAGGCTTGCTTGCCGACGACTTGCCCCCCAAGGGGGGTTGCCAGAGTGTTCGGCGAGGAAGCCCTCATCGGAGCTTCCCCCTCTGTTGCCCCCCTTTCAAAAAAGAGGGGGAACAGAGGGAGGACCTCCGGTGAGGGCTCCCCTAAAAAGAAAAAAAAGGGAAGAATGGGGGGATGAGGGGTAAGCTCGGGTGAGGCTCCCCCGCTAGCAAATTTAAAAAAAAAAGGGAAAATTAAAAAATATACACACTTATTCAATGGTACATTATTTGTCTTTAATGTAACATCAGTTAGGTTCCAAAAGATTTAACGACACACCGTTTCTCTTGCGAATTGGCTCACTATATAAGAACCCAACTGATGCGATCGAGGATTCAACTGATGTACCAAAGGACTTAACTGATGTAAACGCATAATCTCAAGGATCCGACCCAACTGAAGGACTTAATTGATGTGTCAAGGACAAATTGATGTAACTTCCAAAATTAAAGGAACAAATTGATGTAAAAAAAAAAGTTAGGGACCCAATTGACGTAGCACATGAATTTCAGGGACCAAATTGCCTATTTACTCAATCATTTTTCCCTCAATTCAATAACACAATCATTAGTATTTTTATTATCTTTTTCTTCAATTTAATAATAAATTCTCTAACGTGCTTTTCCTAATTACTTCTGTAATCATCTAGTAAAATCAAACTAAATCAAACTTTACTCCGTTAATAAACACATACGAGGTGTTTCCGATGGGTTTTGAACCCTTTCTGTACTACAAATTAAGTTCACTCACATGAACCGTTTTTTGAAAACTACACCACTCCTTGTGTTTAACATATATATGCAAATGTTTGTTAGTAGGTAGTCTCCATCATTCCATGTCTTTTTCGACCTCTCTACCCATCAAAGTGTCTTCTTCTCTCTATTATAAATTCGAAGCACCAAATCGAAGTGCTCTCCCATCAAGAGAAGAAAACACATAGAGCCCATTAAGAGAGACAGAGATCTGTGGCTGCAGAGGCTAATAATCAAATGGAGACAGGCCGAAGAGCCATTCTCGTACTCGTGCTTCTGATCGCGGCCATCGTTTGCGGCTCCCATGCTCAGGTAATTACAGGAATCTCTAAAATCAATTATTATATTCGGTTTGTACATGAATATCGAAAGTGGCTACGACGAGTCTAGTAGAAGATCATGATAATATTTCAAACATATTTGGATTCGTGTTAACCTATCGTATCTGCTATTTATAATTATTGTATTAGTATACGAGAAAACATCTTTGTTGCGTGCATGCAGACGATTTGCAACGTTCCATATGCCGGTCTTATGGCCTGCAAGCCGGCAGCAACACCACCCAACCCGCCGCCACCGACTGCAGCCTGCTGCACTGCGCTATCCCATGCCAACATGGGCTGCCTCTGCTCCTACAAAAACTCGAAGCTCTTACCTTCTCTCGGAGTCGACCCCAACCTCGCTATGCAGCTCCCCGACAAGTGCCATCTCCCTCATCCCGCCCGCTGCTGAAAGGAGAAGATATAACACATAGATCCAGCCCGTCAATAATATTCATACTTCTTCGATCATAACCATATATAATGATTGATGTAATTTGGCGGGTCGGAAGAATTCGGTGTGTTTGAGCTTTATATATCATGAGAAGCATAGTTTACCTCAAAAAATCTAAAACAAGAAAATATCGCTATCTTGGTGTGACTCTTATATGTTGTTTAGGTGTCCTATCGTGAGTTCATGCTCACTACAGCATTTAAAGTTATGACATAATATTCAATGTACTGTAATACTATTTTTTTGCTGAATATGTACTGTAATACTTAATGCTTCTTCTATATTATATTTTCTGCCTCATTAGAATATTAATTATGATTACGAAATGTGAATTTTTAACGGAACATCTTGATTAATTCGTCGAGTAGAAATGCTTCATCTGTTGACTAACTACGCCCATCAGTCGATCATATTTCAATCTAAAATTTCATGCTACTTGTCGGCATATGAAATGCGAATTTATCCCGTCCTGTCTCTAGACCGTCCAGGGAGGGTTTTAGCGTTTTGGATGAGACCCGCTTATCCGGCCTCATCTGGGCCGTTCAATTATGTGACCGGTTGCCTAGTTTATTTCACACTTTTTTTTTCCCTCTTAGAAAATCCAAAGGGAAAAAAAAAATGGCTGAGACAAGATTGCCGGGGATCTCACTTTGGGCATTAGTGGTATCTGGTGATGGATGATGAACAACCATGCAATGCATGGGTCTAAAATTTTAGAATAATAATTTTTAAATTATTTATTTTTATTAGTTACATTGTAAAAAATTATACTAACTGATAATCATAAATATGTATAAACTCAAGAATATAGTTGTTTCTAACCAAATTTTCAAGTAATCGATGAGGATATAAACACATATTAACACATCAAATTTAATAAATATATGTGTAAAATAAAAGATAATACTATGTAAAAAAATAGTCATTAAGGTTGTGAAGTTTAAAAAACTGATGATAAAGAACAATTTAAATAAAATGAGAAAAATTAATATATGCTTTGTTATAATTAATATATGACCCTTAAAATTGTAAAAAGAAATCATATTTTGGTTTAGTAAATTCAGTTTTATTGGAAAAAGGTACTAAAATTCTTGCAATATATTTCGAGTGTTTGTATTATTGAGAGAACTATATTATTGATATATTGATACAAATTTATAATATAAAGCTGTACAAAATAATGACATGCTCCTCTTAAAGGTCCTATCACCTAATTTATATTTTTTATTGCACATATACCACATTACCTAATCACTTAAAAATTTTATTTCTATTTGAAAAAAGAAGAAAGAATGAAGTTTTTTACTATTTTACTGTAAAATTCTCATATGGTGACACATGGATGAGGGAGATTTCTCCATTGGAGCTCCCCTTTAGCTTAATATATAGAAATATAGATAATTTCAACTTTTAAATTTTACTGATACTTGAAATTTAGAACAAATTATCTCAAAATAAAATATAGTTATCTTAATCATTAAATTCTTTAGTTTTAATTCCACTATTAAATTCTCAAAGTGTTTTTTGATTAATTACCGCTAATTGTGTTAATAATTTATCTAACCTTGACAATACAATAGATAATGGCATAATTGTAAATATATATATAAATATTTATCAAAAGTAAATAAGTTAATTTATATATCTATATAATTATAAATAAAATATATACATATATATACTTCATTCTCTCATTCTGTTAAAAAGGATTAAACTGGTAAATTTATATAGGCCAAGGGCTTATTTCTAAAAATACATGCATCTCTATATGACATGCATACACAAATACATTACTAAAAAGTAATTAGTGCGATCAACGTGAGTTGGTTCAATTGTTTAGCGCTTATTCCATTGAAGTAAGGTCTCGTGTTTGAATCCTTGTGAATGTAGACAATCAACGCTAGAAGAGCTTTATTCTTAAGCGGTCCGACCCAGCTCGACTGGAATAGTTGGAGACCAATTGAGCTTTCAGATACTAGAGTTCACACCGAAAAAAGTAATTAGTGCGCCAACAAGGGTTGATTCAAGCAGTTCGACGCTTATTCCTCTTAAGTAAGGTCTCGGGTCTCGAATTCAAGTCTTGTGAATGAAGAAAAGCCATGATTTGATATTAATTGTTATGCTATTAATTATAATGATCACTTATCCAAGTCAACTTCGTCCTATGGAGCCGGGTCTTCCTGAGCCTTTCTCCTCATACTCCTCCCACTTTGTTTCGAAGCGGCAAAGCATAAGATATCGTTAGAATTCGAATCTTTTGAATGGTTTTAGATAGTTGAATCCTTCGGATAATTTTAGAAAATTTGTAATCTACTACTACTAGGCTGTAGAAAGTGCTTCTTAAGGAAATCGTCCCACACAAAAGAAAAGTCGCGCTAATATAGATAGCCCAGGGTGCTAGATTCTCAACTGATATGTATAATAAAAAAAAAATGAATCAAAACAAATCCGATATGTTAATCATATGATTTGATATGAATTATTATGCTATATTACTCATCAAATATCAACTCCAGTGGATAATTAGATATTCTGTTCTACAGTTCAAGATCTGCTTCAGTTGCGATTCCGACCTATGTGGATTAATGACCAATATAGTTTTTCAGTAAGGTTGGCAGCTAAGGTCCAACAATCCTCTGTACAATAGTTCATGTATTACTAAAAGGTCGACCGCTACTTAGACGAACAAATCGATTTTTCCATTACAAAAAAGTTCATCGGAAGTACTTCGACCTTAAAACAAGTCTAACATTCATCTCCTCCAGCAATTTAACATTCTATTGAGAATCATTGATTACCATTGATGCTCTCTACAGTACAGATGAGCAACCTAATGAGTGCCATTAGTGGCATGAAGATTTATTGCGAAAATGCTCATTATGAATGCGTTACCCCCACCGACAAATGGTAGGCGCATGTGCACTTCATAATCATTGGCCGGTGATAGTCTCCCTATGTCCACTAATTTGCGGGCTATTGTATTGTGAGAGTTTGTCCACTCTCTTTACGGGACCGTTCCGCTGCTCTGCGAATCATTGAATCGATTTTCAGGATCAAATCCTCACCATGAACGATAAGCGATGACTTTGAAGTGTCAAAAGTGATTTCTTTAAAAGGATATGATAATTTTCAATTTATCTATTCCTCTAAGTGCACAAAAATACTTCTTTTTTTCCTAGGTAAAGGAACTTACTATTGTAGTGTTCACGATATTTACACATGTCAGTCCCACTAATGAGAAAGTTTTATACGTAGTGGTTATATATAACGGAGCTCACGTGACAAAATCACGAACCTTTAAGATATTTTAATTTTTATTGATTTTTAAAAAGATCACAAAAAATAAAAGTTTTTAAGTATTTTGTGATTTTACGAAGTGACGTTACGGGTGGGACTTTCTCCTTATTTCAGTAATGATTGGATAGAAATGGAATTAGTTAATGGCTGTGCTTCTCTCTGGACTGTGGGCTTGAGACCAATATGCTCCACCAAATAATGGTCACTTCTGCAAGACAAATCTTCGATTGACTTCTCAGTCAGATTTTCCCAAACTCACATTCTTCTGATACAAGTACACAAAGAAGCTGTCGAGACGTCCCCGAATACAATCGTGCACCCGCTCCTGGCTTGCAGGTGGTCAGAATTTCCCATTCTCTGCTGCTGTAGGCATGGCGCGGTGCTTGTACAGTAGCTCGTAAGCCTCATATAGAGGTTTAGATATTCCATTGTCCTGGGGGACCGTCCGACCTAAGTGAACTGTTTGATATTCCACCACGAAGAGATATGTGCGAGCGAATCGGGAGCGTGACACACATGGAGGAATAATCGCATCGCCTACAGGAAAAGTTATACCCTTTCATTGGATCACAAAGTCTCCTTCCCACTTTCTCATAAAGGTGCCACTGCCATTTCCACTTTAGAAGCGGCTGCCAATCACAGTCCTGAAACAGAGCGGCAAAACAGGACAGAACAGAGCAGATCAAAGCACGGAATTCGCAACAAACGAACCCAATTTCCTTCCTTAGTCCCACAAAATAATTCCTAAATTTCGTCAAAAGCCTCTGAAATTTGTTCTCTTTCATTAATCCAATGGACAGCAGCCCCATCGCTAAGCCGAGCAAGAGGAGGAAGTGGTTTCTGCTGCTTACCCTCACTTTGCTGCTGTCCACCCTGCTTCTGCTAATCACTATCTTCTCTTCCTCAACATGGTCTCAGTACAAGCTGCACCGTGTCCGTGTCGAGAAGCCGCCTCTCCCAAGCTTCGCTGAGTCCAAACTAAAGGTCTTGCCTACTTCCACTGACCCAATTCCAAGACTCGCATACCTGATTTCGGGCTCTCGAGGTTCGGGTATGTGAAAGCCGCCGGACTAGCTGTTTGTTTCTATTGTACTTTGATCAATTTCCTTTACTAGTCAAGAAATTCCATTCGTAGCACTCTCACTGCCACATCGTGTTGGTGTTCTTTACTTTTGCTTGTAAATCATGCTTAGATCATCTGTCAACGAAGTTTCCATTGACCTTCCAACAAGCAATGGATCCTTGATGACTTGTTCCTTTTCCTCTCCAAGTCTGCCGGCATTAATGGTCGATGGAATTTTGCCTATTAATTTTAATCGGTTAATTCTGTCACAGGACAGAGCCTGAAAAGGGTGTTGAGAGCCCTCTACCACCCTCGGAACCAATATGTCGTGCACTTGGACTTGGAGGCCTCGGCCGAGGAGAGACTTGACCTGGCGAGCTTCGTGAGAAATGAACCCGTGTTCACAAAGGTTGGGAACGTAAGGATGAGGGCCAGGGCGAACCTGGTGACCTACCGGGGCCCGACAATGGTGACCAATACTCTCCACGCAGCCGCGATCCTGTTGAAAGATGGTGGGCAATGGGACTGGTTTATCAACCTGAGTGCCTCTGACTATCCCCTCGTGACGCAAGATGGTACTTTCGTGTTAGACTTTCCTTATCACTTGTTTCTTCAAACTTTCCGAAGTCGATTTGCTAACTACTTGTCTTCTGTCCTATTCGCCCACCGCAGATTTGCTTCACGTCCTGTCAGGGATTCCGAGACATTATAACTTCATCGAGCATACTAGCGACATTGGGTGGAAAGAGTATAAAAGCTTTATGGTTCCTTATTTACATTTGCTTCCTTTTAGGGGAATATTTTCACGAGGAGAAACTGTATGAAAGATGCAAATTTTCTTGGATTTGATTCCACAGGTATCACAGAGCCAATCCAATTTTAATCGATCCCGGGCTATACACCCTACAAAAGTCGGATGTGTTCTGGGTTCCTGAGAGACGAGGAGTTCCCACCGCTTACAGATTATTTACAGGTGAGAATTCCACATCATGTGAGGAATTTCTCAGAAGATCCTTACATATCAGTTAAGGAAAACATATTTTGGGATTGAATTTCGCTTCCTTTTCCTCCCTAGACCCATAATGTATGAGATCTTAATCGTTTTTATTTCCCCCCAAGCTGGTCCAAAAAATTGCTAACGCTTCTGAACAGCTAAAACCAAATTGAATTGGGGCCGGTGCACTTGTTTTGTTTATCAGGTTCGGCATGGATGATGCTTTCTAGACCTTTTATTGAGTACTGCTTGTGGGGTTGGGACAACCTCCCAAGGATGGTCCTAATGTACTATGCCAACTTCCTCTCTTCGCCTGAAGGCTACTTCCACACCGTCATTTGCAACTCCGACGAATTTAAGAACACGACCATCAACCATGACCTCCACTTCATCTCATGGGATAACCCACCGCAGCAGCACCCGCATTTCCTCACCGAAGATGATTATGATAGGATGGTAGAAAGCAACGCTCCTTTTGCTCGGAAGTTCAGGAGGGACGAAAAGGTCCTTGATAGGGTCGACTCTGAGCTCCTGGGTCGCAGCTTCGATGGGTTTTCGCGAGGTGGGTGGCTTGGCAATGAGAAAAGCTCGAACTCATCCATCTTCCCGAGATACGCTTCGGCAAATGTTACTGAACTGAGGCCCATTCGAGGTGCTGAAAGGCTAAAGGGGCTTATCTCTAGATTATTATCTGCCGATGACTTCCAAAATAGCCACTGTATATAAAATGGAGTAGCGACATTAGGAATCCCCTGAATATACACTTGCACTGAAACACGGTGGTATATCTTTTATTTAAATTTTCATATAAAGGCTATGTATTCAGTAGAGAATCGAGAAATTGTTAGAGGAAGTTCCATACATAAGAATCGATATACAACATCAGGTCCAAGGCCTGAATGTCCCAGTTTCCCTGTAAGTTTACTTTTACTAGTCAGTGGTTCAACTTGTACATGTAGCACTAGTTTTATGTATCAACCAACCCACTGGATGGCTTATTGGGCACATGACAAAGTGTTTGGTCGCGATGAGTCACAACGTCATGTGGGTTCCAAGTGCAAGGCGTGGCAGGGTACTTTCCCAAGTCGGTTGCTAAGGGAACTAGTCGTGCTCACAGTATCAAGAATTGAATGAGCTGGAAAAGCTATCTCAATCATTTGCTCTTGAATGTTCTCATGTAAAAACTACAAGCTTGCAAAAGAAGAAAAAATATCCTGAGATATGGAAAATAAAAAACCGGCCTAACAAGAAAATTTGTTATACTATTGTACAGAACTATAAAATGGAAAATACCACCGTAAGCAACTGGGCTTCGGCCCCCTCATTCACCCAAAAAAATACCACCATAAATATAGAGTGAATCCCGTAATACTCCCCTCAAATTGGAGAAGAAGGACACAAATTCCCAACTTGTCAAGGAGAAACTAGAAAGTGATCACGCCCAAGTGCCTTGGTAAAGATGTCTGCAATTTGTTAGTGCTTCGAGACATGAGAAGTGATGATAGCTCATGACTGAATGTGTTGATGGAAAAAATGGCAGTTGATCACCATGTGGTTGGTCCGCTCATGGAAAATTGGTCTGGAAGCAATATGGAGAGCCACTTGATTATTGCAATATGAGTGCATGGGAGACTGATGATGAACTCCTAAAGACGCAAGCAGAGAACGTAACCATAAAACTTCGCTAATCGTAGCAGTCGTCGCATGGTATTAATCTTCAGCGGTGCACCTAGACACAATGATTTTTTTCCTAGACTTTCATACCACCAAGTATTACAAAGTATCCGTTGCCCGAAAGTCGAGTAGTTGGACAGCTGGCCCAATCAGAATCACAATAAGCAGATAAATATAACAATGATGTTCGTAAAAGTATCAGTTCCCTAGGATCCTACCTAAATTGAGACAAAGTATGAATTGGGTAAATCAAATCAGGGTGTGTAATGGTCAAATAGATGAGATGCCCAATGAATCTTCTATATATGTCCTGGATCAGACAACCTAGAACTAGAATATGCAAATAGATGATGTTGCTACCCCAAAGGAAAATATGCAGGGCATGCCACACTCAGTGAGTATGCCGAGAGTGTACTTGCGCTGATCTAAGAACTGGCCATTATCACGGTGATGAATTTCGATACCGTGAAAATAAGTTAAGGGACCAATGTATGGACTCGAATGTGGACTCTCGTCGGGGCCCGCATTGCGCGCATTTGGATTGCGCGGCTTGGGAGTGTCCACCTTCCCGTGGGGATGCGTGTCGGACACGCGTGAGAGAAGGAGTCGCCACTTATCATTTTACGACCCGTAGGTCGAGGGCGGATAAGTTACCCGAGTCTAGGGGTATGGAACACCTAGTTTGTTGTTAAGGCATTGATCTGTGCGGAACCAGAAAATCCATGTTCGGGGGTTCATGTTACGTGCGGACCTATATCCCGCACGCCCTTTCGGTGCTCTGATTTGCTAGGCTTGCATGTTTTGTTATTTACCGCTTGAATTAAGTTGCACTCGGCTCGCACGTTTTGACACCGGAGATTCGGTGAATTAAACGATGTCGGTTGAGAAGCCGAGAGAGAAGTAAACCCGCATGTCGGGGAATTGGTTCACAATCTTCCGTTACAGTTCATCGAACCATGGAGGTTGAATCCCTACGTGAACCAGAAAGGCGAATTCTTGGGTTTACTTTCCTTTGGGCAAGCATTAAACCGATTCGATTAATTCGACTCTCGGACCGTTCGCTTACCGATTGGAATTCTTACAGAATAAATGTACAAAATAAAAGTCCTTACAATGCTCTCGCAAATAATAAATACAAATTACAAATGGCCGAATTCCAGTCGACTCACGTTCGGTTATTATTCCGCTCTAACTCACCGTAAGTTTAGGGAAACACCGAAAAACTGAAATTCAATGCACGCTCTCACTGAATAGGGCATTGGACCCTGTGAGTGTTGATTAGGGCGTTGGACCCTGTGATCGATGATTAGGGCGTTGAACCCTAATATCATTCGGCCTAGGGATCAGGCTCGACCCGCATGACAAACAGGTGCAGAAAGATAACACGCAACATGTTAATAACAGACAAAGTGTTTGTCACTGTTAAATGTACGTGTCTTAGCAAGTTTATTGACCCAGTGGTGTTTTTGCAAGCAAATGCCATATGCTAAGCAAACAACGCGTGTCAATGTTTTAACATTCGACTTTGGTTTGAGAACCTGACATATCGGGTGTCCGTAGTCAAGTTTCGTGTGTGTGGATTGTTTTTACAGTGATTCGGTGTTGTGACACTGAATTACCACTGAATTAACTCAACTCGTGTTTTGACTCTAGATTTGGAACCTAGAGTTCCACCTAACCATTTTCTAGCATTTGGTTAAGTCGAATGAAATGATTAGTCAGGTAATTGTAATTTCGATATAGAATACCCGACTAACACCCTAAACGATGCTAAGATGACGCCAAATCACAAAATGATGTTCTTGCCCCTTGATTTGAAAATTTGTTTTCAGAAAAGGGAAACAACACAATACAGATTTGAAAGTATGAGGGTTTTGAAAAAGGCATTAACACCGTTTTGTAATTCGTTGACGCGAGTTACAAATTAATGTCCAATTTGTGCAAACTTATTTAAATTGAATGAATTAATCGTGTGAGTGTCCTGATTAACCCGTTCATGGAATTAATGCTCAAGGTTATTGCTGAATGCATTAATTGTGAAAACGATTCGTGATTCGATAACCGAGATGGTTTCACAAGGATCAAGGATAATTTGGTCAAATAACCAAAGATACCCTTATAACCGAATGAACCCAAATAAGTCATCAAAATTCGAATCCATGCATGTTTTGCTTGAAAGACATTTCATGTGAGGTTCTTGATGTAAAGAAACTTGTAAATTGCACAGGATCCGAGAACGGACTTAAAACGGGAGGAGGAAGCCTCATGGACCCCGAATAACTCCATGAAACTCTCGGCCAATTCCCCTTGGAGAAAGCCGAGAGATCTCATGGCCCGTATTAGGTTCCACAAGGTTTCCACATCTTGTTTTGAATCATTTCTCGCATGCTCAAACAACAAACACGATAAATGACACGTTTTTGACAAAAGCCGGTATTGCCATGATTTGTTTAACACATTCAAACATGGAAGCATGCACAAATATGTTATTTACGGAATCGATAAAACAATACCGACTTCATGCACGTAAGAAAACATGAGAAAACTCGGGAATTGAGCTTGGATCGGGCTAAGAAGGCCGATCTTAACCCGAGGAAAGCAAGCCAAGCCTCGGTCACCTCTTCTTGAGGCAAACCCGAGAGCTTTTTTGCTTGTTTCGGGTCGGGATAGTCTTCCGAGTGACAATCCAAACGTTTCCCGACATGTTGACATGTTAATCAAGGATAAACATGCATGATATAATGTAAAAGTGCATAAAAATGAAGTCTTGCAAGTGAACACGCTTTGTGCACCATATAACTCCATGAACATGTAATAAAATGTAAAAAGCCCTAACTCCTCTAAGTCAAGAGTGATTTACCTAGCCTCGGGATACGAGGAAAGAGTCGGGGAAGTGTTCGAGAGTCGGGTGACACGGTTGAATGCTTGGAAGGGTGCTCGGGTGCAAAGGATGCACGTTCGGGCAAGGATGGGTGCGCGGAGCGCACGGGAGCACGCGAGCAGGCGCGCGTGACTGTGCGGCTACGGGTGTACTATTCACCCGAGAGCACGTCGTTCACCCAAAATCATCTGAAATGATGAGCAAATGACTTCAAACCAAAAATCTAAATTCATAAATGAACTCCTTGGATCCGAAACATGTGGTCCATGGAGTTTGAAAAATTTTGAACTTAAGTTGGGATGATGAACATCGGCTTTCGACTTAAGAACTCAAAGCTTTCTTCGGGTTTTCTTCGGTTTTTCTCTCTTGGTTTTGAAGTATTGAAGCTTGCTGGTTTTGGCTATGGAGTTGAGAGTTTTTTCTTGAGGGAGAAAGCTTGGAGAGAGTGTGCAAGAAGAGAAGTGATTAAGTTAATCACTTTGGGCTATTTATAAGCAAAGCTAATGGGCAATTAAGCAAAGCTAAGCACACTTAAGCCTCCCATTAGCAAATTTCGGTTTGCCTAATGATAATGAGGATGAATGTGGACCAAGTGTTCTTGATGAAGATGATCCAAGAGCATTGATGAACATTGATGAGCATTGAGTGTTGTCTTCAACCTCTCCAAGATATTTTGGTTAAGAGAGAGCAAGTTGGTTTCTTGCATTGAAGAAGAAGAAGAAGCTTCTAGAGTAAAGGGTGACTCATCTTGGGCAGCCCGTGGGTCCCACGACAGAAGAGGAGAAACCGGGAAAAAACTCGGGTCTCAATTGATTCCACATTCGAGGCTCGTGGTTTGAGCCGAATGTTGAATTATCGATATACGTGAGGAAAAGGAATTAATGAGTCCGAGATTGGCATTTTCCGTGAGAAATTGCCAAATGTCTGTATGAGGCTCGGAAGTCGGTTTTGCTCCTTTTATGCATTCAGAGCGAGGTTACCACTTCTGACAGCATATCTTGTATCTGCATCCCATGTCGGTCATTTTGACATAAATTGTCAAATTACGTGGACCTTTGACCCTTAAGCCGGTAAATGCAAATATGGAGCCGGAGATGTCCTAGGAGGCCGAAACTGGATTTCTCAGATTGCTTTCTGAGTTTCTTGGGCGATCCGGAGATCACTGTGATCTCTGTTTGCCGAGATTGGGCTTCTAAGGATATGAAAAGTGCATCTGAGACCCTTAAAGCACTGCTCGGGGGTCTAGATGAGTTGTGTGATTTCTTCCGACGATTCCACATTGAGCCTTGAGAAGGCTAGCATTGTGTAAGGTAAGTATCCGGCGTCAAGTTTTCCCAAAGAGGACCTCCATATATGGATTTTAACTGAAAATGGCCTTTTGTTCTCCTCGGAGGTTACTCGGGAAGCCGTGAAGAGTTTTGCTGTCTGATTTGCCCAATTGCGTCTGTCCGCTGGAGTTTCCGGGGCAATATGGGGTCAATCTCGTTTGCCGTTATTCCATCAGATCAGTCTCTGGTTATGCTCTTACGAAGAGGGGTATGCCCGTTTTGTCGCTCGGAAGTCATTCAGGGTGTCTGTATGGCTTCCAAAAGACAATCTGAAGCACTGCCCGTGCTCTGTATGATTGTGGGGCATGGCCGCATCTGATATTTGGAATTAACTTTTCTCCGAGAAACCGGCATTTTTGGACTTCCACTAAAAAGTTGTCTGTATACAGAAAGTTGTTCTGTATAGAGCAGATGATTTGTGAAATGCGTTTGAAGACACTTTTCAGCTGTTTGGTATCGATGTGGATTTTTGAAGTCCAATATTGGGTATCTTCTGACGGTCGAGCGAACTATTGGAAAATAGGATTGTCCATGTAGTACACTGAAAATGCCGATTTTGGACATTGTTGAGCTCTCTAGTCACTCTGTTACCCTTTGGTGACCCATGGAGTTCTTCTGTCACATGCGCATGTCTTCTGCTCAATTTGCCGACTTGAGGATAAATAGTGATTTCTTGCTCTATCGAGCCGTTTTCTGTATTCCTGCTCAAGTCATAGTCTGGACCGTTGCCGATATTGTTGTTTGGAATGGTGAGCCAAAATGGGATGCTGACAACCAAGATCCTTAAAGCAGAAATAGCAGTGCATGTACCCTTAAACTGAGTGCACTAGTGAGAATCATTGCCAACTAGAATTAGATCATCAACATACCAGTACAGCAAGGAAAACATGATCTCTTGAAAACGTGGAGAGAGAGTGATCTGCCCCAGACTGTTGAAAACAATAGACTATCAGCAAACTAGCAAATTTGGAATGCAAGGTACGAGATGCTTACCAAAGATCATAATGAGATTTTCGTAAATGACAAACCTTGCCAGGTGCAGAGGATAGAAAACCTGGAGGCAACATGTAAACTTCCTCATCAAGATCGCCATGAATAAATGCATTAGTCGCGTCCATCTGGTGCATCTCCTAGTCATTAACCATGACAACAGTCAATAAGCCTTGAACAACGACTAACTTTTGCCATAGGGGCAAAAATCTCCTGAAAATCAACAACTTCAACTCAAGTGAAACCCTTATCCACTAAACGCGCCTTAATGCTCTCAATGCTGCCCTCTGACCAATGCTTGATCTTAAACATCCATTTATAGCTGAGAGGATGTTTTCCTGGAGGAAGAGATTCAACTGTGCACGTGCCATTTTGTTCTAAGGCACGAACCTCTTCAGCCATGGCAAGTCGCGAACGTGGACCCTTAACTGCTTGTTTGTAAGTTTGGAGCTCTAAATCAGAGTCAAGAGCAGCTAATATAGAAACACGAGAAGAATCAAGGCCCAAATAACCAAGATATTGCTCAACTGGGTGGGACGCTCCGGAGGAGTGCGATGGATTGGATAAAAGTTTTGAGCGGTCGAGGGGGGTTACTACAAGCTGTGTGGCTAACATAATCTCCGTACTGTTGGCTGTTTAATCCGAGGTGGCAAAACTCGAATAGATGTAGTGGAGCTCAAGTCAACACGTGGAGGAGGGATGGTGCTGGGGGATTCGGTGGGCTGACCTTGAGATGGTTCTATTATGGACTGCTTGGTTGAATTACGCCAAACAGATCAGGCCGGAGAAGGACCGTATTGGGCTGACAGAGGCTGCAAATCAGACCAAGATGGCAAGAGTAACGAGTTAGGTTCGGTTGACATAGATAAGGGGTCAGGCTCGGATGGTCTCCCTTATCTAAGATTGTTGAAGCAAATGGAAATATATTTTCATGGAAATGAACATCCTGCGTAACAATTATTTTCTCGTCTTCGAGATCATAAACTTTCCATCCCTTTTTTTCCAAAAGGAACCCTGCAAAGATGCATTTTCTTGAGCGTTCCCCAAATTTGTCCCTTGTGCGGGGCCGATTATGGACATAGCAAAGTGAACCAAAGACTTGTAGGTGATTATGATCGGGCTTCTTACAAAATAATACCATGTATGGCTTCTTGCCGAGAGAAGGGGTGCTGAGATGCAATCGACCAAATATGCAGCAGTGGATGCACATTCATCCCAAAACTTGATCAGTAGAGGCTTGAAATGATAGAGCCCGAGCTACGTTCAATATATGTTGATGTTACTGTTTCATCCTGTCATTTTATTGTGGTGTGTCGATGCACGAGGTTTGATGAACGATTCCATTGTTGAAAAAGAATTCCTGCACATCTCTCGATGGGAACTCCAATCCATTGTCACTGTGAATATTTTTCACCGAGCAACTATATTGCATTCTTAAATTGCAAAAGCCGATTGAAGAGCGCCGGGCCTCCGATTTATCACCTAGCAGATATAACCAAACACTCTGCTAAAATCATCATTTGCGGGAAGAAATTAAGGTGCACTGGAGGAATTTTATAGAGGCCCGAAAGGTCACAATGCACTAGCTGAAACAAGAAATCTGCTTTATTAAGACTAATAGGGAAACGTGCACGAGTCTGTTTTTCTCGAGAACAAATATCATAGACATGTGTTACTAAATCTCCTTATATTAACTAAATACCCTTGAAATTAATTTCTCGAGATGGATGACCAAGCCTCTGAGGCCATAGCTCGTAATTATCCTCCTTTCCAGCTCGTAATTTCTTCCATTATTTGTCACAGCTTCGTTGGGGCTTATCAAGTTAAGTAGTCGTTGAAATTGCGCCTCAGTTGATCCGGATAGTTTGCTGTTGGAGTCTGAGGACTGCCTGACGAGCTAGGCCACATATGCAGATGCTGGGCCTACACAGATGTCTGTGATATGCCGAAGTATTCTGTCGCCCCCGTGAACTCCCAACTTACTGCTACTTGGGCTGCCTCTTTGGTGGACTAGAGGACGAATTAGGAGACCTCTTTAGCCGTTGACATGTGGCTCGAATATGGCCTAGTTTGCAACAATAGTCACAAATGAGCCTTCCCTTCTAACTCGGCTTCTTCTTTTTTATTAAAAAAAAAAAACGATTGCCTCCAGAGTTGCTTCCTAATTTACTAAAAAAGCCATACCTTCGAAACCCAATTCACGATTGCGATAGACAGCGCTGCGATTCTTCATGTGCCACCATTGACCAAGTCAAGTAATGTCGCCGTTTAACAGAAATTAAATCAGCTGAGTACCGGGACTATCGAAGGCACTCAATGACGGAGGAGATAAGATGGGGACAACGGAGGTCGATTATGAATCCTTTGCCATAGACCCAACCAGAATAGATCGAAGAAACAAAGAGTAAACGGCAAAATGGCTGCTCTGATACCATGTTAAGAATCGAATGAGCTAGAAAAGCTATTTCATTCATTTGCTCTTAAAACATTCTTATGTACAGGCAACAAGCTTGCGAAAGAAAGGAAAAAATCTCCTAAAATATGGAAAGTTAAAAACTGGTCTAACAAGAAAATTTGTCATACTATTGTACATGAGTACAAAATCGAAAATATCACCATTAATACGGAGTGAACAACGCAACATACGGATATCTTGGCACCTGAATTTGCGAGATGAGAATGTGAATCAATTTTCAATTTCACCCAAATCTTTTTTCTTTTGAATTATTCTTATCCTACATATTCTTAACGTTATATGAATTGTCCACTTTGGTCTTACTATTTGAATTCTATATAAACCTAGTGATTTGCAATTGCAATTGTTTTAAGAATTAAACAATTTTTTAGGGAAAAAAGAAAGAAAGAAAGAAAAGAGAATGAGTTGTTAACAACTAATGTTTGGAGCGAGGTATCCACGGGCGAGAACTTAATAATTAGGGGAATGATAATAATTTGGATTTCCATATTGAGAGGACTTGCTTGCTGCTGAATAACTTTTCTTTTTCCATGTGTATGTCCCGATAGGAATTTCGTTAATGATTGGATGAAATGAAATTAATTAATGACGGCCAGGCGTGAATTTAAGACTTCAGAATGCGAATCATATGGTGGATGCGACTGGACTGTTAACCCGCGTTGATTGTAGGCACTCCTTTTCACATGAACTCCACTGGGCATAGGAACTTGACATTTTCAGTAATTAGGGGAATGATAATGACGACAGCCCGAAAACCAGACAACATAGATATATTGTAAAAACTGCAAATATGAAAGCATAGATATATTGTAAAAACTTCTTTAACAATTTGTTTGTTAATATTAAATATGACTAAATTTACCAAACATTCTCATTATTAAGATTAGATTGATATTTAAAATACTTCTTTTCCATTAGTCGTATTACTGTTGGAACTTAGCTTTTTATACTAAAAAATATATATTAATTAACAATGAATCGATTACTACTAAATAAATAGTAAAATGGAAACTAAATTCATCACTATATTTATTGTCATGATACTCTAAAATCGGAAGTATCATTACCTTACGAAATATTTCACCTCTCATAAGGCCCGTGGGTTGTCTTTATTTTATCAATAATATTATAATCTGTACTATCATAAATGAAGAATGAAAGTGGTTGGTGCAACTTTTTCATTCAAAAAAGCCCATAACAAAAATAATAATAATAATAATAATTAAGTACCACCCAATCACGAGAACATTTTATATTCTCTTATCTTTTCCCTCTTTCTCTCTCTTCTCTCTACGGTCCCTGACTTCCCTTCTCGGACTTTCTTTTATTTATTAATTTATAATTTAATATTAATTTGTATACGAAAATCAATATATATTAAAAATTACGATAATAATTAGTATTTGTGCTCAAAATTTGAAGTAACAATAAAGAAAAATCATATTAGGCCGTGGCTAGCGCAGGCAACGACGACAGGTTGATAATATCTATCATTAGGCAACGATAGGCTTATCCTAGAAACACATCAATTTGTTTTGATAACAGCCTGTCATTTCTGTCAGGCAACGATGACAGTTGATGATATCTATCATTGACATGTTTCGTGAATCTTAATTTTGTTGAACAACAGCAATGAGGCATATATATTACCTTATATTTTTATCCCTTTTCCCCGTGTTTTGCTCCTAAACCAAAACAAGCCTCACACTTCACTACCCGTACCTACCAAAATCCAAAACAGAATTAGGCTCTTTCCCCTCTATATAAGAGAAACCTAGCGAATTTCACCATATTAATTCATCAATATACAAGAAGACGAGAAGCGGAGAATAGAAATGGCCACCAAGAAAACAATCTCTGTGGTTCTCATCTTCGTGATGGCTCTCATGGCTTTCGTTGCGACAGGCGCAAGGGTGATGCCTACGAAATGCGTGGGCAGATGTATGAAACTTTGCCCAACTGTCCCAGGAGCGACCGCTGAAAAATGCCCCTCCGCCTGCAGTCGATACTGTGCTATACAATCATTATCGGAAGATTCTTGGAGCAATTTCCAGGAGGCATTCAGGAGGATAATTCGCAGCTGGCCTTTTTAGCGACGGACTATGTTCAAGGAAAATTGGTGATAGTTCTGAAATTGTATCACTGTGCGGTTGTTTGTTTGGTAAAAATTAGCACGAGTCCAAATCTATTAAAAATTTCAAATATGAAGGGAGGTGTGTATGAATAAATTTCTATAAAAAGCGATCGATCTTTACTCTTTTCTTCTTTTCGGCATGTACTCTAGCATCTAATTGGCCATTGGGCCTGACTAATTCAGTTCGAGCAGGATCGGCCCACTAAGGGAGTAAAGCTCTCACACCATGAATTTTTTCCATTCACAATACTCAAGTCCGAGATTTTGCTTAAGGGGAATACACGCCGAATCGCTTGAATCAAGCCATGTTTGTAATTAATCTTTACTTTGGTGTTAAGGGAATACGCCTACGGCGTGAAAGGAAAATCATGGCAAAATATATTATACTACTTTGAAATTTGTTCAAGCACCACGCCAGGGATGGAGCTAGAAATCTTTTTTGGGGGTGCCAAGTGCAACACTATACTGAGATAGATGATACCAAAAGAACAATCCTTAATAGAGAAAATTGGGTTGTTCATTCGCAATATTGCATAGATTTAGGAAATTTGAATTCCAAATCCTTGCAAACGAAAGAACGTATATATAAATTATCAAACATTATCTTTCCACCGAAAAGAAATTATGAAACATCATCTTATCTTTATAAATATGTTTTAGATTGCTCAGATTATTCGCTAAATAAGGAAAAGCTCTTTTAGTTCTCAACTATTGACCAATTTTCACTTAACACTTAAATCTTTTTTCTACATATTCTCAACGTTACACGGTTTGTCCATTTTGTTCTTACTATTTGAATTCTGCATACACCTGATTTGCAATTGTTTTAAGAATTTAAACAATTTTTTGAAAGAAAAACAAAGAAAGAAAAGAGAACGAGTTGTTAACAACAATTGAGGATCCCAATGTCTAGAGCGAGGAGTCCACCAGCGACATCTCCTCTCCTGAAAATCGACATCCTAAGGTGCTATATTTGGATTTCGATATTGAGAGGTCATGCTTGCTGCCAAATAACTTTTCTATTTTCATGTGCATGTCCCGATAGAAATTTCATTAATGATTAAATGAAATGGAACAAACTAAATGCTGTCAGGGGTGAATTTAATAATTGAGAATGCGAATCGTATGACGGATGTGACTTGACAGTTAAGCTGCGTTGATTGTAGCTACTCCTTTTTACATGAACTCGTGACGGCATTAGACGACCTTTTAAAATAATTAGGAAAAGATAATGACCACAAGAACTTTTTTCTGTTACGTTACCACGGTCAATGCGCTCTTCACCATCCGAGGGCTGCAGATTGATGGTAGACTCCGGTTCAGAAAGTGGAATGCATTGATTGTTGTTTTGTTTTAGTCGATTTTCTATTTTTTATCATTTACATCCTATATCTTTATATGTTTTTTTATCCTTTGCCCATTTTTTGGTTCAATTTTATTCAATACATTCTGCTATTCCTTTTGTCCTAATTATTTTTTCTTGGTTTAATTTTGCCTCAACGTTAAACTTCTCACCGACATGACATATATTGATATAAAAATTACTTTTTAAAAAATTATAAAAAATTAATAATAATTAATAATAATAACTCGAAGCTTATGAATCTACTTGAAGCTTGAGGTATAAGTTACCTCAACTCGGGTGATACTAACTGTTGAAAGGAGATTGGTAACATGAGAAAGAGAGAAGTGATGGTAGGGATGACGCCGAGCACTATCGCCCTTGGAGAGGTCACTTTAGGCCTACGCCTACAGATCTATCAATGTCTCTCTTCACAATCACAGCTATTATTGCATTTTATGACACCATTCCTTGCATCAAAAGTACGATTGGTGGCTATCAAGCCACAATTGCAACTTCCTCCTTTTTTTTTCATTTCTTTGCTTGCAAATTCGGGTACATGTGCTCCCAATGCAAGTTGCTGTGTGCCAAGATTTTCGACAGCCTAAATTCCCGCTCCCTCTCAAGATTTCCTACGATAGGTTCACCATTTTCCTTTTATTATTTTTAAAATTAAAAAATACTTTATTTCTAAAATGTCGTCTGGGTATTGTCGTGTGAGCGTGCTTTTTAGGCCTCTGGTACTGACTTCGAGGTGTTCTATTAGTACATGTGGTATGGGACCCAATTCGGGATTAGATCGCCACTACACTATTTAATTTGGCCGGTGAGCTACCTAAAGTCACATACAGGTCAGGATACTATCCGTCTAAGTATTTAAGTTTGATTCGGTCTTTCTAGCCAAAGAAATGAGTCTACAGGTTTTGTTACAAGATTAGATGCTCACAAGCCAATAACTCGCCATTTCCGTACCTTCATGAGCTCCTAAAAGTTCTAACACTTTTTATTCGTTAAAGTAGAGTTATTTAATCCTAGAGTCGGGTTTACGTTAGCGAATGTTCAAGGAAATTAAAGAATGAATTATAAACTCTGCACGATACACGTGCTTATATAATTATACAGTCTGACTTAAAATAGGCCACACATTCAAGGCAAGAAAGAATGAAAATGCCCATACCTTCAGGCCGATCATACACGAGCCATACATTCAGGCTAACATTCACACAATGGGCCGAGTGGGCCTAGAAATGGGCTAAGGCCTAAAAGAGGATAATGGACCTAGGATCCCTAACCTCATAAAAATTCTAAATTAGTTTCTTATGTCTATTTGTTTTATTCACAGTTTTCCGATTCTACCCAATTTTACTAACATGGCCATATTTACGTGAATTAGCTGATTAATCCCTACAATTCTACAAAAAAAAAGGTGATCTTAATCCCTTGAGGTCAATGTGACCTTCAATTTGACTCCTACGACTCAATTAGTGGGTCGATTACTCTTAATCTCCGTGACACATGCCAATGTATATGATTATTTATTTATGTTAGCACCCCATTTTTGCTCACCATTCCAAACAAAAATATCAATAATGGTCCAGACCATGACTTGAATAGGAATAAAAAAAAAGACTCGACAGATCAATAAATCACTATTTACCCTCAAGTCAGCAAAATCAAGTAAATGACGTGTACATACGACAAAAGAACAATCTTGTTCATCAAAAGCCAACAGAGGGACTAGAGAGCTCAACAATGTCCAAAACCGGCATTTTCAGTATACTATGTGAACAGTCCTATTTTCCGATAGTTCACTCGACCATCGGAAGATAGCCAATATTGGATTTCAAAAATCCACATCAGTGCTAAACAGATGAAAAGTGTCTTCAAATCCATTTTGCAAATCATCTTCTCTATACAAAATAACTTTCTGTATACAGACAACTTTTCAGTAGAAGTCCAAAAATGCCGGTTTCTCAGAGAAAAGTTAATTCCAAATGTCAGATGCAGCCATGCCCCACAAGCATACAGAGCATGAACAGTGCTTCAAATTGTCTCTTGGAAGCCATACAGACACTTCGAATAACTTCCGAGCGACATAACAAGCACACCCTTCATCGGAAATGCATAACCGGAGACCGGTCTGACGAAATAACAGCAAATGAAGTTGACCCTGCATTGCCCTGAAAACTCCAGCGGACAAACGCAATTAGGTAAAACAGACAGCAAAACCCTTTTCAATTTCCCGAGTAATCTCTGAGGGGTATAAAAGGCCATTTTCAGTGGAAATCCATATCCGAAAGTTCTCTTTGGGGAAACTTGACACCGGATGCCTACCTTACACAGTGCTAGCCTTTCCAAGGCTCAATGTGAAATCGTCAGAATGAATCATACAACTCATCTAGACCTCCCAAGCATTGCTTTAAAGGTCTCAGATACACTTTTCAAGTCCTTAGAGGTCCAATCTTGACAAACGGAGATCACAATGATCTCCGGAACTCCCAAGCAACTCAGAAAGCAATCTGAGAAATCCAGTTTTGGCCTCTTAGGACGTCTCCGGCTCCACATTTGCATTGCCGGCTTAAGGGTTAGTCGTTCAAGTTGTTTGACAATTCATGTCAAAATGACCAACGTGAGATATAGACACAAGATATGCTGCCAGAAGCGGTTAACTTTGCTCTGGTCACCTGGAATGAGCAAAAATTGACTTCCGAGCCTCATACGGACCCGAGGCATTTTACCACGAAAAGTGCCAATCTTAGGCTCATTAAATCTGTTTTATCACGTATATCGACATTCAACGTTTAACTCGAACCATGAGTTTCGAATACGCGACCAATTGAGACCCAAGCTTTTTCCCGGCTTTTCCTCGGAATCGTGGGGCCCACGATCGTCCATGACCAACCGTGACATTTTCCAAATCGCCCCTCTCCCTTGGCTTCTTCCTCTAAGGAGTTCATTTTTTAACTTAGATTTTTGGTTTGAAGTCATTTGCTCATCATTTTAGATTGATTTCTTCATTTCGGGTGAAGATCGTGCCCTCGGGTGAATAGTGACGCCCGCTCGTATGCCCGCGCGCCCAGCCGAGCGCCCGCGCGCTCGCCTACGCCCCGTACCTCTGCCCACGCGCCTGCCTGCGCGCTCCGCACTCCCGTGCACACCCCACCGCGTGCCCAACTCGCCCGAGCGTGCACCATGTGCACCCAAACATCATTCCGAGGATTTCACCAAGTCACTCGACTCTCGAACACTTCCCCGACTCTTTCCTCGTATCCCGAGGCTAGGTAAATTACTCATGACTTAGAGGAGTTAGGACTTTTTACATTTATTGCATGTTCATGGAGTTATATGGTGCACAAAGCGTGTTCACTTGCAAGACTTCATTTTTATGCACTTTTACTTTATATCATGCATGTTTATCCTTGATTAACATGTCAGCATGTCGGGAAACACTCGGATCGCAACTCGAAAAACTATCTCGACCCGAAATAAGCAAACAAGCCTCAGGTTTGCCTCAAAAGGAGGTAGCCGAGGCTTGGCTTGCTTCCTTCGGGTTAAGAATAGTCTTCTTAGCCCGATCCAAGTTCGATTCCCGAGTTTCCTCGTGTTTTCCCACGTGCATGAAGTCGGTATTGTTTTATCGATTTCTTAAATAATATGATTGCGCATGTTTGCATGTTTGAATGTGTTATTCAAATCATGGCAATACCGACTTTCGTTTAATCGTGTCATTTATCGTGTTTGTTGCTTGAGCATGTGAGAAATGATTCGAAATGAGACGGGAAAAATTCGTGGAACCTAACGTGGGCCATGAGACCTTTCGGTTTTCTCCAAGGGGAAATGGCCGAGAGTCTGTTAGACTCGTACTGGTTGCACGAGGCTTCCTCTCCCCGTTTTGAGTCCGTTCTCGGATTTTGTGTAATTTGCAACTTACATTGTCGTCGCACTACGCATGAAAATGTCTTTTCCAAACAAAACATGCATGGATTCGGGTATCGATGACTCATTCGAGTCCATTCGGTTACGAGGGTAGTTTCGGTCGTTGGACCAAATATCCTCGATCCTTACGGAACCGTCTTGGTCGTCAAGTCACGAATCGTTTTCACAATTAATGCATTCGGCTATAACCTTAAGTATTAATTCCACGAATTGGTTAATCGGGACGCTCACACGGTTAATTCATTCGACTTTAAACAACTTTGCATGAATTGGACATTAATCTGTAACTCGGGACGACGAATTACAAAACGATGTTAGTGCCCTTTTCAAGACCCTCATACTTTCAAATCGGTATTGCGTTGTTTCCCTTTTCTGAAAACAGATTTTCAAATCAAGGGCAAGAACATCATTTTGTAATTCGACGACATCCTAGGGTTAGTTTGACAGAAACATGATGGTATCGGAATAGGAACGGGCTACCTGTTCAGGCGCAGGTTCATCTGCATAGCCATTTTTATTCCCATTGATGAGTTTCTATCATCTTAGCATAGTTTAGGGCGCTAGTCGGGTATTCTGTATCAAAATATGATCACCGGACTAATCTTTTCATTCGATCTAACCAAACGCTAGAAAATGGTTAGGTGGAACTCTAGATTCCAAATCTAGAGTTAAAACACAAAGTTTGGATGAATTCAGTATAACTTCAATGTCACAACACCGAATCACTGTAAAAACAATTCACACACACGAGACTTGATTACGGACATCCGATATATCAAATTCTCAAACCAAAGCTAAATGCTAAAACATTAGCACGCATTTGTTGTCTAGGGTAGGATTTGCATGCCAAAATACCTCGGATTAACAACTTGTTAAAACACGTACACTTGACAATAACAAACACTTTATCTGTTATTGACATGTTGCGTGTTATCTTCTGTACTTGTTTGTCATGCGGGTCGAGCCTGATCCCTAGGCGGAATAATATTAGGGTTCAACGCCCTAATCATCATTTACAAGGTCCAACGCTCCAATCATCACTCATAGGGTCCAACGCTCTATTCAGTAAGAGCGTGCATCGAGTTTCAGTTCTTCAGTCTTTTTCCTTAAACTCAAGGTGAGTTAGAGAAGAATAATAACCAAACGCAAGTCGACTAGAATTCGGCCATTTGTAATTTGTATTTTATTATTTTTCGAGAGCATTGTGAAGATTTTATTTTGTACATTCATTCTGTAAGAATTCCAGTCGGTGAGCGAACGGTCTGAGAGTCGAATTAATCAAATCGATCTAATGCTTGCCCGGACAAGAGTAAATCCAAGATCTCACGGTTTCGGTTCACGCAGGGATTCAACCTTTATGGTTTGATGAACTGTAACGCAAGATTGTAAACCAATCCCCCGACACACGGGTTTACTTCTTTTTTGGCTTCTCGACTGACATCGATAAAATTCATTGAATTTCCGGTGTCAAAACGTGCGAGCCGAGCGCAACTTAATTCACGCGGTAAATAATATAACATGCAAGCCCAGCAAACCAGAGTACCGAAATGGCGCGCGAACTAGGTGTTCCATACCCCTAGACCCGGATTACTTATCCGCCCTCGACTTTCGGGTCGTAAAATGATAAGTGGCGACTCCTTCTCTCACGTGTCCATCACGCGTCCCCGGGAAGGTGGACACTCCCAAGCTGCGCGATTTCAGGTTGCGCGCATGCGGGCCCCGACGAGAGTCCACATTCGGGTCCGTACAGCTTGTCAACTCCACGGGGGACATACTTAGTGGGTTCAGGTTCGATCCGTTTGCTTTGCTTGCATGTTTATTTATCGCTTTCCGTACATTTATTTTACGCACATTTACTTTTCTGCACTTGTACTGCGTCGTTCTAGAGGATTTAGGTACCAAATGCTTGAAATCCCACAGGCACCAATTTAGGAAGTTAGGTTAGTCAGAGGTTCCGAGTAAGGGAACGGATCGAGTCGGCTCTGCCACCAAATCGGCCCCCAAAGATCCTCGCTCGATTTCAAGGAATTGACACCCTTGAATCGGGAGCCCCCATCCCTAGTTAGTTGCTATCCCGGTAGCACCTAAACCATGCGTAAACAGATACCATCATGCTGGACCAAAATTGCCTTCATGTCGTTAACCGACCCAAAGTTGAGTCTTTGAGTCGGCCCTTAGTTTCTCTTTTAGGCGGGCCTTTTGCTGTTTTTCTCAAAGAGCAATGTACACTGTAACAACTATAATTATAATTTATTCTTTCTACATTTGCTTGCACATTTTCAAACAAACTAGGACATTGCATTGGTTTAATGTTTAAGTTCCCCTTTTCAAATGAACTATCTTTGCAAATCTGAGAACTTGAATCAAATCAATGCAACGACATTAGCTTTTGAAAACTCATGCATTGCATGCGTTCTATTTATTTCTATGTTTACACATCAACTACTATGTCCCGCACGACAGGTGAGTCGTGCCAACCTTTGCGGGTAGACCACCCGCGGTCTTCACTTTTCCATAGCAAGATGCACTGTGACCAGAGGCCGAGTCCATCTCGGCCACCCACCCCGCACAACAAGTGAGTCGTGCCAACCTTCGCGGGTAGGCCACTCGCGGTCTTCACTTCTCCATAGCGAGATGCACTGTGACCAGAGGCTGAGTCCATCCTGGCCACCCATCCCGCACAACAGGCGAGTCGTGCCAACCACCGCGGGTAGACTACCTGCGGTCTTCACCCTTCCTCCACGGCAAGACGAGCCGTGGCCCAAGGGTCGATCAACCTTTATAGACGAAGTTAATCAACACTAATTTCCGCTTGACTTACCACATCCACGACGTGCCCTGACACGTCTCCAATGCACAAGTATACACCACTTCACGCAACAGTGCACACCACTTGCATGTCCAGATGCGTCACCACGTACCACATACACGCACCGTCAGCACATCTCTTGTGTGTACCGATACAAGTATCTCGGTGTGCTCGCACGACGCCTACCAGGCTAGTTCACTTCCCTACACTCTTGCATTGAAATCCTGAACAGTTCATGCTCCTTTATTGTTTTCTTTTCCCGTTGCAGGAAATCCCCAACAGGAAGGCAGACTGAATACTGAACGACTACAATTGAGACAACAAACGTCTCTCATCCAGCTCTTGGGATTTTAACACTGAGTTCCCACCCTCTCTCCACAAAGATCGCAAGCAAATCAGAATCACCACTTTGCAGCGCCCTGCGCTACTCCTCAACATTGATCTCTGCTTTCGCATTTCTTGCACTTTCCTATCAAGCATGCATTTACTGCTTTTGGGCTTCGGCCCCACATCGGGCTTTGGCCCCGCATTTACTGCATTGGGCTTCGGCCCTGCATCGGGCTTTGGTCCCGCATTTACTGCATTGGGCTTCGGCCCCGCATTGGGCTTCAACCCCCCATTTACCGCATTGGGCTTCGGCCCCGCATTTACCGCATCGGGCTTCGGCCCCGCATCGGGCTTTGGCTCCACATCGGGCTTCGGCACAGCGTCGGGCCTCGGCCCTACATTTACTGCTTTTGGGCTCCGGTCCAGCATTTACTGCTTTCAGGTTTTGACACCCTGCATTTACTGCTTTCAGGCTCATCTGAAATCCAAAATCAACTCTGATTCAAATTCATCAAAGCGATACTTCGAGGAGCAAGTTTAATCCTTTCACTACAAAGGTTGAAAGTGACAGCTCCACAAACAGAGCATGACCCAACTCTCGATCGCAAGAGATACCAGCACGATCATACCTTTGATCAAAGAATGGATCTCATCCACCTCCGTTGTGGTCGCCGATTAAATACTGGGGGAACACGCGCAGTTTTCTTTAAACTCTCTGTTGCTTTCATTTAAATGCATTTCCACAAATGGGCTCCCGACATGAACAAATCTTTCAATGGAGCATTAGGATAGTCTCGAAGACGCCCTATTAGTTCTGTTGGACTTGTTCAACTCGCTTGTCCTCAGGGGACCTGGTTTCCTTGAGCCTTCCCTAGGACGGCTACGCATACTTACTCACAATTTTGGAAAACATGCTTATGTGACCTCAATCACGGTCTAACCACTCTAGAGTGGCGATGACTAAATTCCAAGAAAAAAATGTCATTTGCACACGGCTCCCCATGGGTCGCGTGTGGGACAAAAATGGATTTTCCCATGGGACCACCCCATATTTCTTACCACATATTCCCCCGCATAATTGTTTAATGCATTGTCTTCTTTGTCATTCTTCATAGGGGCACATTAACCACAGGCGAAGAGCGATGCGCGAGTTCACGTATCCCCGAGAACTTGTCTCGGACCCGTTCCTTATACTTTGACGAGGGAGGTGTTCGACGATGAGGTACCCCCTGTGAAGTTGAAGACGAGGACAATCGAGCGAATCACTCAACATTGATGCAACCGTCTTCCTTGAATATCCAGTGACTTCAGCAGCATACACCCTCCAAAAGGCAAGTACTGCAAAGAACAGGAAGAGATGATCAGAGACATCGCACCAGGCGCCTTCCACGGGCCACTTCAACAAATGAAGATCAGGGCATCCTCGTTCAACATTCCCACCGGGACAACCTCGGTTCCCTATCCCACATGGGGCAATTTGGTATTTTCTTTCTAGACAATAGGGGAATTCACTAGCAAAGCTTACAAGGGCAAATGACACGAAGTTCGACTTCCAAGTGCATAAGAGTCAAACTTCCAAGAAAGCCGACCCTCACAAAATAGGGATGGCAACACGCAACAAGTCTCCATGAGGCGAAACACACCAAAGCGGCCTCGGCAATGCAAAGTTAAGGAGTTTCAAATAAAGACACGAGGCACAAAACAAACCCCAACTGCAAGAAAAAAACAAAGCGAAAAGAAGCTGAAAAAACTCGCCAATGAAGAGAGAGAGAAAAAGAAGCGGGAAAAACCCACCAACAAGCAAAGCAAGGCAATGCCGATGTTCACCAAAAGCACCGGCGCTGCAAATCCAAAGAAATCAACAAACCCCAACAAAAGGGGGAGCAGCAAACACAACTCCTCGACGGAGACAGAACACAACGCACTTAGAGGTCGAATCTTTCGAACCCTTCGCCCTTACAAACTCGAGAGATAAAAGAATTGGGCCCGCTAGGTTGAAAACCCCTTTTCAGGCGCAGCCCAGGCAAAAGTCAGGGCAAAAGATAGGCACGACCGGAAACTCATTTGGGGTGGCCGCGGCAAAAGGAGAGCTCTTCCCCTTTAGGTTGAGAGATGCGGCCCCGAGGTGGGTGACCGTAGCAAAAGGAAAGCAAAACGAGATATAGATAAAATTGCCCCCTAGTTCCTCACACATTGCGCGAACCAAGGATCCCCAAGGAAAGCGACCAGGTTATCATCTCCAACATGATCCCCGATCGGTTCTCCTACACAGCTTAATCATCAAGCGCGGATTCTTCTTCAAGCACAGTGGGCAACTGAGCACGCCATCCAAGCAGTTCGGTACAGCTCACACCATAGCAAGACGGAAAAAGGGGGGTACATCTCGCTGCAGGCGTGAACTCGTGCATCCTTTTAGTTTAGGGCAACGTGCTTCCCAAGCTTTCTCTTTTCTCTTTGTCTTTGCATAATGCCAAATGGGTCACAGCCACCCTTCAATAGAACAAAGACGCAATCCCAGACATTCCTTTCCGGGGTCTAGTCATAGCATTTTGGAAATGATTAGACCGACGTCTGACCAATTCTAGATAGAAATTCTCATGCGGGTTACAAATGCAGTTGCCCTATGGCACCCTGAGGAGAAGGGTCTGAAGCCGACAGGCACGTCGAACAACTGATAGAGCCGCTAGGGCATCGTTAGAAAAGTCTTGATATGCCCATACATGGCCAATAGGAATCTGAGAGGCCTCATTAGGAGGTCTTCGAAATTGGGATCCATTTTGTCTATCCAGAGCAAAAATTCTTCACGGGTCGCTTAGGTGACCTGAAACTGAAGACTTGTGTATTGCAACGACATCTTGTGCTTACCTATGTCTATTACTTGTTAGTATTTCTCACATGATTTGCTAGTAATGTCAGGATCACATGTACTGCAAACGGCAGGAATTATGGCAGACTCTGATTCCCGATCACACGAGATACGTAGGCGCTCTTTCCCTAGAGCTCGAGTCTCGCAATACAAGATGCCGACTCCTGACGAACTTCCCGTAGGTTTAAGCACGACTACTCAAGCTAGTAAAACTGGTCTTCAGCAAAGCGTAACTACTCCAGCAACACGCGCCTCTGACGGATCTACACTTTTGGGGCAACATCCGCCCCACACAGCCACAACACCACTGTCCCACAACGACCCACTTATTGCTTTCGGGTTGAGACACCCATTTATCGCTTTCAGGTTGAGACACCCATCGGGTTGAGACATCCACTTACTGCTTTCGGGTTGAGACGCCCATTTATCGCTTCCGGGGTTGAGACACCCACTTATTGCTTTCGGGTTAAGACACCCATTTACCGCTTTCGGGTTGAGACACCCATCGGGTTGAGACATCCACTTACTGCTTTCGGGTTGAGACACCCATTTATCGCTTCCGGGGTTGAGACACCCACTTATTGTTTTCGGGTTGAGAAACCCATTTACTGCTTTCGGGTTGAGACACCTATCAGATTGAGACACCCACTTATCGCTTTCGGGTTGAGACACCCACTTATTGCTTTCGGGTTGAGACACCCATTTATCACTTTCGAGTTGAGACACCCAGTTACTGCTTTCAAGTTGAGACACCCATTTATCGCTTTCGGGTTGAGACACCCACTTATTACTTTCGAGTTGAAACACCCATTTATCGCTTTCAGGTTGAGACACCCACTTACTGCTTTCGGGTTGAGACACCCATGGTTGAGACACCCATTTACCGCTTTCGGGTTGAGACACCCATTTACCGCTTTCGGGTTGAGACACCCATTTGAGACACCTATCGGGTTGAGACACCCACTTATTGCTTTCGGGTTGAGACACCCATTTATCGCTTTCGGGTTGAGACACCCGCTTACTCTTAATCTCCGTGACACATGCCAATGTATATGATTATTCATTTATGTTAGCACCCCATTTTGGCTTACCATTCCAAATAATGATATCAGCAATGGTCCAGACCATGACTTGAATAGGAATACAGAAAAAGGCTCGACAGATCAAGAAATCACTATTTACCCTCAAGTCAGCAAAATCAAGTAGATGACGTGTGCACACGACAAAAGAACAGTCTTGGTCATGAAAAGCCAACAGAGTGACCAGAGAGCTCAACAATGTCCAAAACTGGCATTTTTAGTATACCACGTGGACAGTCCTATTTTCCGATAGTTCGCTCGACCATCGGAAGATAGCCAATATTGGACTTCAAAAATTCACATCAATGCTAAACAGATGAAAAGTGTCTTCAAATGCATTTTGCAAATCATCTGTTCTATACAGAACAACTTTTTGTATACAGACAACTTTTCAGTGGAAGTCCAAAAATGCCGATTTCTCAGAGAAAAGTTAATTCCAAATGTCAGATGCGGCCATGCCCCACAAGCATATAGAGCATGAACAATGCTTCAGATTGTCTCTTGAAAGCCATACAAACACTTTGAATAACTTCCGAGCGACATAACAAACATACCATTGTTCGAAAATGCATAATCGGAGACCGGTCTGACGGAATAATGGTAAATGAAGTCGACCCTGCATTGCCCTGAAAGCTCCAGCGGACAAACGTAATTAGGCAAAACAGACAGCAAAACCCTTTTCAGTTTCTCGAGTAACTTTCGAGGGGTATAAAAGGTCATTTTCAGTGGAAATCCATATCCGAAGGTCCTCTTTGAGGAAACTTGACGCCGGATGCCTACCTTACACAGTGCTAGCCTTCCCAAGGCTCAATGTGAAATCGTTAGAATGAATCATACAACTCATATAGACCTCTCATGCATTACTTTAAAGGTCTCAGATACACTTTTCAAGTCCTTAGAGGTCCAATTTCGACAAACGGAGATCACAATGATCTCCAGAATTCCCAAGCAACTCAGAAAGCAATTTGAGAAATCCAGTTTTGGCCTCCTAGGACGTCTCCGGCTACACATTTGCATTACTGGCTTAAGGGTCAGTCGTTCACATTGTTTGACAATTCATGTCAAAATGACCAACGTGAGATACAACACAAGATATGCTGCCAGAAGCGGTTAACTTCGCTCTAGTCACCTGGAATGAGCAAAAACCGACTTCCGAGCCTCATACGGACCCGAGGCATTTTTTCACGAAAAGTGCCAATCTTGGGCTTATTAAATCTATTTTCTCGCGTATATCGACAATTTGACGTTTAATTCGAACCACGAGTTTCGAATACGCGACCAATTGAGACCCGAGCTTTCTTCCGACTTTTCCTCAGAGCCATGGGGCCCACGGTCGTCCATGACCAACCGTGGCATTGTCCAAATCGCCCCTCTCCCTTGGCTTCTTCCTCCAAGGCAACTTGCATTTGTCTTTCACTTTAAAATATCTAAGTGTTTGAAGACAACACTCAACTCTTCATCAGTGCTCATCAATGCTCTTATCTCTTCTTCATTAATGCAATGGAAGAGGATAAGGCTTGATATTTTCCTAAGCTAACCGCCCAAGCATAATCCAAGAGGCTAATTACACTTTGCTTTCCTTAATTACACTTAAGCTTTGCCTATATATACTTCCTATGTCATTGAGTTAATCACTTCTCCTCTTGTATACTCTCTCTAGCTTTTTCACTCTAGGAATGCTCTCAATTCCTCAATAGCTCCAGCAGCAAAACCGTTGCTCATCCAAGCAAAAATCAAGCCAAAACCTTTGGAGTTTAACTCGGAATCCATGGCAGTTACTATTCCAACTTAAATCCAAAATTTCTCGAACTCCATAGACCACATGTCTTGGACCCAAGGAGTTCATTTTTGAACTTAGATTTTTGGTTTAAAGTCATTTGCTCATCATTTTAGATTGATTTCTTCATTTCGGGTGAAGATCGTGCCCTTGGGTGAATTAGTGACGCCCACCCGTATGCTCGCGTGCCCAGCCACGCACCCGTGCTGTCGCCTGTGCCCCGTGCCTCTGCTCTTAAGCCTGCCTGCTAGCTCCGCACGCCTGTGCACGCCCAACCGCATGCCCAACTCACCCGAACGTGCACCTTGTGCTCCCGAACATCCTTCCGAGGATTCCACAGAGTTACCTAACTCTCGAACACTTTCCCGACTCTTTCCTCGTATCTCGAGACTAGGTAAATCACTATTGACTTAGAGGAGTTTGGGCTTCTTACATTTATTGCATGTTCATGGAGTTATATGGTGCACAAAGCGTGTTCACTTGCAAGACTTCATTTTTATGCACTTTTACATTATATCATGCATGCTTATCCTTGATTAACATGTCAGCATGTCGAGAAATGATCGCAGTTCGGAAGACTATCTCGACCCGAAATAAGCAAACAAACCCTCGGGTTTGCCTCAAAAGGAGGTAGCCGAGGCTTGGCTTGCTTCCTTCGGGTTAAGAATGGTCTTCTTAACCCGATCCAATTTCGATTCCCGAGTTTCGTCATGTTTTCCCACATGCTTGAAGTCGGTATTGTTTTATCAATTTCTTAAATAATATGTTTGCATGTTTGAATGTGTTATTCAAATCATGGCAATACCGACTTTCGTTTAATCGTGTCATTTATCGTGTTTGTTGCTTGAGCATGTGAGAAATGATTCGAAACGAGACGAGGAGAATTTCTGGAACCCGACATGGGCCATGAGACCTCTCGGTTTTCTCCAAGGGGAAATGGCCGAGAGTCTTTTAGACTCGTACCAGTTGCACGAGGCTTCCTCTCCCCGTTTTGAGTCTGTTCTCGGATTTCGTGTAATTTGCAATTTACATTATCATCCCAATAAGCATGAAAATGTCTTTTCCAAACAAAACATGCATGGATTCGGATATTGATGACTCATTGGGGTCCATTCAGTTACGAGGGTAGTTTCGGTCATTGGACCAAATATCCTCGATCCTTACGGAACTATCTTGGTCGTCGAGTCACGAATCGTTTTCACAATTAATGCATTCGGCGGTAACCTTAAGCATTAATTCCACTAATGGGTTAATCGGGATGCTCACACGGTTAATTCATTCGACTTTAAACAACTTTGCGTGAATTGGACATTAATCTTTAACTCGTGTCGAAGAATTACAAAACGACGTCAGTGCCATTTTCAAAACCCTCATACTTTCAAATCCATATTGCGTTGTTTCCCTTTTTTGAAAACAGATTTTCAAATCAACGGCAAGAACGTCATTTTGTGATTTGGCGACATCCTAGGGTTAGTTTGACATAAACACGACGGTATCGGAATAGGAACGGGCTACCTGTTCAGGCGTGGGTTCATCTGCATAGCCCTTTTTATTCCCACTGGTGAGTTTCTGTCATCCTAGCATAGTTTAGGGCGCTAGTCGGGTATTCTGTATCAAAATATGATCACCTGACTAATCTTTTCATTCGATCTAACCAAACGCTAGAAATTGGTTAAGTGGAACTCTAGGTTCCAAATCTAGAGTCAAAATACTAAGTTTGGATGAATTCAGTGTAATTTCAGGGTCACAACGCCGAATCATTGTAAAAACAATCCACCCACACGAGACTTGATTACGAACATCCGATACATCACGTTCTCAAACCAAAGCCAAATGCTAAAACGTTAGCTTTGCATGCTAAAATACCCCGGATTAATAACTTGTTAAAACACGTACACTTGACAATAACAAACATTTTGTCTGTTATTAACATGTTGCGTGTTATCTTTTGTATTTGTTTGTCATGCGGGTCGAGCCTGATCCTTAGGCCAAATAATATTAGGGTTCAACACCCTAATCATCGTTCACAGGGTCCAATGCCCCAATCATCACTCATAGGGTCCAATGCCCCAATCATCAGTCATAGGGTCCAACGCCCTATTCAGTGAGCATGCATCGAGTTTCAGTTGTTCGATCTTTTTCCTTAAACTCACGGTGTGTTGGAGAGGAATAATAATCGAGCGCGAGTCAACTGGAATTCAGCCATTTGTAATTTGTATTTTATTATTTTTCGAGAGCATTCTAAGGATTTTATTTTGTACATTAATTCTGTAAGAATTCCAGTCGGTGAGCGAACGATCCGAGAGTCGAATTAATCGAATCGGTTTAATGCTTGCCCAGACATGAGTAAATCCAAGATCTCGCGGTTTCGGTTCACGGAGGGATTCAACCTTTATGGTTCGATGAACTATAACGCAAGATTGTAAACCAATCCCCCGACACACAGGTTTACCTCTTTTTTGGCTTCTCGACTGACATCGATAAAATTTATCGAATTTCCGGTGTCAAAACGTGCGAGCTGAGCGCAACTTAATTCACGCGGTAAATAATATAACATGCAAGCCTAGCAAACCAGAGTACCGAAAGAGCGTGCGGGATATAGGCCCGCATGTAACATAAACCCCCGAACTCGAACTTTCCGGTTCCACACAGATCAATGTCTTAGCAAAACTAGGTGTACCATACCCCTAGACCCAGGTAACTTATTCGCCCTCGACCTTCGGGTCGTAAAATGATAAGTGGCGACTACTTCTCACGCGTGTCCGTTACGCGTCCCTGGGAAGGTGGACACTCTCAAGCCGCGCTATTTCAAGTCGCGTGCATGCGGGCCCCAACGAGAGTCCACATTCGGGTCCGTACAATTTCCACACAAGAAACCGAATTATTAATCCGATTAAGTCAAGTGGTTGATTAATCCGATTTAGGGGACCCCGGGTGCTAATGACCCGCCCTTAAGGTCACGAAGATCTTCCTAAGAGTCTAAGACATCCTAATTGTATCTAATTACCCCTAGACCTGTGTAATTAAGTCAAGAATACAATCACGAGTAACTAAGCACGATTAAACCCAATTAGATCCAAGTTAGCACATATATAGACTAATTATAACTAATTACAACTAATTACTGCTAGTTATACACAAATTTACTCAATTAACACCAAATCAAGTTCACTTAACATGCATTTAGTTTTTCACGGGTACAATCAAGATCAATTAGCCAAGTTCGACCCTAATTGAGCAAGATACTACTCAATTAATCCTAATTAAGCTCTAATTCACTCAATTTACCAACTTAGTCATCCAATCTAGACATAATTAAGCTAATTAAGCACGTAATAACCATGACACAAGCTAGGGAGCTCGGCCTCGGTTCTGGACAAAGGTCCAAGACCTCCTCTCACCTTAGTTCAAGCAATGGCTCGGACTGTCGAGCTCGGAGATAGTAGATGTCAGCACCCTATTTTGGTTCACCATTCCAAACAACGATATCAGCAATGGTCTAGACTATGACTTGAGCAGGAATACAGAAAACGGCTCGGCAGAGTAAGAAATCACTATTCATCCTCAAGTCGGTAAAATTGAGCAGAAGACATGTACATGCGACAGAAGGACTCCAGGGGTCACCAAAGGGTAACAAAGTGACTAGAGAGCTCAACAACGTCCAAAATCGGCATTTCCAGTGTACCACGTGGACAATCCTATTTTCCGATAATTCGCTCGTCCATCTGAAGATAGCCAACATTGGACTTCAAAAATCCACATCGATACCAAACAAATGAAATGTGTCTTCAAACGCATTTCGCAAATCATTTGCTCTATACAGAACAACTTTCTGTATACAGATAACTTTTCAGTAGAAGTCCAAAAATGCCGGTTTCTCGGAGAAAAGTTAATTCCAAATGCCAAATGCGGCCATGCCCCACAAGCATACAAAGTACGAGAAACGCTTCAGATTATCTTTTGGAAGCCATACAAACACCCCGAATGACTTCCGAGTGACAAAACGGGTATACCCCTCTTCGGAAGAGCATAACCGGAGACTGGTCAGATGGAATAATGGCAAACGAAGTTGACCCTGTATTGCCCTGAAAACTCCAGTGGTCAAACACAATTGGGCAAATCACACAGCAAAACCCTTTTCGGTTTCCCGAGTAACCTCCGAGGAGCACAAAATGTCATTTTCAATGGAAATTTATATCCGGAGGTCCTCTCTGGGGAAACTTGATGCCGGATGCCTACCTTACATGGAGCTAGCCTTCTCAAGGCTCAATGTGGAATCGTTAAAATGAATCACACAACTCATCTAGACAAGCACTTTTCATGTCCTTAGAGGCCCAATCTCGACAAATAGAGATCACAGTGATCTCCGGATCGCCCAAGCAATTCAGAAAGCAATATGAGAAATCCAGTTTCGGCCTCCTAGGACATCTCCGGCTCCATATTTATATTACCGGCTTAAGGGTCAAGCGCCCACGTTATTTGACAATTTATGTCAAAATGACCGACGTGGGATGCAGATACAAGATATGCTGTCAGAAGTGGGTAACCTCGCTCTGAATGCTTAAAATGAGTAAAACCGGCTTCCGAGCCTCATACAGACATTTGGCAATTTTCCACGGAAAATGCCAATCTTAGACTCATTAAATTCGTTTTCTCGTGTATATCGATAATTCAACGTTTAATTCGAACTACGAGCTTCGAATGCGCGATCAATCGAGACCCGAGCTTTCTCTCGGTTTCTCCTCTTCGGCCGTGGGACCCATGAATTGCCCAAGGGCAACTCTTCCCTTGCCAAGACCAAGCTTCTCTTGCACTCTTGCATGAAAATATCTCCAAGTCTTCCAAGACAACACTCAAGTTTCATCAATGCTCATTAATGCTTCTTGGCTCTTCCACATGAAGAATACTTGGCTCACATTCATCTTCATCTTCATTAAATGGCCGAAATTTGCTAAGCATGGGGGTTAAGAGCACTTGCTTTTGCTAATTGTGTCATTAGCTTTACTTATAAATTGCCCAAAAGTGATTAAGTTAATCACTTCTCTTCTTACACACTCTCTCCAAGCTTTCTCCCTCAAGAAAAGCTCTCAACTCCATAGCCAAAACCAGCAAGTTTCAATACTTCAAAACAAAAAGGAAAACCGAAAAGATTTCTCAAGAAAAGCCTTGGTTCTTAAGTTGGAAACCGATGTTCATCATCCCGTGCTCTCGGGTGAACAGTGACAACGCCAGCTGCGTGCCTGGCATCCTTCCGCGCGCTTGACGCTCTCCAGCGTCCATTGCCGCACGTTCCAACCTCCGAACGTCCATCTGAGGACTCCACCGAGTCACCCAACTCTCAAACAATTCCCCGACCCTTTCCTCGTATCCCGAGGCAAGGTATAACATTCTCAACTTAGAGAAGTAAGGACTTTTACATTATTTGTATGTTTATGAAGTAATATGACGTTCTAAACATGTTTAGCTTGCAATACTTAATTTTTATACACTTTCATGTTATATTTTGCATGTTTATTACTGTATAATTTGTTTGCATGTCGGAAAAAAGGTTGGATCGTAGTTTAGAAGTCATTTCCAACCCGGGAGAAGCAAAGCAACTCTCGGCCATCACTTGAAATAGAATGACCGAGACTTGTTTTTGCTCTTTTCGGATTAGAATATGTCTTCTTGGCCCGATCCAATTTAGTTTCCCAGTTTACTTTATTTTTCTCGCATCCATGAAGCCGGTATTATTTTATCGATTTCGTAAATAACATGTTTGTGCATGCTTCCATGTTTGAATGCGTTAAACAAATCATGGCAATATCGGCTTTTGTCAAAAACGAGTCATTTATCGTGTTTGTTGTTTGAGCATGAGAGAAATAACTCAAAACAAGACGGGAACACCTCGTGGAACCTAATACGGGTCATGAGACCTCTCGGCTTTCTACAATGAGAATTGGCCGAGAGTCTCATGGAGTTATTCGAGTCCCATGACACTTCCTCGTCCCGTTTTAAGTCTGTTTCTCGGATTTCGTGTAATTTGCAAGTTCATTTACACCGAGAACCTCACATGAAATGTCTTTCAAATGAATATGCATGGATTCGAATATCGATAACTTATTCGGGTTCATTCGGTTATGAGAGTATTTTTGGTTGTTCAACCAAATTATCCTCGATCATTGTGAAACCGTCTCCATCATCGAATCACGAATCGTTTTCACAATTAATGCATTCGGCAACAACCTTAAGCATTAATGCCACGAACGGGTTAATCGGGACGCGCACACAATCAATTCATTCAATCTTAAACAATCTTGCACGAATTGGACATTAATTTGTAACTCGCATCGACGAATTACAAAATGGTGTTAATGCCCTTTTCAAAATCTTCATATTTTCAAATCTGTATTGTATTGTTCCCCTTTTTTGAAAACAAATTTTCAAATCAAGGGTAAGAACATCGTTTTGTGATTTGGCGTCATCTTAGCATCGTTTAGGGTGCCTGTCGGGTATTCTATATCAAAACACAATTACATGACTAATCATTTCACTCAACCTAACCAAACGCTAAAAAATGGTTAGGTGGAACTCTAGGTTCCAAATCTAGAGTCAAAACACAAGTTTGGATGAATTCAGTGTAATTTTAGCGTCACAACACCGAATCACTGTAAAAACAATCCACACACAAGAAACTTGACTATGGACACCCGATATGTCAGATTTTCAAACCAAAGCCGAATGCTAAAACATTGGCATGTGCTTGTTTGTCTAGGGTAGGATTTGCATGTCAAAGTACCCCGAATCAATAATTTGTTAAAACATGTACACTTGACAATGACAAACACTTTTTATTGACATGTTGCGTGTTATTTTTTGTACTTGTTTGTCTTGCGGGTCGAGCCTGATCCCTAGGCCGAATCATATTAGGGTTAAATGCCCTAATCACCAATCACAGGATCCAACGCCCCAATCATCACTAACAGGGTTCAACGTCCTATTCACTGAGAGCCCACTGAATTGCATATTTCGGTTATTTCCTAAACTCACGGTGAGTCGAGCGGAATATTAACTGAAAGCGAACCGAATGGGATTCAATCATTTGTAATCTGTAATTTATTGTATTTATTCTGAGAGCATATTGTAAGGACTTATTTGTACATTCGTTATTGTAAGAATCCCATTCAGTGAGCGAACAGTTCGAGAGTCGAATTGATCGAATCGATTCAATGTTTGCTCATAGAAAAGAAAACGCAAAAGCTTGCGGTTTCGGTTCACGCAGGGAGTCAACCGTTATGGTTCGATGAACTGTAACGAAAGATAGAGAACCCATTCCCCAACATGCAGGCTTACTTTTCTCTTGACTTCTCAATCGACATCGTTTAACTCATCGAATTTACGGTGTCAAAACGCGCGAGTCAAGTGCAACCTAATTCCTGCGGTAAATAAAATGAAAGTGCAAGCATAGCAAGCCAGAGTACCAAAAGAGCGTACGGGATATAGACTCGCACGGAATGTGAACCCCCGAATTCGGACTTTCAGGTTCCGAATAGATCAATGCCTTAGCGAACTAGGTGTATCATTACCCCTAGACTCGGGTAACTTACCAGCCCTCGACCTCCGGGTCGTAAAATGGTAGGTGGTGACTCCTTCTCACGCGTGTCCGTCACACGTCCCCCACGAGAAAGTGGAACAGTCCGTCAAGCCGCGTGCATGCGGGCCCCGACGAGAGTCCACATTCGGGTCCGTACAGCTTGGTGACTCCATTGGGGACATACTTAGTGGGTTCAGGCTTGATCCGTTTGCTTTGCTTGCATGTTTATTTAGCGCTTTCCGTATATTTATTTTACGCACATTTACTTTGTTGCACTTGCATTGCATCATTCCAGAGGATTTAGGTACCAAACGCCTGAAATCCCACGGGCACCAATTTTGGAAGCTAGGTTAGTCATAAGTTCTGAGTAAGGAAACGGATCGAGTAGGCTCTGCCACCGAACCGGCCCCCAAAGACCCTCGCTCGATTTCAAGAAATTGACACCCTTGAATCGGGAGCCCTCATCCCTAGTTAGTGGTTTTCCCAGTAGAACACTAAAACCATGCATAAACAGAGATCGTCATGCTGGACCAAAATTGCCTTCATGCTGTCAACCGACCCAAAGTCCGGTCTTTGAGTCGGCCCCTAGTTTTCTTTTAGGCGGGCCTTCTGTTGTTTTTCTACAATGAGCGATGTATATTGTAACAGATACAGTTATACTTTACTTTTCTGCACTGCATGCATATTTTTAAACAACCTAGGACATTGCGTCGGTTTGGTTTTAAACGTTGAACCGACATTCTCTCCATTTAGGTAAGGAGGGATTGCTCGCATCCCAGTCTTAGGCTCGATGTCATCATCACACTAGCCGCGGACATCATGCGCCTTTGGAAAACATTCCGCCCTGTCGACCGTGCATTTCTCCGACTCATCATAGGAGACTTGCCACTGCTTGCTGATTCTCCCATCGATTGGACCTTGCTTAGAACAACAATAAGCTTCTGGGAAACTCAGCGGGCCGTATTCAACTTTCAGGGGGACAGAGCTAGCTCCTACAGTAGAGGAATACACGGCACTCATTCAGCAGCCCATGCCGACTCGTGACATCGTGGTACCCAACCCGTTTGCCACGATACAGAGTATACTTGACATCCTTTTAGATCTCCGCGATGAGGAAATTCGTCATGAACTTCGGCATGGATGGGAACATAGCGTTAGGACCGCATGGCTCATAGACTTCATACATATTCGTTCTCTCAGCGCTACGGGAGAATCATATCAGCGTGACGCCTGTCACGGGTTCCTCTTGCTTATCTTTAGGACCATCTTGTTCCCATACTCGTCGAACCTCATAAACGAGGCACTTGCCCAAGTTATCCTTCAAGTGGTAGGAGGCCATAGTTATGTGGAAGCCGTCTTGGCTGAGACCATTCGGTCTCTTGACTATGTACGAGAGGTTCGACGTGGTAGGATGAGAGGAGCTCCGCATCTGTTACAGATTTGGCTTCTCGCACACTTCAGGCCGTTCTGCTCATCCCATCCTTTTTCCTACATCACCGACGAGCGTTCACTCATCGCTCGTCTACTTCAGGTGTATCGCTCGTCTACTTCAGGTGTTTCGACCTTCCGACCGTGATTACACCGATTGGAAGCAGTTTATGGAAGGTCTCACCCTGGCACAGTTTCTATGGGCTGCTCGTTGGAATCTCGGCAGTCCCATGACCATTGGATGTCCTTCGGTCACAGGACTCCCTTTGATCAGTCATTTATGGAGCACACTCATCTTTCTAGCCCGAGTCATCAGACAACTCGGTGGTCTATAGGATATACCTACAGAGGCGGATCGCGCTCCATACCGCTTTATGTGGGCAGACACGACAGCTTCACTTCCAGACAGGTTTCTACGAGTTCGGGAAGTTCGACGCTTGTGGGGCACTCGCATCGTTCAGGAACTTTACTTCCCAGAGCATCCCACTAATGATGAGCGAGCTTTCTCAGCTACTGCAGTATATGTGGCTCAGTTCCATCCGTAGGGGCTCACACCTGTTTGTCGGCTACGCACGTCACGGATTCCGCAAGCAACGCAAGCAGACATTATAGACGCAGAGAGTTCCATCCAAGGGGCCATGTGCACAAAATTACAATCCATAAGGGAGGAGCGAGATCGATTCCACTGCGAGCTTGTGGATACATGTTCAGAGCTCATTGACCACAGAGAGTTTCAGAGGGAGCTAGCTCAGACTCGCGCACGCGTAGAACACCAAGACAGGGAGATAGAGCGTTTGAGCGCTACACTGGACCGAGCGCGGGCGAAAAAGCACAAGGTCTCCCATCCTTAGGTTTAGCAGTCTACGACGTCTTTTTACCCTGCTCGGACCTATGCAACGCTCACTTAGCTATCAGGCGTAGTAGGATGTCGGTTTTATGTTTATGTTCCTTTCTTTTAAACATACTATCTTTGTAAATTATGGAACGTAAATCGAACTGATGTAATGACATTAGTGTTTTCAAAGCCATGCATTTCATGCATTTCATAACACTTAGTCATTTACATGTTAAAAATTTGTCAACATACTGCAATCGCACTGACTATATTCATACATACAGGTGCTAACAACTAGCGTCACATCGATATCCAACTCGTGCACGCGTAAGGATGGCAGAAGATCAACAACCTGCCATTCATGAGCAAGATACTCAATGTTGACGCATTCTCAAACACCATTGACGCAAGCCATATCACCTCCAATTCCCGTGGACGTATCTACAACGCAATCAGGCATCCTTGTTGGACATCCTCCCCCAATAGCACAGACGGCGTCCAACCTTGTGGATTTTGCACGTTTCACCGCGCTACAAGGGATGGTGAACCAGTTGGCGACCAACATGGCCACCAACATGACAGAGTTCATGGCTATGCTCAGGAATCAGAATCGGGCTTCATCGAGCTTTACTCCGCCTCTAGAGCACAGGCCAATTGTCGATCCGAATCCAACAGTCCTTCCAACCTTTGTTTCGGAGGTTGAAGACGCATCTTCCTCCGTAATGGCGTATGTACCGACGGTCCATTCGATCAATGACTCTCTACCGCCACCACCTGCTTCGATAGTAGTTCCACTTCTACCAGTGGCTTTCTTATCCGCGGATCGGACTATGCATGTGCTGCCACCGCTAACCATGCCAATGCATCCTCCAATCTTACCGTGCCACCACCGGTCGCGATTGCACAGGCTCCTGTTCCCACTGCAGACCAATTTCCTTTCGAGACTCCACAATCTCAAATAAGCTTCTCTTACCCTGCTCCACCGCCCCTAAACATTCCTCTCACTGAATCGGGCACGCCTATCCAGACTGCCCCTCTAGCTCTACCGACAAACATTCCTCCCAAAGCGAAGAATGAACAGGAGAAGAGAATAAGGAGAATGGAGGAAACCATTCGAGCCCTCCAAGTAGGCAATTCCCGTTTAGATCACGGTGACAGTGACTGGAATCTCTTTCCGGGCATGCGGCTGCCCCCTAAGATCAAGATTCCAGATTTCAAGAGATACGACGGGACCAGAGACCCTCGACATCATCTTCGTCATTATCAGAGCAAAATGCTCTCATACTGTGATTACAAGGAATTCGTCATTCAGATTTTCCAGGACAGTCTTATGGGATCGGCGCTAGATTGGTTTATGACCTTAAAAGCCAGTGACGTCCCTACATGGACAGATCTTTCTCATTATCAGAGCAAAATGCTCTCATACTGTGATTACGAGGAATTCGTCATTCAGATTTTCCAAGACAGTCTTATGGGATCGGCGCTAGATTGGTTTATGACCTTAAAAGCCAGTGACGTCCCTACATGGACAGATCTTTCTCAGAAGTTCCTCGACCAGTATCGATTTTGTGCGAAGACACCCCCTATTCTTCTCGATCTCAGCATGAGAGAGGATCAGACTTTCGAAGTATATGCAACGGAGTAGAGGGGAAAGGCAGCAAAGCACATTCCTCCAATCACTGAGCGACAACAAGTTCAGCTGTTTCACTCCACGCTCAGGGGCGCATACTACTCACATCTCCTGGCTCATACTTCTTCTTTCTCGGACCTGATCGAGGCAGGAAAAAAGCTTGACATGGGTGTTAAGTTAGGAAGAATCGAAGGCCCATCGAGGAAGAAGGATGGAGAGACATCGAAGAAGCAGATTGCTGGAACCTCCAGGAGAGGCAAAGACGCGACTGTTGGCGCCATCAATTCCGGACATCAGGCTTCACAGCCGATTTTGGTGGACTATACCCCTGCATTGCAGACTTCTCAGGCATATGCACATCCCATGCATTATGTGCAGCCCTACCAAGCATCGCAGGCTTATTTCCCGACCCCGCTAATTGTTATCCAGTCACAACCTCCGCAACAATATGCTCTTACTCAGGCTCAACAAGGTAGACCTCCGACTTCGAGATCTCCTCAGCCGGCTCAATGTGCTCTAGCCCCCAGAACTCAACTGGGCAATGCTGCTCAACCGCGTCAGCTCAAGCAGTACACCACTCTACCAGCTCTTCCCTCCCACATATTCAGGCAGCTTCTCGCCTGCAATAAGATCAAAACAGAAGCACCCGGTCCTAACTTTGACCCCGTAGTGCAAAATCAAAACTTGCGCTGTGAATTCCATCAGGGTGCTCCTGGTAACACCCTGGACAATTGCTGGACACTTCGGAACATAATTCAGGAGATGATTGACACAAGGCAGATCTCCTTTAATGAGGTGAAGCCACCGAATGTCCGCGCAAACCCCTTCCCCGATCATGGATCAAGTTCAGGACCTTCTGTCAACATGATTAGCATCGCCGCTATCAGAGTGGAGGAGGATGCACAGGAGACCTCAGTTCCATTTATCGTCAACTATGCTCTAGCGAATGGTGCATTTACATCTGTCTCGTTTATTGTCGAGGTTCCTACAAAGGAGCCATATCAAAACCACCGAGTCCCCTGGGATTATGGGAATGAGGTTGCCAACATGGAGTAGGAGATGAGCGCGATGGGCATCACGCGCTCAGGAAGGGTTTATCAGGGCCCAAAGCTTGCAGACAAAGGGAAAGCCTCTGCTGTTACATCCTCAACCACTTCTGAAGCCACTCCACTTCGTGCGAAGAAGGTCACCGAGCAAGAAGCTAAAGCTTTTATGAAGGTGATCAAGGCAAGTGAGTACAAAGTGGTTGAGCAAATGGGTAAGTCACCGACCCATATCTCGCTCCTTGCATTGCTTTCGAGCTCTGAGCGGCATAGAGATGCTCTACTGAAGGTTCTTATTGCCGCACAAGTTCCGAAGGAGACAACACCTGACAAGATCAAGGAGACTGTTAATTCCATCTTCTCGAATCAAATCTCCTTTGCCGATGATGAGCTTCCATCTGAAGGTCAGGGACACTTACAGACATTGCAACGATCACGTCGTTGGTCGAGTTATGATCGACAAAGGCTTCGCCCTTAATGTTTGCCCCCTCTCCACGCTGAAACGGATGAACGTGGATATGAGTCGCATTCGTGCGAGCAAGACCACTGTTTGAGCCTTCGACAGAAAAATCGACCTCCTGATCGATGTGGGTCCTTGCTCATTCTCTGTCACTTTCCAGATCCTTGAGATACCCAATGCTTTCAGCCTCTTGCTCGGGAGGCCATGGATTCACGCCGCCGGCGCTGTTCCTTCATCACTGCATCAGAAGTTGAAGTTCTTTGTCGAAGGCAAGCTCATCAGTGTCAACGGCAAAGAAGATTACGCAGTCTATAAGGAGACAACAGTCCCTTATATAAGCATTGGAGAAGATTAGAATCTTTCCTTTCACTCTTTCGAGACCATTTCCGTGATTCGAGATTACGGAGAAATCGGTCCATCCCAGGCTGATCGCATGATTGGGAAAGTTTTGTTGAAGAACGACTACGTCCCCGGAACTGGACTCGGGGCACGTGCACTAGGAATTATTCGACCTATTGAGGTGGAGGAGTACCACAATAGGAGGGGACTCGACCCTTGTCTTGAGATCGTGCAGGCTCGCCGTGGAAAGCATCTCCACCGTCTTGCCGCACGTTACGAAAAGCTCTCCAAGGGCATTCCAGTTCCATCGCTCTCGCACTTTTTCGCCGCACCACCGCAGGTCATGGGAGGCACCTCCGACGACCCATCCACTGAATCAGATGACTCCTCCTCGGATGCAGTTGAAGCGTTTTTGGCTTTGCCAGCCATATATGCCGTCACTGATAAGACATCTTTCGGGTTTTATATCCACCCTGCACGGGAGGATGAGGAGCTTGCCAACTAGACCGCAGTTCCGATCTACTCAGCCACGGTCGCCAATGTGTAAAACGGTCTTTGTATATATAATGCTACCTGCATTTTGGCAACGCCATAAGCCACATGACGGAAGATGGGTTTTTGTTATGCCTTGTTAATAAAATCCCTATATGCTCTTTTGAATTTATGTGTCTAAAATTCTTTCTCTCACAATTACTTCTAGCACCTTTACTTTCTAAAACAATTCACTTTCATTTCCAGGCTCCAATCGAATCCAAATCACCGATGCAACGATTCGAATTCATCCGAAACACGTCTCGGAAAGCCCCTACCCATATACTTCAGGGAAGGACTTGACGAGGATGGTCATGTGCCCGAGATAGAAGAGAGTTTGCATCATCTTGAAAACCATCAACCCACTTCAGTCGAGCTAACCAAAGAGATCAACATAGGCACTACCGAAGAACAGCGCACCCTAAAGATCGGGACGGGTCTTGAACCTGCACAAAGAGCCCGGATGATTGATTTCTTGACAGAGTACCAGTCGGTCTTCGCTTGGTCTTACGCCGACATGCCAGGCTTGGATCCTTCAATCATAAAGCATTTCCTACCACTCGACACTGAAAGATTTCCGTCCAAACATCAGCACTTACGGCGTCAACGAGCTGATCTTCTTCCCCGTACCAGTCGGTCTTCGCTTGGTCTTACGCCGACATGCCAGGCTTGGATCCTTCAATCATAAAGCATTTCCTACCACTCGACACTGAAAGATTTCCGTCCAAACATCAGCACTTACGGCGTCAACGAGCTGATCTTCTTCCCCGTATTAAGGAGGAGGTCGTCAAGCAGATGGATGCGGGATTCTTGGAGGTATGCAATTACTCTGAATGGGTAGCAAATATTGTACCAGTGGAAAAGAATAACGGCAAAGTCAGAGTCTGCATCGACTACCAAGACCTTAACAAGGCCATTCCTAAGGATAACTTCCTGCTGCCCACATCGACGTCTCGGTGGACAATACAGCACGCCACACGCAATTCTTCTTCATGGACGGCTTCTCTAGATACAATCAGATTCAGATGGCCGAGGAGGACAAGATCAAAACAACGTTCATCACGATGTGGGGGACGTTCTGTTACAAAGTCATGCCCTTCAGTCTCAAAAACGCCAGGGCAACTTATCAGCGGACGATGGTCACTCTCTTTCATGACATGATGTATAAAGAGATAGAGGTCTACGTCGACGACATGATAGCAAAGTCCAAGGAAGGAGAAGATCATTTGGTCAACCTCAAGCGGCTATTCGATCGTCTCAGGAAGTACAAGCTCTGACTCAACCCAGTGAAGTGCACCTTTGGTGTCAAGTCAGGGAAATTGTTAGGGTTTGTAGTTAGTGAAAAGGGCATCAAGGTCGACCCCGACAAGGTCAAGGCGATCATGGAACTGCCCCCTTCGTCGACAGTGCGCGAAGTAATGAGCTTCCTAGGACGACTGAATTACATCGCGCGTTTCATTGCAAATTTGACAGACAAGTGCCAACCACTCTTTCGCCTGCTTCGCAAAAATGCAGCGGGTCGAATGGGATAATGAGTGTCAGAAAGCTTTTGATACAGTCAAGGCATGCCTGGTTCAGCGGCCGGTGTTAGTTTCACCTTCACTGGATCGTCCTCTCATTCTGTACTTGACAGTACGCTGACAATCCATCGGATGCATGTTAGGGCAAAAAGACGATTCTACGCATGCAGAGCGAGCAATTTATTACTTAAGCAAGAAGTTCATCGAAGGGGAGTCCAACTAGCCTGAGATAGAGAAAATGTGTTGCGCACTCGTGTGGGTCATGCAAAGGCTCCGGCAATACACTCTCTACCATACTGTTCGCTGCTGTCAAAGACGGATCCTTTGAAGTATCTACTCGGCAGTCCATCCTTCATGAGAAACATAGCAAAATGACGTTGTCAACTGACGGAGTACAACATCGAGTATGTGTCACGCACATCAGTGAAAAGCCAAGCAATTGCAAACCATATAGCAGAGTTTCCGATCTATGACGACACACTGATCAACTCTGACTTTCCAGACGAAGGGATCCTCCAAATAAATGGTGAGGAGGAGAGTCCAGGATGGAAGATGTACTTTGATGGCGCAGTCAATTCCACTGGGTTTGGTATCAGCGCAGTGTTGATATCTCCCGAAGGGCGCCATTTCCCTATTGCAACGAAGATTGATTTTCCCTGCACCAACAATGTAGCCGAATACGAAGCGTGTATCCTTGGCTTGCAAGCGGCAATCGACCTCAAAGTCAAGGAGCTAAAAGTGTTTGGCGATTCTATGCTCGCAATCTTTCAGACGCTCAAACAGTGGAAGACGAAGGATCCGAAGCTGGTGCCGTATCATGAGTACCTTGAAGCGTTGATAGAGAACTTCGAGGTTATCTCATTTACGTACACACCACGCATGAAGAACCAGTTCGCAGATGCACTTGCGACGCCTGCATCCATGGTGAGCATTACGAAGGAAAATCTCATCGAGCCCTTCGAGTTTGAGATTGCTCAAGGCCCTGCCCATTGCAATGTAATCGATGCTATTGACGGCAAACCGTGGTGCGCAAACATCAAACACTTGTTACAAACAGGTCAATTCCCAATGTTCATCGATCGTCATGACTGGAGGACTCTCCGATGCATTGCAGCACACTTTTTCCTGAGTGGCAAGACTCTCTACTGCCGTTCATTCGACGCTACACTACTTCGGTGTGTCGACGAGAATGAGGCACAACGCCTCATGGAAGAAGTGCACGAGGGAAACTGTGGACCTCACATGAATGGGCTCATGCTAGCAAAGAAGCTCATGAGACTTGGTTACTTCTGGTCTACCATGGAAACCGACTGCGTCAAGCATGTCAGGCACTGTCATTTGTGCCAAGTCTACGGAAATCAGATCAAAGCACCGCCCAACGAGTTCCATCTAATGGCAGCTCCATGGCCTTTCTCAATGTGGGGCATATACGTAATTGGTCCTATCAACCCCAAAGCATCCAACGGACATCTATTCATACTGGTAGCTATCGATTACTTCACCAAGTGGTTCGAAGCTATCACCCTTGCATCGGTCACTGCAAAGGCTGTGGCACGCTTCCTGAAACGCGACATCATTGCTCGTTACGCTGTCCCTGCGACTCTTGTCACAGACAACGCCAAGAACTTGAACAATAAGCTCATCGACGAGCTCTGTGCACAGTTCATAATCCAGCATTGTAATTCCTCTCTGTATCGTCCACAAATGAATGGTGCGGTAGAGGTGGCGAACAAGAACATAAAGAAAATCATCGAAAAAATGATGGTGAATTACAAGGACTGGCACGAGATGCTCCCGTTTGCACTCTTAGCATATCAGACATCTGTCCGCTCGTCCACCGGGGCAACCCCGTATTCTTTGGTTTACGGCATGGAAGCAGTTCTTCCAATTGAAATGGAGATTCCCTCTATGAGGGTCCTTGTCGAGTCTAAGCTCAAGGAAGCAGAATGGGCGAAACAGCGCTACGAACAACTTAATCTCATCGATGAGAGGCGGCTAATAGCACTTTGCCACGGTTAGTGCTATCAGCAAAGAATGGCCCGAGCATTTAACAAGAAAGTTCGTCCCTACGAGTTCAGCCCCGGCGACCTCGTCTTGCAGAAAGTCTTGCACATCGCCCCAAATTCCAGGGGCAAATTTGCTTACAAGTACGACGGTCCCTTCATTGTCAAGGAAGTCTTTAACGGAGGGGCAATCATTCTCAATGACATGGACGGGAACGAGAACATTCTTCCAGTCAATGCTGATACTCTTAAGAAATACTATCCTTGATAGTGTTTCTGTCATCCCACGGCGGGTGCTTCGCCAATGCACATTGCTTTTTGCTTTTCTTTGCACGCACAATCCCCAGCACCTTCATTTCTGCTAACTCTTGTTCTACCCTTCTTCTGTTCTTTCCATTTCTCAGAACTTTTGAGAGAAAAAGAATAAATTTCTCGCTAGGTTGAAAACCTTTTTGAGGCGACCTAAGCAAAAATTAGGGAATTAGGGGCACGGTCTAAAATCCTGCAAAGGGGGGCCGTGGCAAAAGGAGAGTACAAAACAAAATCCTCGCTAGGCTAAAAACCCGAAAAGGGCGGTCTAGGCAAAAGTTAGAGGAACCGAGAAGTGCGATCAGACCCAATACGGGTGGTCGTAGCAAAAGGCAAGCTCTAAACGAGGGAAATGTCAAATAAAAAATACCCCGCTAGGTCGTCACACGTCTTGCGACCTAGACAAAAGTTAGGGACCTTTGGCAGCTCAACCATGAAAGAACAGCCACACTCAGTGTGAAGCGACAACGAGTAGTGGTTTTGCAGTCTTCGACGCAGGCAAGCTCTCTTTAATTCTCCGGGCATGAGACACGTTTCGACATGCAGTCGAATCGTCGTATCCTTGATCTGGAGGATCCCAAAGATCCTTCCTTTTACCTTAATGCAAATTTCACAGGTCATGCCCGTTCTGAGAAAAGGCTTTTCTTTTCAAATAATGATCTTGTGGGACACGGCCACCCCTTCAAATGGTCATTATGTTCAAATCCCCAAAGCATTATTACTCAGACTTCTTTGCATATCTCTATTATGGCTGTATGGTTGGATTGATAACTATTGTTAGCTCCCATAGTTAACACATGCAGGTCTCAGGATGTAAATCCCAAAGGATCTCTTCCATTGACGAATGAATGTCTGCCTCATGCCAAGAATTGCAATTTTGATCCGAGGAGAAATCAGCAGGATAGCACATCATACACTCAGTTGCATTCCAAACAAATGACAAACAACAAAGCATGTTCTCACAACATTATTTGCAACATAGATGGGTTCAGTGATGGATGAAACAATGATTCCTTCCACACCTCACGCAACTCCCCAGCGTCTGCATTTACTTTTTGCAAGTATTTTTATTCTGCAATGCACCTTTCAATTGGCGTGCACCTTCATAGGAATACAGTGCACCTTGCAACCCGCCGGGCAAATGCCCCGCACCTTGCAACTCGCCGAGCAAGCGCTTGGGTTCGTACCGTCTTTTAAATTTCTGTTCAGGGGTCTGTCCCCTCGGGTCCGTCTCGATTTTTAATTTTCTGTTCAGGGGTCCGTCCCGACTTTTAAATTTCTGTTCAGGGGTCCGTCCCCTTGGGTCGGTCCCGACTTTTAAATTTCTATCAAGGGTCTATCCCGATTTTTAATTTTCTGTTCAGGGGTCCGTCCCGACTTTTAAATTTCTGTTCAGGGATCTGTCTCCTCAGTTCCGTCCCGACTTTTAAATTTATGTCAGGGATCTGTCCCCTCGGGTCCGTCCCGATTTTTAATTTTATGTTCAGGGGTCCGTCCTGATTTTTAAATTTCTATTCAGGGATATGTCCCCTCGGGTCCGTCCCGATTTTTAATTTTCTGTTCAGGGGTCCGTCCCCTCGGATCCGTCCTGACTTTTAAATTTCTATCAGGGGTCCATCCCCTCTGGTCCGTAGCGACTTTTAAATTTCTGCTCAGGGGTCCATCCCCTCGGGTCTGTCCCTAATTTTACATTTCTGCATTAGGTATAACATCCCCACATATCCAAAGCAGGAGGGAGAAGACTGCTATCGAAAGTTCCATATCGATCATTGCTTTCAAATTGGAGTACTTCTGAAGTCTTTGGCTGCATCCTCTACCCGAGCACGTAGTCAAAGAGGGGCAAACTGTCAGCAACCCATTTTGGCACACCATTCCAAACAACGATATCAGCAATGGTCCAGACTATGACTTGAGCAAGAATACAGAAAACGGCTCGGCAGAGCAAGAAATCACTATTCATCCTCAAGTTGGCAAAATTGAGCAGAAGACATGTACATGAGACAGAAGGACTCCAGGGATCACCAAAGGGTAATAGAGTGACTAGAGAGCTCAACAACGTCCAAAACCGGCATTTCCAATGTACCACGTGGACAATCCTATTTTTCGGTAGTTCGCTCATCCATCGAAAGATAGCCAATATTGGACTTCAAAAATCCACATTGATGCCAAACAAATAAAAAGTGTCTTCAAACGCATTTCGCAAATCATCTGCTTTATACAGAATAACTTTTTGTATACAGACAACTTTTCAGTGGAAGTCCAAAAATGCCGGTTTCTTGGAGAAAAGTTAATTCCAAATATCAGATGCGACCATGCCCCACAAGCATACAGAGCACGAGAAGCGCTTCAGATTGTCTTTTGGAAGCCATACAGACTCCCTGAATGACTTCCGAGCGACAAAACGGGCATACCCCTCTTCGGAAGAGCATAACTGGAGACTGGTCAGATGGAATAACGGCAAACGAAGTTGAACCTGTATTGCCCCGAAAACTCCAGCGGACAGACGCAATTGGGCAAATCAGACAGCAAAACCCTTTTCGATTTCCCGAGTAGCCTCTGAGGTGCACAAAAGGCCATTTTCAGTGGAAATCCATATTTGGAGATCTTCTTTGGGGAAACTTGACGCCGGATGCCTACCTTACACAGTGCTAGCCTTCTCAAGGCTCAATGTGGAATCATCGGAATGAATCACACAACTCATCTAGACCCCCCGAACAGTACTTTAAGGGTCTCAGATGCACTTTTCATGTTCTTAGAGGCCCAATCTCGACAAACAGAGATCACAGTGATCTCCAGATCGCCCAAGCAACTCAGAAAGCAATCTGAAAAATCCAGTTTTGGCCTCCTAGGACATATCTGGCTCCATATTTGTATTACAGATTTAAGGGTCAAGTGCCCACGTTATTTGACAATTTATGTCAAAATGACCGATGTAAGATGCTGATACAAGATATGCTGTCACAAGTGGGTAACCTCACTTTCAATGCTTAAAGTGAGCAAAACTGGCCTCCGAGTCTCATACAGACATTTAGCAATTTTCCACGGAAAATGCCAATCTTGGACTCATTAAATATGTTTTCTCGCGTATATCGATAATTCGACGTTCAATTCGAACTACAAGTTTCGAATGCGTGATCAATCGAGACTCGAGCTTTTTCCCGATTTCTCCTCTTCGGCCGTGGGACCTATGAATTGCCCAAGGGCAACTCTTCCCTTGCCAAGACCAAGCTTCTCTTGCACTCTTGCATGAAAATATCTCCAAGTCTTCCAAGACAACACTCAAGCTTCATCAATGCTCATAAATGCTTCTTGGCTCTTCCACGTGAAGAATACTTGGCTCACATTCATCTTCATCTTCATTAAATGGCAGAAATTTGCTAAGCATGGGGGTTAAGAGCACTTGCTTTTGCTAATTGTGTCATTAGTTTTACCTATAAATTGCCCAAAAGTGATTAAGTTAATCACTTCTCTTCTTACACACTCTCTCCAAGCTTTCTCCCTCAAGAAAAGCTCTAAACTCCATAGCCAAAACCAGCAAGCTTCAACACTTCAAAACAAAAAGGAAAACCGAAAAGATATCTCAAGAAAAGCCTCGGTTCTTAAGTTGGAAACCGATGTTCATTATCCCGGTTTAAGTTCGAAAATTCTCAAACTCCATGGAGTATATATTTTGGACCCTTGGAGTTTACTGGTGAACTTGGTTTTTTTATTTGAGATCTTTAAGTTATGGTTTCAGGTGTATTTTAGGCTTTGAAGTCCATCTTGTGCTCTCGAGTGAACAGTGACATCGCCAGCCGCACGCCTGCCGTGCGCCCAAGCGCCTGACGCCCTCCAGCGTCCATTGCCGCACGTTCCAACTTCCGAACGCCCATCCAAGCATACCTGAACGTCCATCTAAGCACTCCACCGAGTCACCCAACTCTCAAATAGTTCCACGACTCTTTCCTCGTATCCCGAGGGAAGGTATAACATTCTCGACTTAGAGAAGTTAGGACTTTTACATTATTTGTATGTTTATGAAGTAACATGACGTTCTAAACATGTTTAGCTTGCAATACTTAATTTTTATACACATTCATGTTATATTATGCATGTTTATTACCGTATAATTTGTTTGCATGTCGGAAAAAGGGTTGGATCGTAGTTTAGAAGTCATTTCCAACCCGGGAGAAGCAAAGCAACTCTCGGCCATCTCTTCAAATAGAATGACCGAGACTTGTTTTTGCTCTTTTCGGATTAGAATTTGTCTTCTTGGCCCGATCCAAGTTAATTTCCGAGTTTACTTTATTTTTCCCGCATGCATGAAGCCGGTATTGTTTTGTCGATTCCGTAAATAACATGTTTGTGCATGCTTCCATGTTTGAATGCGTTAAACAAATCATGGCAATAGCGGCTTTTGTCAAAAACGTGTCATATATCGTGTTTGTTGTTTGAGCATGCGAGAAATAACTCAAAACAAGACGGGAAAACCTCGTGGAACCTAATATGAGTCATGAGACTTCTCGGCTTTCTCCAACAAGAATTGGCCGAGAGTTTCATAGAGTTATTCGGGTCCCATAAGGCTTCCTCATCCCGTTTTAAGTCCGTTTCTCGGATTTCGTGTAATTTGCAAGTTCATTTACACCGAGAACCTCACATGAAATGTATTTCAAATGAATATGCATGGATTCGAATATCGATAACTTATTCGGGTTCATTCGGTTATGAGAGTATTTTTGGTTGTTCAACCAAATTATCCTCGATCATTGTGAAACCGTCTCGGTCATCGAATCATGAATCGTTTTCACAATTGATGCATTCGGTAACAACCTTAAGCATTAATGCCACGAACGGGTTAATCGGGACGCGCACACCATCAATTCATTCAATCTTAAACAATCTTGCACGAATTGGACATTAATTTATAACTCTCGTCAACGAATTACAAAATGCTGTTAATGCCCTTTTCAAAACCTTCATATTTTCAAATCCGTATTGTATTATTTCCCTTTTCTGAAAACAAATTTTCAAATCAAGGGCAAGAACATCGTTTTGTGATTTGGCATCATCTTAGCATCGTTTAGGGTGTCTGTCGGGTATTCTGTATCAAGACACAATTACCTAACTAATCATTTCACTCAACCTAACCAAATGCTAAAAAATGGTTAGGTGGAACTCTAGATTCCAAATCTAGAGTCAAAACACAAGTTTGTATGAATTCAGCGTAACTTCAGTGTCACAACACCGAATCACTGTAAAAGCAATCCACACACACGAAACTTGACTACGGACACCCGATATGTCAAATTTTCAAACCAAAGCCAAATGCTAAAACACTGGCATGTGCTTGTTTGTTTAGGGTAGGATTTGCATGCCAAAGTACCCCGGATCAATAATTTGTTAAAACACGTACACCTGACAATGACAAACACTTTGTCTGTTATTAACATGTTGCGTGTTATTTTTTCTGTACTTGTTTGTCTTACAGGTCGAGCCTGATCCCTAGGCCGAATAATATTAGGATTCAACGCCCTAATCACCAATCACAGGGTCCAACGCCCTAATCATCACTTACAGGGTTCAACGCCCTATTCACTGAGAGCCCACTGAATTACATATTTCGGTTATTTCCTAAACTCATGGTGAGTCGAGCAGAATATTAACCGAAAGCGAACCAAATGGGATTCAATCATTTGTAATCTGTAATTTATTGTATTTATTATGAGAGCACATTGTAAGGACTTATTGTACATTAATTATAGTAAGAATCCCATTCAGTGAGCGAATGATTCGAGAGTCGAATTGATCGAATCGATTCAACGTTTGCTCATAGAAAAGTAAACGCAAAAGCTCGCGGTTTCGGTTCACGCAGGGAGTCAACCTTTTTGGTTCGATGAACTATAACGAAGGATAGTGAACCCATTCCCCGACATGCAGGCTTACTTTTCTCTCAGCTTCTCAATCGACATCGTTTAACTCATCGAATTTACGGTGTCAAAACGCACGAGTCGAGTGCACCCTAATTCATGCGGTAAATAAAATGAAAGTGCAAGCATAGCAAACCAGAGTACCGAAAGGGTGTGCGGGATATAGGCCCGCACGTAATGTGAACCCCCCGAATTCGGACTTTCAGGTTCCGAATAGACCAAGGCCTTAGCGAACTAGGTGTACCATTACCCCTAGACCCGGGTAACTTACCGGCTCTCGACCTCCGGGTCGTAAAATGGTAGGTGGCGACTCCTTCTCACGCGTGTCCGTCACGCGTCCCCCACGGGAAAGTGGAACAATTCGTCAAGCCACACGATTTCAGGTCGTGCGCATGCGGGCCCCGACGAGAGTCCACATTCGGGTCCGTACGGTAGAATCGGGCTCAAGCTCTTCAAATCCTACTAAATATCTATGAACTATAGGAGCTAACTTGAACTAGTTTCACTGGACAAGTTTGGTCAGGAAAAAACTACATATATGCCCTCAAACTTTCAAAATCATTGCATTGTTGCCATTTTCGGGATTTTAAAGCACATTTCAGTGAAGAAAAATTATCAGAACATATTCTCGGGCTTAGAAAATATTTTCCAAGTAGAAACCATCCCGACATGAATATTTTTTGCTACATAAGAATATCATTTTTCTCAGTCTCGAACCCTTACTGTGTTGAATAAAATATATGAATCAAAGGGATTTAGTCAGAGAAGATTGTGTCTGTGCGGACCCAAGTTTTATCTTTTCAAGGCCCATGCGTGTGCACTGATCGTACGGCTTGGGAGTGTTGACCTTCCCGGGGAACGCGTGACGGACACGCCTGAAAAGAAGTCGTCATTACTTGTTTACGACCCGGAGGTCGAGGGTCGGTAAGTTGCTCGGGTCTAAGGGTAAATGATACACCTAGTTTGCTAAAGTATATGGTCTTACGAAACCAGGAGTTCCAGATTTGGGGGTTTTGTTACATGTAGGCCTATATCCTGCACGCCCTTTGGTTTGTCTAGGGTTTGTCGTTTTTAGTTTATTTACCGCTTTGATTAGGTTTTGCACATCTCGCTCGTTTTGACACCGTAAATTTGTAGAAATGATCGATTTGTTTTGAGGGACCGAAAGAGGAGTGGATCCTCAGGTCAGGGGGTCGGTCCCCTGTCCTCACATCGTAGTTAACCAGACCATGATGGCCGGTTCACCATGTGGACCAGACCCGTGACTCGTGTGGTCTCGCTAGTCTCAGGGACCTGTAAATCGATTCAATCAATTCTGACTCTCAGACTCCACGCTTATCGACCGGGACCGTTATATAGATAAATTTACAAATAAATACCTTATAATGTAGGGCAAATTACAAACAAAAACCCAAGTTTTCTAAAATGTCTAAAAAATTACCTCCGTTAGAACTTCCGTCAATTTTTATTGCTGATGGTGGGTCCCTTTAACAGTCCACGTAGGTAAAAATTGACGGAAGTTATAACGGAGATTATTTTTGAAACATTTTAGAAAACTTATGGTTTTTTCTGTTACAAAACAAAATTTAGGACAAAACTGAGACATTTTACAATACTTAGGTTTTTTTTGTAATTTACCCTATAATGTACTCTCAAATAATAAATATGAATTACAATAAATGGATCCCCGTCGACTCACATTCGGCCAATATTTCGCTCGTACTCACCGGGAGTTTTGGAAAGACCGAAATCAAAATTAATGTGATGTCGGCTCATGAGAGCCGGGTTTGACCGAACCAACGGGTCGCAAGAGGACCAAGTGGTCCTTCAGATAGCCGTGAGACCGGTCGAGCTCCTGAGTGATTGTCTACCCTCATTTCGCGCATCCCGACCCGAGTCATCCTCCATTTGAATACTACTAGGGTCGAAACGGTGACTCGAGGCTAGACCCCATACTGCACTATAGTTGGGGCGTTGGACCCCGTGTGAATCATATCCTATGGGTTCGGACTTGAACCGTCACAAAAGTGGACGAAAACATATAAAAACAGATAAAAGCGGATGAAAACAGATAAAAACAGATAAAACTCACAAAAACAAGTGAAAACAGATAAAATAGATAATTGGTGTGAATGTCACGTTTACGTGATTATCAGATAATGATCGGGGGTTGCTTGGCAAATATGTTTCTATCCTAAACAGACCAAAAAAAAACAAATGAAAAGACGTATTGATGAAAATCGACTATGGGCAGCCTTGTAAGGGCATGTAGCATTCGGCTTTGCTTAAAAAGAACTCGACATACATGATATCTGTTGTCAAGCACTGAGTGTATGGGTTTGTTTTAAGTTGTTCTGTTTTGTGATTGTCAGCACCCCGTTTTGGTCCACCGATTTCTGCAAAGATTCTTGATAACCAACCAGGCCATAATTAGAGCTTCAATAGAAGATGACCAGACAAAGTCGGTTTACTATTCATGGTAAGATTGACAAGGTCGACCAGGCGTCTCAAGGGGCATGATGACAGAGAAAGGTTTCAGGGCCTCCCATAGAGTTTACAGAAGAATGACAGAACATCCCAAAACAAATAGTTAATTTTACTCCGGTCACCCAAACCGGACAAAATCGGCTTCCAAGCTCCCAATGCATCAAGTCATGATAAACTAATATCAGGCTCGTCGGGATCGCCTTCTTGCACACACCAACAATACCTTGTCTTTTGGGTTATAAAATTGGAATGTGCAATTGATTGTGACCCAAACTTCTCCAACATCTCTTGAATCCATAAGGGACCCACAACCACTTCTCCATTCTTTTATTTTATTTGCAAACTAGCATTATCCTTTAATATTTGCAATCTAACGCTCTTTCTTTTTTTATTTGCAATCTAGTCATTTTCTTTGCAAACTAGCCCATTCCTTTTATTGTTTACCAACCATCCCTTTTTTATCATTTACAAACTATCCCCGTTATTTTTGTTATTTACAAACTAGCCCCTATTCTTTTGTTATTCACAAACTAGTCTCATTCTTTATTTGCAAATTAATTCCACTCTTTCCTAATCTACCACATTTTTATCCATATTCCCCATCAACTCACATATAAGTCCCCCCCTTCCCATTTTATTCTACATTTGGTCACTTTATCTCCTATTTTCTCTTCTTGGCCGAAATCTGTCTTTCCATTTAATCTCCATTTAATTTTTTTTCCAACTTTTCTTTCATTCTTCCATTTTTGAGCCCTCCTTCCAATCCTACTCTTTTCCTTTCAAGACACTCTTTCCCCTTGCTTTCTTTTCTACATGGTCGAATCCTTCCCTCTTTAACCGGTCTTCAATGGCCTTCAATTCACATTCACTCACTTGCTATTCAAAGAATCCTTCCAAGCTTGCTCTACCATTCAAACTCCCTCATTCATTTTAGCTAGACATGGCCGAATCTTCCCCATTCAGTTCAGCTCATTATGGCCGAAATATACCTCTCTTTGACTTGTTTTTAAATGGCCTTCAATCCCATTCAATAATTGCCCATCTAAAAATCCTTCCAAGCTTGCTCTTTCTTTAATATGATCACATTGATTTAAGCAAGGGGAGATGATGAATTTGGCCAGCATTAGAGGAAAAGAGGGGCAGCTGCAAAAAGAAAGAAAGAAAGGAAGAAAGACTACTACATCAACGACTTTCCCGTCTTGCGATAATTTTCTGGTCTTACACTTCCCTTCCAACTTTACATTCCTCCATTCATTACTCATTCATAATTTAGCTGAAAATACAAAAGAAGGAGGCCAAGAATTCGGCCAAATTCTGCTGGGGAAGAGAAAGAGGAAGCTTATTAAGATTTTCCCGGTTTTTGTACAACTTTCCGATAAAAAACCTTTCTTTCCTCTCTTGCCCGAAACCCTCATTGATTCACAGATCCATTCAACAAGTTTGAACATAGGGAGAACGGAAGGAGAAGAAGAAGAGAAAAGAGGAATTGGTCCAAGGAAAGAGCTGCAGAAGAGAGAGCAGAGAAAAACCGTTATTGTCGGAAAAACGCCGTTTTTCGGCGACCGCCCATCCATCTTCACCCAAGCCCCAAAAAAACTACATACCCCACCTACTTTTGACCTTCCAAGTCCATTGGTGGTGTTAGTTTTTCCATTTGAGGTCTCCTTCCCATCATTCCAGCACTGTCCAGATTCGGGTGTCCCCCGAGTTTTCCCAATTCCTAGGTGTTTTCTTCATCCCGACTTATCCTGAACACAAAACAAACTACATGCCTACTAGTTTTCAACCTCCCGAGTCCATTGGTAAGGTTGGTTTCTCCATTTGAGGCCTCCAACATCTCGTTCCAGCAGTTTCCAGAACCAGATCCCTAGGTGTTTTTCCGGTTTCACGACGAGTTCGTCCCTTCCACGACCAAGGCGAATCAACCAACGACCCGTGGACCCATGAGCCATCTCCAGCCACGTTCCAAGGTCATTCAAGAGCCACGAACAATATCGTCGCTCAAACCACTTCCTTTCCCCTCTTTTCTTTTTCGGATTTCCTTTACACTTTATCGGTTTTCTTTATTGTTTTCAGGTCAAACAAGATCTTTGCTTGTCGAATGCCGCCCATCACCATGTTTAGGGGTCCCTGGGAGTGAAGAACCCTCGTGCCTACTCCAAGAAAATGCCCCGAGCTTCCTTGAGACCCGCTTTTCTCTCTCGGGTCTGTTTGTCTCTAGTAGGGTCTATTTTATGCTAACCGGTTTATTTTCTTGCAATTTCGAGTCACCACAGGTTTTGGTTCGCTGCGAGCCACCCACAACCATATTCATGAGTCCCTTGGCGATCCCGAACCACCATGCTAACTCCGAGAAAACTCCTCGAAAATCCTTGCTTTTGTTCATGTGCCAATCGGATCTATTTCTCCCAATCGGGTCACCTGATTGACCCGATTGGTTCTTCCTTCTCCCGAGACATTTTCCGACTTAGTTTTTCGTCCCGAGGCACAGGTATAACTTTGTTACGATTTAGAGGATCTAGGTCTTTTAATTTTCAAGTATTATGGGGTGATAAGGCGATCCCATACTGATTTCCATGCATGTTTCAGTATGAACCGGTATTGTTTTATTGATTCCGTTAAATCTCATATTGTTATGCATGCTTGAATGTTTGTTTGAAATTTACGAGATTATGGCGGCACTGGTTTCGTATTTTTTTGTTATTGTCATGTTGTCGATTTAATACTTGCATGAATTATGAAGACGTGAAATGTGTCTCTCGGATGAGAATAGCATGAATCGGTCTAATAATTAAACCAGACTTTACCTGTTTTATCTGCCTTTCTTGCGGGTCGAGCTTGACTCCCTAGGACATGGTCCACATGGAGTTCAACGCCCCAACCATCGATCACAGGGTCCAATGGCCCTATACACAACGAGTGCGTGTCACCTGCATAGCCTTGATTTTCATTACGGTCTTTCAAACTACACAGTGCGCATGAGCAGAATATTGGCCGAATGTGAACCGACCAGTTGAGTTGGCTCTTGGGCCCTTAGGACGAATGGGTCCACGTGAGTAATGGGACAGGACCACACGGTGAACCAACCATCACGATCTGGTCAGCTGAAGCATGAGGACGATAGACTGATCCTTTGACCCAAAGATTCGCTCTTCTTTTGGTCTCTTGAATCGAACCAGTCGGTTCTACGCATTTACAATGTCAAAACGAGTGTGATGAGTGCACCCTAATCAAGGCGGTAAATAAATATAAAACAGACAAGCTTTAGACAAGTAGAGTATCAAAAGGACGTGCGAGATATAGGCCCGCATGTAATAGAACCCCCGAACTCAAAACTTCAGGTTCGTATGACCATGTGCCTTTACATCTAGGTGTACCCTTACCTCTAGACCCGAGCTACTCATCGGCCCTCAACCTTCGGGTCGAAAATAGGTAGTGGCGACTCCTTCTCACGTGTGTCCGTTACGCGTCCCCACGGGAAGGTGGATACTCCCAAGTCGCGCGTTCAACATGCATGCATGCGGGCCTTGACGAGACGAAATTCAGGTCCGCACAGCTTGGCTACTTCACTAGGGACATTTAGAGGGTTCGGGCTCAATTCCACTTGTTTGCTTGCTTATTTATCGCCTTCTTGCATTTACAGCTTATTTATTTCCACACATTTATTTTCTACACATGCATTACATATCATGCTAGCTTTTAAGTTCCTATGGGTCGCATCCCACGACCAGTATTAGGAAACGTAGGTTAGATAGGGGTTCGAAGTAGGGTATAGCATGCAGTTCGACTGCTGTCTCGGCCTTGAAAAGAATCCGCTCGATTTCAAGGAATTCACGCCCTTGAGTCGGAGGCCCTCGTCCTTAGGTAGCACGATCCCTGAAATACCAAACCATGTACTGTGCTATGCCTTTATGCCAACCTACAAACCGTCTTCAACAACAGTCCATCGAGTCGGTGTACGTGCCATCTGAGTCCTTTTTCTGTTTTTGAGAGAAACATATTTGTACTATGTTAAAATGACAGAAACACTTTGGTTGGATAAAAAGTGATATACATATAAGACTTGTGCCTGCACAGGTTGCCCATCTTTACCCGTGACTCGGAGTATTTCGATTACTCTAACCCTAGAGTTGTCAGTAAATCATAAACTAATAATCTTGCCCTTGACACTGAAAAAATATTTTACAAAAAAGGAGGTTGCGTGTTGCGGGTCACCTCGGCCAATAACCAGAGTCGACCGATCCCTTGAATCTACCAGGGTCATATGTAAACCCAGAGGGAGCCGGAAGACTAGTCGGTCTGTTCAGAAGTGGTCTAGGAAGGACTCCCATATTCTGACTTGAGCCACATCAAATCGAGTCTAGACTCGAGTCAGGAAGTCCTTAGATATCCATGCTACCCGGACCACATGCCTCGGTATTTGTAAAAAAAAGTGAGTTTGGAAAAGGGCACGATTATCGGTTCATGATTTATCGACTCGATTACAAATTATTAACCAGTTCATGTACTTCATTGAAATGTCGAGTCGATCAATTAGCCGAGTAGACCGTCCCAATTACAACATGTGTGGAAACAATTAAATTAAATGACTTACCGAATGCTTTGGTTTGCGGGTTTCAAGCCGTTAAGCCAGCCATGGATGGACCACTTGATGAGAACTCTAATTCCCGACCGTCTCGAAATTAAAACTGATTTTAACCCGAGTTTTTATGATTAATTCAATTTGTGTGAGATTTTAATAAAAAATGACAAGGAACTCATCCAAACACACAAATCATGGGAATGCAAATTCACATCAACATTTAATTTATCGGTTTTTAGCTCGAGTGGATCATGACTTCCGATTTCAAACATTAACCTGCGTGATCCTAATTAAACTAAACCATTTTCATGCAATTTCCCATTTTTATTAAGCAAATTGACTCCAACTAATATCTCAAATCCCATTTGCTGCGCTGAGACATCGCAATGTGATTCATTTCTTCTCTTAAGCCAAGCAATCATCAGTAATCCCTTTCTCTCTCTCTCTTTCTTTTTTTTTTGTAGTATCCAATTTCAAATGGCCAGAACACATATATACATTCATACACGCATACTTCATTCCTTTCATTCTTCGTTCTCTGTTTTTTTTCATTAAAAAAGAAAAAAAAAGAGTGGCAGAGTGCAAATAGGCAAATAGGTAGTGTTTGGTCGATTCCGTTAACGAACCTCATGAACATACAATACCATTCAAACGTCAACTTCATAAAATCAACACCTCTCACGAATTGTCCCTATTGAAGTAGATTAGTTCCATGTTTTATTCCGAATATTCTTTAACTGTGATCAAACAAATAAATTGGTTCATCATTTCGGTTTTCCTTAGAACCATATGAATGCCAAAGCCGAGAGACAAGGGAATTTAGTCATGCCATCAAGGTTTTGAGTCTCATACCTTGCCCACGCTATTGTCAAGAGGTTTGGTGTAAGCTTCGAGATACGGCTTCGGGAAGCTCGTACGGGAGTTGCAGTCGTGGAAGGAAAGTGAGAAGGAAGGGAATGCAGAGGGGCAGGTTTCATGGGGGATCGCCCAGGCTGATCATCCTGACACTTTTTTTTTAAATATATATATATTTACTCGTACGCGCGTCTTTTTCATTTTCTCAAAATCCGTTGACATTTTCGGAAAGAAAACTTCAAAATTGAGAAATTCGAAAAATAATCGGCTCCTTGAGAACTCCAATTTGCATTGACGAAGATCGAATTTCGATACAAATCAACGTCGAATGCCCGACCTGCATCGGTCATAATTACTAGATTATTTTCGAAATTCAATCTTTAAAATCAGATACTTGAAAACGTTTCGGGACCACCATTGTGTTAAGAAAAATTTAAGGATCGATATTATGTAGAGAAATATTCTTCAGTCCCGAGTATCGTCCCCAATTTTTTTAAAAATCGAAATTGATGCACGTAATGCCTGAAATTCTCAGCTTTTCAAACGGACATTCGAAAAATGATTCGGAACCACCATTGTATTCAGAAAAATTCGGGGATCAATATTATGCAGAGAAATATTTTCTAGCCTGGAATATTGTTTTGAATTTGAAAATCGAACTTGATCCACGTAAAGGCCGAAGACGTCTCGCAGAGTAATTTTTCTTAGAATATGAAATTAGAGTTAAATTAAGAAAATGCCCATGAGTTCAAAAGTAGTGAATGTATCAACAGTCCTCGAGTGCCGGTGGACCAAAACGAGGTACTGATAGTGCCTTCTTATATGAAAAATACGAGCAATTGAGTTTTAAAACAAGGTCTTCTAAGAGTGAGTGTCACATTTGAAAATCCATTTTACTTGCGGTTCCTCGGAAAAGGAAATATTGCCGATTAAGTCATATAATTTTGAAAACAAGCATTGATAGATAAAATTAAGCGCTTAACACTCGAGAACTTATATATTTATTCTTGGTAGTTCGTCTTCTTACGGGGGATCGTCTGGTGCTTCATTGGTTCTCTGATTTGATGTGCTTCACGAACAATGATCCTAGCCCAGGCCGGAACGAGGTTCTTACAGGCATTTTTATAGAAAATTGAGCAGTAGAGTTATGAAAAACAAAACGATTAATATTAAGAAAAGGATCAACTAAAAAACAATTGGGATTAAAAAAATAGCTACAAAAGTTTGAGGACCATAATTAAAATTTTTGCCAATAAAAAGTTTGATAAAATGACGAAAATAGAAAAAAAAAAATAGGCAAATGAATTGGATGAAAAAAAACCAAAAAAAGAGAAAATGACTGAAATAAAAAAGCATTTAAAGCAATAGGATGTAAACAAATAAAAAAATAGAAAAAAGACGAAATGTAACCAAATTAAGGACGAATTGTATAATTTTTCCATAGAAAAATGAAATTAAACTTCTTGAAAATTTTATACAAAAGCACGCTTGTCATAATATTAAACTTTGAAAAAGGTAAAAGGGCATTGAAAAAAAACAAAATTGAGGTTGAGGCCCAAGCTGGCATTAGGGGTGTAAATGAGCCGAAACATTCACGAACGGTTTGAGCTTGGCTCCATGAAAGCTCAAATTTGGCTTGCTCTTATAAATCTCGAGCCTAGCTCGGCTCAAGCTCGTCAAATAAACGAGCCGAGCCGAGCTCAATGTTATTTGGTTCGTGGAGCTCACGAGCCTAAACGAGCTTTATATATATATATATATATATATATATTCTTTTAATTTATATATTCGTATAAGATATATATATATATATACATATATATATATATTATGAGTTATTACAGTAGTCCAATTCAAGCCCATGCGAGCTCGAGTTCACAAGCCTATACGAGCTTATATGAGCTCGAGCTCACAAGCCTTAAACGAGTCGAGCTTTGCTAGCGTGTTGAGCCTATATGAGCCAATCCGAGCCTTCACTAAATACAATGAACTGAGCCCAAGCTCGAAGAGTTAGGCTCGCACGAGCTTAAGCTCCGGCCCGAGTTCAGGAATTAATAAATTAGCCGAGCAGCCGAGCTCAAGCCTAGTATATTGGGTTCAACTCGACTCATTTACACCCCTAGCAGGCATAAATCTTGTGGTAAGCGAGCAAGGGTTTTTCCACATAGCATACTATATTAAGTTGAATTGAAAGTTGTATTATCAAACAAATTGAATTTAATTAATTGTTCATAATTTAATTTAAGTGCTAATTTGGTGTTACCAAACCCCATGTAAGATTATAGAGTGTAAATTCCAGACAAGATCCACGAATTACTAAATATGAACATTATATATGGTGAAATTTTAGGCGTGGTAGTTGAATCAGATTGTGCACTCAGATTCTGACCCCCCAAATGTAAGATTATCAAACCCCACGTAAGATTATAGTGTAAATTCCAAACAAGTTCCACGAACTACTAAATATGAACATTTTATATGGTGAAATTTTAGGCGTGGCAGTTGAATCAGATTGTGCACTCAGATTCTGACCCCTCAATTTGTAAGATTATCAAACCCCACGTAAGATTATAGAGTGTAAATTCCAGACAAGTTCCACGAACAACTAAATATGAACATTATATATGGTGAAATTTTAGGTATGGTAGCTGAATCAGAATGTGCACTCAGATTCTGACCCCCCAATGGCAGCTGTGTACTAATCGATTCACTTTATATGATCACTTGTCTCAATGGAGAAATAGTTTCCAGCCAATTTAGATCAACTGCACAAGCAGACGGATACACGACCCTCGTTCTTCAACTTTTATGTTTTGATAAATGTACTTTGGCACGAAAGCAACTTCTTTCTTCTCAGCACAGAGTGCAAGGAAACTTTGTTATACCTTGTAGATATCTATGCAATCAGCATCATATGTCCAACCTTGTAGATGCCTGTGCTATCCGCATCAAAGTAACCTTCCTTTGGTAGATGTTTTCGTCTATGACATTTTTTTGTTGGTCGGCTTGGCTCATGCCTTTATCATTTTAGAGGAATAGCCGTCCAACACATATCCCTAATGTTCGTATTGCCAAATTATTTTAGCTCACAATTACAAGAAAATCTCAAATGATGTTAATTGCTCATAATCATATATGCATGTATTTATGGAATTTATTGAGTAACGTGTATGCATTTTCGATAATAAGATGCCCATGAGTTTTTTTTTATAAGTAAAATGGTGGGCAGTAGTAATGGCAACATTTTCGCAGCCCACTACATAATGTTTGGGCTCTTGTGTTCAACCGTGAACATATCAGGCGAACTGAACAACCAGTGCAAGTACTTGACCCGTCAGCGTAGCAACACCAGAGACTTAGTATATTTCATAGAAGTCGGAGATGACCCCGGGCCCAAGCCAAAAGTCCACCCTAGCATATGTCCCTAGGTGGATTTGAACTCGAAACTTGGGGGTCTCCAAATCAGATGCGAGTGTTCTTGGAACCAATAGGTCATCACCCTTGATGGTAAGAGGCCCATGAGTTTAGTTAAGGTAATCAATAAGAGACCTATTGATTCCTAAAGGGATGATGCTAATACCATATCTAGAACCAGAGTTATCCAATGGCGCTAAGATGGTAAGTTAAGGACAATCTACCCAAAAGAAAAAAAAGAACAGGCCTTACTTTAACTGGATTTGTCGCAGGACCTCATTAGAAGATTCTATCTCCCTATGATGATAACTGTGTTCGGCTCTTTGGCTAAGGCCTGAAAGAATAATCAGTGCCAATGACAATTGATGTATACACACAAGAGATTATGAGTATAATTTTCATCAGTTTGATTCTTTTTATCATTTCCCTCCTCTTCTGTTAATCCTATTAGGACCGCAGCCGGCCGCATCTCTGTGCACCGATTAAATCTGATGGGGTCACATACATAAATTGTTTTACAGCATTTTCAAGAAAAGGGACAGCTATGGTAACCAAAAGCTCATTTAGTAATCTTTTCATGATTGTCCAATATTTTTAATTGGTCGAAAAAGTTTGTTTCTATCTGCATCAAAATATATTCGCCGTCTGCCTATATAAACCATTGGAAATCTCAAAACCTTCTCACCTGCAATATTCCATAATATAGGCATTGCATTAGAAACATAGGTTGAGAACAAAATAAGCGGATATGGATACTCGCCTCAATATCATAATCGTGTCGGTATTGCTGGTTGTTATGGCTACTGTGTCCAACTCCCAGACGGTCTGCAATGCGACTGTCGCGGGGCTCCAGTCTTGCCTGCCAGCAGCTAAGCCACCCAACCCACCGCCACCCACGGCGGCATGCTGCGCTTCGCTGAAGCACGCCGACTTTTGCTGCCTATACTCATACCGAGACTCGCCTTTGCTGCCTTCCCTTGGAGTGGACCCCAAGCTCGCCTTTCTGATCCCTGACAAGTGCCACCTTTCTCATCCTCCTCCTTCCCACTGCTAATCAATCGATTAGTTGTTCGTAATGATGGGATAATAACAACAGCTAGTAACATCGACAATAATGATCGATGATGAAGTGTGTTGGTGGTTTAATATCTTAATTAATAAAGGTTCTACCATGATACTTGTATGACTCGTATTTGGCTCGTATGGGCTCAGATCAATTTTAAGTTATTAGGACCATCATCAGTTAAAGCTCTATTACAATTCTAGTAGTCTATTACAATTCTGGTAGTTGGCCTGATAACTTTTAGTTGATCTGATGACTATGAATAAGCAAGCAATGGTCAATAAAAGTTACTATGCAAGTTCTATGATTACTCAGTAGTACAGTTCTATAAGATTACTTAGCTTGAAGTTTTAATTATCAATTAGTTGATCGCTTGTATATTTTGCAAGTTTTTTTAGCTAATAAAGGGAAATTGATAGCCCCGCTGAGTATTGAACCTGAAACATTTTAATTATCAGGCGGAGCATACACCACTGCATTATGTCCTCTTTTGATTTTTACAAGTTTTTAATATAACATAATTTCGGAGAGACTACAAATATCTTCAGCATTTTGGTTTAGACTAATTCCTTGGGGGACTGATTGGGCCTTGATCATGACTACTATAGTACATCTGTTCACAGCTTTTCATATTGAAGGGAGGAAAAGATAAGGACATAGGACCACAAACTGTGATGTTGATTTTGGAAGTATCTTTGTTGTTCCAAATAAAGGGACGATGGCATAATTTTTCGTCCCATCTGAGGCCTAAGTTAACATCTAAAGAGTACTGCCCAGAAAAAAGGGTTAACATCTAAGAGTGAAATTTAAATCACCTACTCTTGGGAGAGAGGGGTGTAATATAATGACTTATGCCCACATTGGGAATGAAAGGATTTAGAGTTCGATTAGTGAGATTTCATGTACCGATCTCTTTAGCTTTCATTTTCCTATATTGGGCCGGTAGTCCTCTCGTATAACCAAAAATAGAAATACGGATCACCATTAGACAGAGACATCCCAGGGCACATATATCTGTTTGAGACCACTGAGGGTATTGTTCATTTACATATACGGGTGGCTACTATATGAGGTGATAAATTGGCCGTCGACTCACTTCAACTCGCTAGCCTATGACAGAGGTGTCCGCTTTCAATTTCATTCGGGTTTTAGCTTGAAACAAAACCATACCAGAAATTGACCTTGTAAGATGTTGGGTTTATCTCTCCTATTTGGAGGATGAAACGGGCTCAATTTTATTGGACTTTAATCAGGTCTTTAATTAGCCCAAGATTCAACATAGGATTTCTCTTTCTCAGTGATATAATCGAGAAAGGAGGCAGCAAATCACTTGCTGTAGAGCAGCCGAATAGAGGCTACAATGGAACAGCCAACCAGCAGAGAACGGCACAGAAAGGCAACAGCAAATAAGTGGCTGAATTCGGACCAGAATGGGCGCTGCAGTGCGAGATCAAACCTCGATCGGAATGCCAAATCATCTCTGATTGGTACGAAATTTGGGCAACGGCTTCATGACATATGGGGCTAGCTTTTGAACGGTCAAAATTTTTATTTGAGCTTTGTAGGTGCTATTTTGCCTGAATTTATAATTCCCTCTATCTGGGCAATGGATTTCCTTTTGGTAATCCAAGAAAGGTTTTTTTCCTCTTGAATTAGGGTTAATCCAAGGGATTATCCTTGATGAGAAACTATGTACAGCTACTATTGATTTAGTGGAGTTGGGCTAGAGTTGGTCCAGTGATTTTTCCCACGTTGGGGTTTTCCATATTAAAAATCTCAGTGCTGCTCTACCTTCCTTATTACTTGCTTTTAGATCCTATTTTGATAACACAACACCAGGAAAGAACTACTCGCTGCATGTAGGTATTTGATGATCTGTTCCCAATAGGTGGTATTAGAGTTTCAAGTTTGACGAAGTTGGATTTTTTCTGTGTGCTCAAGATGAAGGTTCACAACGGGATTTGAAATTCTCATTGAGGGGGAGATAGGAAAATTAGAGGATGCAGGACAGATTCATGAAGAAGGATATGGCACTCAGTTTAGCCGTGAAAAGTGAAAGCTTTCACAATGTTCGTTGATTATCGCTCACGAGTAGAGTTGATCCTACAAATATGTTATTCCTCCTATAGATGAAGAGCCTGCAGTTGTTGAGATACCTATGAACGAAGGGGTGAAGCAGCATGCTCAACAAGTACAAGCAGAGGGTCTACCTAGAAGATCAAGTATGGAAACCACAAGCTTTGAAGATTTTGCCTCACGAAGGTGGAGGGAAAAAGCCCGACCTTGAGGATTGATGGTATTGCCTGAACAGAGAGACCCCAAATAGTCGGGAGGGGGATTTATAGCAAGAGACTGGCTCAATTTTATTGGGTTTTAACCGGGTCTTTAATTGACCCAAGATTAAGCATGGACTGCAAGGGAGCAGCCAACCAACGGAGAACGACATAGCACGGCAGCAGCAAATAAGTGGTTGATCTGCAGAAGAACATGCCAGAATTCAAACCAGACCGGACAGCACATAGCGTGAGACGAAACCTCGATCGAAACATCAGTTCATCTCTGATTGAGATGAAATTGGCCGGTGAGCCACCTAAAGTCACATACGGGATGAGGATACTAACCGCCTAATGATTTAAGTTTGAGTCGGTCTTTCTAACAAGAGAATCAGTCCGGGGGCGTTGTTACGAGATTAGAGGACCGCTAGCCAATAAATCGCCATTTCGGTACACTCATGGGCTCTTAAGAGTTCTAATTCTTTTTATTCAGTAAATTCGAGTTATTTAATCCTAAGGTCGGGTCTACATTCACGAATGTTCAAGGAAATCAAAGAATGAATCACAGACTCCGCATGATACATGTGCTTATACAATTATTTAGTCCGACTCAAAATGGGCCATACATTCGGGCCAAGAAAGAATGAAAATGGCCATACCTTCAGGCCAATTATACATTGGCCATACATTCATGTCAACATTCACACAACGAGCCGAGTGGGCCTAGAAATGGGCTAAGGCCCAAAGGAGGAAAATGGGCCTAGGGCCCTAACCTTAAAAAAATTCTAAGTTAATTTCCTATGTCTACTTATTTTATTTATGGTTTTTCGATTTTACCCAATTTCACTAACATGACCATATTTACGTGAATTAGCCATTAATCCCTAAAATTCTACAAATAAAAGGTGATCCTAATCCCTTAAGATCAATTTGACCTTCAATTTGAATCCTAAGACTCAATTAGTGGGTTGATTACTCTTAATCTCTGTGACACATGTCAATGTATATGATTATTCATTTTCACATAATAAATCGTATTATTAATCTGATTAAGTCAAGTGGTTGACTAATCCAATTTAGGGGATCCAGGGTGCTAATGATCTGCCCTCAAGGTTATGAAGACCTTCCTAAGAGTCTAAGACATCCTAATTGTATCTAATTACCCCTAGACCCCTGTAATTAAGTCAAATATACATGATTATTACAAATTAACATGAAATTTTCACGGTCTGACCAATTTTGACTCAATTATACACACACAAATTCGGCCAACACTCACAAAGGCTGCTATCCACATTAATCAAGCCTAAAGACATTCAATTAGACTCGATTGGATTCCAATTCCTAAGGCCAATACACTAATTAAGTCAAATTCACTAAAAATGGTCTAATTACTCCTAATTAGACTCTAATTAAGTGAAATTGGACTCAATTGGACCCTAATCCACTTGGCCCGACACATCATTCATACATTCATGATCTCCATACATCAATTGAAGCACAAATTGAAAGAATTGTCCACAATTAAGTCTTATTACACAAGTCGAATGAATACTCAACATAATTAACACCTAATTGAGCCTAATGAACCCCTAATTCAATCAATTAGGACTCGGGTCAATTCAGCATAAAATTTCCAGCATGCGTAAGAGGTCAATTTAGAGCCAGTTAAGACTAATTAGACTTAATCAAGTAATAAATCATTAAATTAGCTCCCCTAAGCCTATTTTACATAAAATTTCAGATTAAAGCCCAATTTCATGCTAATTTCACATAATTAAGCTAATTCGAGCCTAATTACTCATAGCCTTGTTCGTGATTAAGCCAATTACGCATGATTTAAGCCTAATTAGACCAAATCACCACACGACCAGAATACAGTCATGATTAATTAAGCATGATTAAATTATAACCTATTTAGCACATACATCGACTAATTACAACTAATTAGAACTAATATACATAAATTTACTCAATTAACACCAAATCAAGTCCAATTAACATGAATTTAGTCTTTCTCGAGTACAATCAAGATCAATTAGCCAAGTCTAACTCTAATTAAGCAAGATACTACTCAATTAATCCTAAATAAGATCTAATTCACTCAATTTACCAACCTAGTCATCTAATCTATACGTATTTAAGCTAATTAAGCATGTAACAACCAAGACACAAGCTAGAGAGTTTGGCCTCAGTTCTGGATAGAGGTCCAAGACCTCCTCTCACCTTAGTTCGGGCAATGGTTCGGACTCCTGAGCTCGGAAATAGTAGAATCGGGCTCATGCTCTTCAAATTCTACTAAATATCTATGAACTATAGGTGTTATTAGGGATTTTGGAGTTATTTTGGCAAAGTTTCAACATATGAATTGCCAAAAGTCTTCTTAATGCTGAAAATAAACCATTATTTCTATGCACATGGGAGTCAGGGGTCGTTTTGCAAGAAGCAACAATTCAAGGACGAAAACGCAATTTAATTTTTGCAATTTGAGAGCTCTAAACGGGTCCAGCTATCTGAATCTATCCGTTGGGGCAACTGCCTCGCGTGCAATGATACCAATTGCGCGGTGCTATTAGTAATTACGCCTCCGTACATGGACGTGAGAACTAACCGTGCCCTTATCCTAAAATTCCACCTTGATAAGAACTAACTTGAATCGGTTGAACTGAACAGGTTTGGTTGAGCAAAAATTTACATACATGCCCTCAAACTTTCAAAAACATTACATTTTCACTCTTTTCAGAATTTTAAAGCACATTTAAGTGAAAAACAATTATCAGAAAATATCCTCGGGTTTAGAAAATATTTTCCAAGTAGAGACCATCCCGACATGAATATTTTCGCTACGTGAGAATATCGTTTTTCTCCGTCTCAAATCCTTGCCGTGTTGAATAAAATCAATGAATCAAAGGATTTTAGTCAAAGAAGATTTATCGTGCCTTCTTATATGAAAAATACGAACAATTGAGTTTTAAAACAAGGTCTTTGGAGAGTGACCGTCACATTTCAAAATCTATTTTACATGCGCATTCTCAAAAAATGAAATATTACCGATTAATTCGTATAATTTTAAAAATAGGCACTGATAGATAAAATTAAGCACTTAGCACTCGAGAACTTATCTATTTATTATTGGTAGTTCGTCTTCTTGCAGGCGATCATCAGGTGCTTCGTTGGTTCTCTAATTTGATGTGCTTCCCGAACAACGATCCTTGTCCGGACCGGAGCGAAGTGCTTACAGGCATTTTTATAGAAAATTAAGCAATAGAGTTATAAGAAACAAAACGGTTAATATTAAGAAAAGGATGAACTAAAAAATATTAGAATGAGAAAAGTAACTACAAATGTTCGAGGACCATAATTAAAATTTTTCCCAATAAAAAATTTGATAAAATGATGAAAATAGAAAAAGTAGGCAAACAAATTGGATGAAAATGGACTAAGAAAAGGGAAAATGACTGAAATAGAAAAGAATTTAAAGCAATAGGATGTAAACAAGAAAAAAAAAAGACGAAATGTAACCAAATTTAGAGGACGGAATGTATAGTTTTCCCATAGAAAAATGAAATTAAACTTCTTGAAAAAGTTATACAAAAGCATGCTTGTCAGAATATTAAATTCTGAAAAAGGTAAAAAGGCATTGAAAAAAAAAATTGAGGTTGAGGCACAAGCTGGCATTAGGGGTGCAAACGAGCTGAAACATTCATGAACGGATCGAGCTTGGCTCCATGAAAGCTCAAATTTGACTTGCTCTGATAAATCTCGAGCCTGGCTCGGCTCAAGCTCGCTAGTTAAATGAGCCAAGCCGAGCTCAATGGTATTCGATACGTGAAGTTCACGAGCCTAAACTAGCTTTAAATATATATATATATATATATATTCTTGTAGGTTATATATAAATATTTGTATAAGTTATATATATAGATATATTATGAGTTATTATGATAGTCCAATTTAAGCCCATGCGAGCTCGAGTTCACGAGCCTATACGAGCTCGAGCTCACAAACCTGGGACGAGTCGAGCTTTGCTAGCGTGGAGAGCCTATATGAGCTAAGCTAACCTTCGCTAAATATAATGAGCAGAGCCCAAGCTCAAAGAGTTAGGCTCGCGCGAGCTCGAGCTTGGGCCCGAACTCGCGAATTAATAAATGAGCTGAGCTCGAGCCTAGTATATTTGGGCTAAGCTCGGCTCATTTACACCCCTAGCTGACATAAATCTCGTAGTAAGCGAAGAAGGGTTTTTCCGCATAACTTACTATATTAAGTTGAATTTAAATTTGTATTATCAAACAAATTAAATTTAATTAATTGTTCAAAATTTAATTTATGTGCTAATTTGGTGTTATCAAACCCCACGTAAGATTATTTAGTGTAAATTCCAGACAAGTTCCACGAATTACTAAATATGAACATTATATATGGTCAAATTTTAGGCGTGGTAGTTGAATCAGATTGTGCACTCAGATTCTGACCCCCCCAAATGTAAGATTATCAAACCCCACGTAAGATTATAGTGTAAATTCCAGACAAGTTCCACGAACTACTAAATATGAACATTATATATGGTGAAATTTTAGGCGTGGCAGTTGAATCAGAATGTGCACTCAGATTCTGACCCCCCAGTGGCAGCTGTGTACTAATTGATTCACTTTATATGATCACTTGTCTCAATGGAGAAATAGTTTCCAGCCAATTTAGATCAACTGCACAAGCAGACGGATACACGACCCTCGTTCTTCAACTTTTATGTTTTGATAAATGTACTTTGGCACGAAAGCAACTTCTTTCTTCTCAGCACAGAGTGCAAGGAAACTTTGTTGTACCTTGTAGATATCTATGCTATCAGCATCATATGTCCAACCTTGTAGATGCCTATGCTATTCGCATAAAAGTAACCTTTGGTAGATGTTTTCGTCGATGACATTTTTATGTTGGCCGGCTTGGCTCATGCCTTTATCATTTTAGAGGAATAGCCGCCCAACACACTTCTCTAATGTTCGTACTGCTAAATTATTTTAGCTCACAATTACTAGAAAATCTCACATGATGTTAATTGCTCACAATCATATATGCATGTATTTCGATCATAAGAGGCCCATGATTTTTTTTTTAGGTAAAATGGTGAGCAGCAGTGATGACAACATTGCCGTCCTCAACTATGAAATGTTCGAGCTCTCGTGTTTGACCATGAACATACCAGACGAACTGAACAACCAGCGCAAACACTGGCCCTGACCGCGTAGCACCACCAGAGGCCTAGTATAGTTCACAGAATTCGAAGATAAACCCAAATCTAAGCCAAAGAGCCCACCCTAGTGTATGTCCCCGGTGGAATTCGAACTCGAGACCTGCGGGTCTCCAAACCATATGGGAGTGAACTTGGAACCATTAGGCTATCACTCATAGAGTTATCCCAATGGCTCTAAGATGGTAAGTTAAGGAAAATCTACCCAAAAAAAAAAAAAGAACAAGGCCTTACTTTAACTGGATTTATCGCAGGACCTAATTGGATGATTCTATCTCCCTATGATGATAACTGTGTTCAGCTCTTTGGCTAAGGCCTAAACATATAAGCAGTACCAATGACCATTGATGTATACACCCAAGAGATTACGAGTATAATTTTCATCAGTGTGATTCTTTGTATCATTTCCCTCCTCTTCTCTTAAGCCCATTAGGACCGCAGCCGGCCGCACCTCTGTGCACCGATTAAATCTGATGGTATGACATACATAAATTGTTTTACAGCATTTTCTAGAAAAAGGGACAGCTATGGTAACCAAAAGCTCATTTAGTAATCTTTTCATGATTGTCCAATATTTTTAATTTTGTCAAAAAAGTTTGTTTCTATCTGCATCAAAATATATTCGCCGTCTGCCTATATAAGCCATTCCGAAATCTCAATCCTTCTCACCTCCATTCCATAATATAGGCATTGCATTAGAAACATAGGTCGAGAACAAACTAAACGGATATGGATACTCGCCTTAATATCATAATCATGTCGGTATTGCTGGTTGTTATGGCTGCTGTGGCCAACTCTCAGACGGTCTGCAACGTGACCGTCGCGGAGCTCCAGTCTTGCCTGCCAGCAGCTAAGCCACCCAACCCACCGCCACCCACGGCGGCATGCTGCTTTTCGCTGAAGCATGCCGACTTTTGCTGCCTCTACTCATACCGAGACTCGCCTTTGCTGCCTTCCCTTGGAGTGGACCCCAAGCTTGCCCTTCGGATCCCTGACAAGTGCCACCTTTCTCATCCTCCTCCTTCCCGCTGCTAATCAATCGATTAGTTGTTCGTGATGATGGGATCATAACAACAGCTAGTAACGTCGACAATAATGATCAATGATGAAGTGTGGTGATGGTTTAATATCTTAATTAATAAAGGTTCTGGTATGACTAGTATTAGGCTCGTTTGGGCTCAGATCAGTTCTAAGTGATTAGGCCCATCATCAGTTAAAGCTCTATTACAATTCTAGTAGTTGGCCTGATAACTTTTAGTTGATCTGATGCCTATGAATAAGCAAGCAATGGTCAATAAAAGTCACTATGAAAGTTCTGTAATTACTCAGTAGTACCGTTCTATAAGATTACTTAGCTTGAAATTTTAATTATCAATTAGTTGATTTCTTGCATATTTTGCAAGTTTCTTAGCTATAAAGGGACCTAGATAATCCGCTGTGTATCGAACCTAAAACTTCTTGATTACCAGGCACAGCGCGCTCCACTGCGTTACATTCTCTTTGGATTTTTACAAGTTTTTAATATAACATAATTTCAGAGAGACTACAAATCTCTTCAGCATATTGGTTTAGACTAATTCCATTGGGGGACTGATTTGGCCATGATCTTGACTACTATAGTACATCTGTTCACAGCTTTTCATATTGAAGGGAGGAAAAAAATAGGGACATAGGACCACAAACTATGATATTGATTTTGGAAAGTATCATTGTTGCTCCAAATAAAGGGACGATGGCATAATTTTTCGTCCTATCTGAGGCCTAAGTTAACATCTAGGAGTACTGCCCAAAAAAAAAAAGGGTTAACATCTAAGAGTGAAATTTAAGTCACCTACTCTTGGGAGAGACTACTCTTGGGAGAGAGGGGTGTAATATAATGACTTATTCCCACATTGGGAATGAAAAGATTTCATGTGCCCATCTCTTTAGCTTTCATTTTCCTATATTGGGCTGGTAGTCCTCTCGTATAACCAAAAATAGAAATACGGATCACCATTAGACAGAGACATCCCAGGGCACAACGTGATAATGGGTGTTAAGTGTCAACCATTTGGGAATTTGTCATAAATAAATACTCCTCATTATAATCATCTGATTGATTTTGTATCATATATATATATATATTATTGTAAGATAAGCTTATTTAAAACTTTCTTAGAGAAGAAAACTATGGCAAATGAAACAGATTCACGCTCATATCCTATATAATTAACCTAATATCATGATATTTTTATTCATACAAGATATTTCACATACCTCTTTTAATTTTCGTTTGCTCTGACTTTAAAGATCTTATAACAAGAAAAATGAATATAACTCTTTAAATTTTGATTGAAAATGATGCTGATCTCTGATTAGTTTTTTTTTAATCCCACATCATTGTTTTTTTGTGTTTGAAGAAAACATATATACGGTAAGTAGAATATTAGATTCCCAGCTAGTTGCTAGCTTCTTAGCAAATTCTTTTATTTGGATTTATGTACTTTCTTTTATCTTTTATCTTTTATCTTTTATCTTTTTTAGCTGGGTAATCTACTTTCTTTTTTTCCTTACTTGCTTAGACGATTTTTTTTTCCACCCAGCTTGAATGACAACTTTTATATCCTGCCAGAGTAGCGGCAACTGTCTGTTTTTTATATCATCGAAAAACTGACTAACTCTCTATTTTACGACCAGCCAAACAAAGCATCTATAAAAAGGTGACTTTTTCGTAAGTTCAAAATTTTGATAGAGACGGAGATTGGCCCTCGAGTCAAAGGCAGAAGGGAGCTTGATTGCAAGACCCACCCATCGAGCAGGGACAAAAGTCGGCCTTAGTGATCTGATCGTGGCAAATTTTATATAATGTGAGAAAAGAGGTGATGCCCAAGGGCCAAACTCACGGGATTTAAGGAAATGACTCCATAGAGCGACTTTTCAATTATAGTGACCGACTTAGTTATTCATAAGCTAAGTGATAAGAGAAATAAAGAAACAAAAATAAAAAATAAAAAATTATTATAATTCTATTTTTCTTATTACAATCAAAAATTAAATTCTCTCTTTCTAATTCTATTTTTCTTATTATAATCAAAATTTATTTCTCCAGATAAGTACGAAAACATGTTTACTAATGTTAAATTAGGAATTTTTCTGCTATAAAAAGATCAAAAAATATGTTTAATTAGGAAATTTTCAAAAATAAAGCATCACATATGTAGACAAGCTGCTCCTATAGTTATGATAATTTGAACTATAAATATGATGATGATTGTCAGCACTCCGTTTTGGTCCACCGGCTCTAAGAGAGAATATCAATAGCAACCTCGGCCACAGCTCGGAAAGCATAACACAAGAAGGCCCAGTAAATCCAGGGACCACTATTCATAGCCAGGTCAGCTATGTCAATCGGACGGCCCTAGAAACAAGGCACAAAGGATCACAGCACGATAAGAATTCAAAATCGACAACCTAGCATGATCACGAGGGGAAGAGCAAAATCGTCATTTTAGTCATCCATTGGAGGGAAGTATATTTTGATTAATTGCCCAAGCATTCACAACTCTTAAACTAGGGGCATTCTTTTTAATTTAACATTAATTTGACATTTTTTAGAAAAAAAAAACTATACGGGACGTTTTTAGGCCTTACGCGGGTCAAATTCGAATTTCAAAATCTGAACAAAATTAGAGATTGAAAAATATTTTTCTGCATAATATCGATTCCTGTATTTTTCTAAACACATTGGTGGTCCCAGATTATTTTTCGGATGCCCGGTTGAGAAGACAGGAATTTCAGGGCCTTACGTGCAGTAATTTTGATATTTTTCAAAAAATTCAAGTCGATGCTCAAGATCGAAAAGTATTTTTCTACATAATATTGATCATTGAATTTTTCTAAACACAATAGTGTTTTCATATTATTTTTCAGATGTCCGTTCAAAAAGACGAGAAGTTCGAAAATAATCAAGCAATTACGATTAACTTGTGTCAGAGGTTCAATATCGATTTTATCGAATTGAAATTGTCATAGAGTAGATTATTTCTTTAATTCTCGATCTCGAAATTCTCATTCTGAAAATGTCGACCGACCCTGAAAAATCAATTTGTCGATCGATGAACATCCGTATGAATAACTTAAAAAAAAAAAAAAAAAGGTCAACAGAGGGGGTCAAACTCTTTTCGGTTTCTTCCCGCCCTCTCTTTTTCTTTCTTTTGCTTTTCCTTTTCTTCCCCTGTTTTCCTGTTCTTCTTCACTGTCGGCACTTCTTTCACCTTTCTTTCTTCTTTCTTTTTCTTCTGCAATTCGCCCAGACGCCATCATCATCTACTGTTTCCTCTTCCATCTCTGGACAGACTTGCACCCTCTCTGCATCTCCTCCTCTGCTGACTAGTTCATCCTCTTTCTTCTTTTTCTCTCTTCTTCTTCTCGGTTACACTCGAGCTGCAACCTGCAGCTTCTGCTGGCTTCTGCTCCCTTTCCCCTCACGCTTCCTTGGGCCCGTGACCTCTGCAACTCCCAGACCAGCAGGCATCTTCAAGCTCCCGCTAGTTCTCTCTCTCTCTCTCTCTCTCTCGGTTCCAAAGCTCACACAGGATAGAGAGCTGCTGCAGAAAATAGGGATCAATTGTTCTTCTCATGCCACGTTACTGGTGCTTTCTGGCTTAGTATTCTAGGAACAGTTGGACTCCACAAAATCGACCGGGGATCGAAAATCAGATGGGTCTCTTATTTAAAGGGCGAAAGGCTGGATGTTCTCGTCTTCAAATTGCTGCGGACAAGTTACGTCTATCAAATCTGGAGAGAGAAAATTTTGAGGTTGTTTCAAAAGCAGTCCAGATCAATAACGAAGAAATTGCAAGATGTTATCAGTATGACCGGAAAGAAGATTGTTTCTCTTCCGTGGTTCTCCTTCAAGATCGCTGGATCAATTGCAACCAAAGCTTTAGGTGTCTGAGCTGCAGTGTTGCACACCCTCCTCGAGCTTCCCGGCATCTCCCCGAGTTGAGCTAAGTCTCGACCTCCCTTTTCTGCTCCCGTTCTCTACTCTGGCTGCCACCATCTACTGTTGTTCTGTCATTTTTTTTCTTTTTTCTTTTCTTTTCTTTTCTTCCTTTTGCAGGACCGAGTTCCCGACAACGAACCCCCTCAAGCTCCCTGAGCTCACTTTGTTGTTGTTGCTGCTCCTTGCTGCTGTTCGCTGAGCTGTCCCACTGCCAGTAGCTATTGTGGTAAGCTCAGACAGCTTACCTAGCTTCATTTCAAGGAGTTTCCTGAGGCTTCCCGTGTGTCTCTCAATGATAGCTCGAGAAAAGTATAACTTCCCGAGCTTAGTGACAAGTTTAGGGCCTTATCTTTCGGTTGATTTCATGCTTGCGTGGATGACATGATGAAAGATGAGTTTTGATCGATGATAGTATGAACCGGCTTAATGACCAAATTTGACTCTTCTAAATCGGGGTGTGCAATGATAAACCAATCCGAGCACAAATTTGAATATTTAAAGGATCGGACTTAAAATTGGATGTTTGAAACGAGAATCAACCCACACGAATTAATCCCATGTTCACTTGGCCTCAAGGAATAAAATTGATTAAATACACCAAAATTGGCTTAATTGATCACTCGGGCATAAAACCGACAAATTATATTTTATTGTGAATTTGTATGCCGTGTTTATGTGCTTTACGTTGTTAAAATGCATATTTTATTAAAATCCCCACACGAACCGGATTAAACATGCAAGCTAGGGTTAAAATCAGATTTAATTTCAAGACGGTGGGGAATTAAAGTTTTTATCGGGCGGTCCAAACGGCTCGAGACCCGTAAACTAAAGCATTTGGCAAGATTTTAATTAACTCAATAATTCCACGCACAGGGAAATTAGGATATTTCACTTTGCTAAATTAATCCACTCAGCCTTCAATAAATTGCACGAACGGGTCAATAATCTGTAATTGCGTTGATGATTCAAGAGATGTTGGCCATGGCCTTTTAAAACTCACAATTTAAAAAGCACCGAAATATGTGACACGCATAGCATGGATATCTAGAAAGCACTCGTGTATCTTGACTTGAATTTGGACCCAAAATTGAGACGGCTCAAGTCGGGGTGCACGAGTTCTTCTTAGACCACTTTGGGGCGGAGCGACCGGTTTCTTGGTTCTTTCGGGGTCCTTACGACCTTAGGGAATCCAAGGGATCGATCGACACCGGCTATTGACTTTCGATAGTCTGCATCACGTGGCCTCTATTTTTCATACACACACACATTTTTCGGTTCAAGGGCATGACTACCGGTTCTCGATTAGTCGACACTCTAGGTATTAGGATGACCGAAACATACTAAATAAGGAAAGGGGTGGGTGCCTGTCAAGGTGCAATTGTCACTCGTACACCCTCCATTTTCTGTCTGTATGTTTCTGTCACCCTGGTGGAGATTAGGGCGCTTAGGGAATTGAATTAGAGGCACGAGCGAGGATGGCCCGTAAAAGGTTGTCCGATCCCTCATGGGTCATGTGCAAAGATCTTGGCACTCGTATGGTGTTTCGTGTCCCCATTTCCTTAAGTTTGTGCTTAGAAATGGTCAAAATACATGGAGTTATGTTGTCTGATTTGCCCAATTGCGTCTATCCGCTATAGTTTTCAGGGCAATACAGGGTCAACTTCGCTTGCTGATATTCCGTCAGACCAGTCTCCGGTTATGTATCTCCAGCGAAGGGTATGCTTATTCTGTCGCTCGGGAATCATTTGAAGTGTTTGTGTGGCTTCCAAGAGACAATCTGAAGCACTGCTCATGCTCTGTATGTTTGCGGGACATGGCTGCAACTGACATTGGGTATTAACTTTTCTCTGATAAATCGGTATTTTTGGACTCTCACTGAAAAGTTGTCTGTATACAAAAAATTGATTTGTATAGAGCAGATGATCTGCAAAATGTGTTTGAAAACACTTTTAATTTGTTTGGCACTGACGTTGATTTTTAGAGTCTAATATTGGATATTTTCTTATGGTTGAGCAAACCATCGGAAAATAGCACTGTCGGTGTGGTATTCTGAAAAATGTCAGTTTGGGGATTGTTTGGCTTCTGCTTACTCTGTTAGCTCTTGATGACCCAGGAAGTTCTTGTATTGTTTGCTCATATCATCTACTTGTTCCAGCTGATTTGAGACTGAATAGTGATTCATTGCTATGTTGAGTCGTTTTCTGTATTCCTGCTGAAGTCGTGGCATGAATCGTTACTGATACTGTTGTTTGAATTGATGAGTCAAAATGGAGTGCTGATATTTTCAAAGCAAAATAAATACTTCAAATTAAATATTACTTGGATAATGGTCATTTTAAATATAATTTTATATGTATGTACCTATATATTTGTTATATATTATGAAAAAAGAAAACAAAATGTATTCAAATCTAAATAAACTTAAACTTTATCAGGAAATCTTTTAAAATTATAGCTAACTTCAATAAGGTTCGATTCAATAGATCTTGTATTAATTGATTTTTCCAAGAAGAAGTAATATATATATATATATATATATAATAAAATAGACATGTATATATGTAACAAGACTGACAATAATTAATATTTTACTAATGCTTAGATTTAAAAATATAAAGATTCTATTGTAGGTATATTTTCATTAAATACAACTATTGAGGTCGCCGGTGTATACATCCCATTTTGGCTGGGAGTAGAGTACGAGAATGATTGGAGCAAAGGGAAATACATGGGCAAAATCGTCCACGGTCAACCAGAAAGTCAACCCGGAACAGCCAGAGAAAATTGTCCACCGTTAATTGCAACAGGTCACAGTAAGGTCGTTTGTCATGGGCTATGCGAGAAAATAACGAGAATTGAGTGATATTCGGCACGGCCAAAATTAGTTAAGATCAAGGTCGGCCAAAATTGATCAAAATTCATCCGGACAAATCGAACCAATTGAGGTCAACCAAAGTCAAAATTGGCCAAACCTTAGTGATGGTTAAGACATAGGGCAACCGATCGACCAATTGCCACTATCTGAAACCCGGATCAACTTTGCAATTTTTTTTGTGGATAGAGCTCACCAAGCAATTTGGGATTTCATTGTACATGTGACTCGTCTTGAAAATCGGGATATGATTTTTCAAGGTTTCGGATAGGAGCATATGAGAACAGAGGAGGTTGTGTTTGTAACAAACCATTTCTTTTCATCGTAATACAACAAATCGGCGAAGTTTTGGCCTGACAATCCGCTCAAAAGCTTATCCGTGCAAGGAGAGAGAATTTTTTGAAATCAAGATATCAGAAATGGGGCATATCACCCCTATGGCTGCAGCCAGTTCAGATTCAAAGTGGTAAATCTCAGTCAATTGGGATTCAATTCGTGAAATTCTTTACTTCATGACAAAGGAAAGTCATAATCAATTTAGCAACTGGCCAGCTCTGAGATTCAATCCGAGGATGGAAAACGAGAATTTTGAACGAATTATGCACAGAGCTATGAACAATAACCCAAGAGGACATGCTAGAGGAAACAATTCATGAAAAATTCTTTTGATCAAGTTTTCACACAACGCTAGCGGCTACGGATTCCCGACTTGTCAAGGATTGAGGAAAGTAAAGAAAACCGGCAGTATTTGGACTGATTTTTCCAAATTTGATGAATACCACGGATCTGTCCTAAGACTGCACTTTCTTACAGGAAAATTCATTTGGCACACTTTCCAAGGTCAAATTTGGTCAATATTTTACCCACATGTGCTCACGCGATCCTCGCTTCAGAAAATATCTCCAGATCAGAATGGCGCTCTTGTAATTAGTGTAAATTCACATCACTTTAGCTGAACACTATTTATTTGCACTATATATTCATAAATTGTCTTGCCAATGAACCCTATCTACTTCTACGTACTTATTGCCCAAGTTTTCAAGACAACTTAGGAGAAAATGCTTTCATGAGCCTCCCTTTTTCCTCCTCTTTAGGTGGTCGACCATCTTGGTTCTACCACCAGAACTGCCACTTCTGGATGGGATCGACCTGGGCTAGCCACTAATTCGGGGCCCGACCACCACAGTTCTTCTCCTCTCGTCCTCCTCTTCCCATATTCGGTTCCAAGCCACTACACCCACACACTATACACCTTCACAAGCCTAAACTCGATCTTAACCACCTATCCTACTTCCCTCTCATCTCGGTCTTCCATAGACTCGAGAGTTTGCCCGACTAGACCTTTAGTCGGGTTTTTCTTTTAGGATCTTGGACTAGTTTGATGGATGTGCATACTCAAATTTCGTCTCGTTAGGGCCGGCACGCGTGCGCGCTGATTGCACGGCTTGGTAGTGTCCACCTTCGCAAGGAACGCGTGACGGACACGCATGAGAACGAGTCGCCACTACCTTATTACGACCCAGAGGTCGGGGCCATTGAGTCACCCAAGTCTAGGGGCATGGATACATCAAGTTTGCTAAGGCACATGGTCTTACAAAACTAAAGATTCTGAGTTTGAAGGTTTTGTTATGTTCGGGCCTATATCTTGCATGCTCTGTCTGTACTCTAGTTTGTCTAAGGTTTGTTGTTTTTAATTTATTTACCACGTGAATCATGTTACATTGGTCTTACTCAATTTGACACCATAAATTTGAAAAATCAATCAATTCGGGCTAGGAGCTCGAGAGAGGCGCGAATCCTTGTGTCAGGATACCAATCTACCATCCTTGCGTCTCTATTAATGAAACCATGACGGCTGGTTCATCGCGTGGACCGAGCTTGTGACTTGTGTGGTCCCGCTCGTCTCATGGAATTATGAACTGATTCGATTGATTTCGACTCTCGGACATCACATTTGCCGACCGGAATCCTTACACGAATGAATAGACAAATAAATATCTCACAATGCACTCTCAAATAATACAAATTACATCAACAAGATACCAGTCGTTTCAAGTTTGGCCAATATTCCTCTCCTGCTCACAAGAGATTTGAAAGACCGAAATCGAAATTAATGCAATGCAGGCTCATGAGAGCTGGGGGTCGAGTCCGACCGAACCGGCGAATCCCAAGAGGGTTGAGTAGTCTTGAGATGGCCGTGGGACCGGTCGAGCTCCCGGGGTGATTGTCTAACCTCGTTTCACACATCCTGATCCAAGTCATCCTCCACTTGGACACTACTCGGGTTGGAACTGTGACTCGGGGCAAGACCCCAAACTGCACTCGGGTCGCATGCACTGGTTGTGTGTGGGCATTGGACCCATGAATCTGGGGGTGTTGGACCCCGTGTTGTTCATGTCTTATGGGTTCGGGCTTGAACTGTCATAAAACATACAAGACAGATTGGAAACGGATAAAAATAGAGAAAACAAACAAAGTGTGAATTAATCGTTGTATTTACGTGATTATCAAATTATGACCCGGGGTTACTTGGCAGAAATGTCTTTATCCTAAAAAGACAAAAACAGAGCAATGTATGATGAGAATCAGCCATAGGCAGCTCTGAAAGGATATGTAGCATTTGGCTTTACTTAAGAAAGGGCTTGACAGACATGATGTCTATTGTCAAATCCCAAGTGTGTGGGTTTGTTTTAAGTTATTTTGTTTTGCAACATTAAGGGATTAACATATTATAACAGAAAGTATGATTTTGCCTAAAATCTGAAACCTGAGGTTTTAGCCAACTATTTCCGCGTGTTTGATTATATCTTGTGTGTGATTAGTCCAGTTTCATATTTTATGATAGATAAACTCGATATAAGCACTTGAATCTATGCTAGAATGACAGAAGCCCTTTGATAGGATAAACAGAACTATGCAGATAAGACATGTGCTCGTACAAGCTACCCATCCTTACCCGTGGCTCGAATTGTTGCAATCGTCCTAATCTTAAGGTTGTCGACAAATCATGAACAGATAGTGATGCCTTTGAATCGAAAAAATGTGTTTACATTGAGAGAAAGCCGAGGCTAGGTGATACGGATTGTCGAGGTTAGTAGCTGGTGTCGACCAATCCCTAAGACCTATCGGGGTCACGTGGACCCCGAACGAACGGGAGATCGGTTGCTTTGCTTGGAAGTGGTCTAAGAGGAACTCACGCGCTTCGATTTGAGCTGCTTCAAATCAATCCTAGACTTGAGTCAATACATGCGAGTCCTCCCTAGATGTCCATGCTTTGCGTACCGCATATCTCTGTATTTTATTAAAATGTGAGTTTTGAAAAGGGCATGGACACTAGTTCGTGATTTGTCAACGCGATTACAGATTACTAGCAGGTTTGTGCGATTTTATTAAGGAGTCGAGTGAGTTAATTAGTCGAGTGAATCATCCTAAATACTACACGTATGTGGTTGATTAAATTGAATGAATTCGTCGAATGCTTTGGATTTGTGGGTTTCGAATCATCGGATCGATCATGGATGGACCGCTCAAATGGAATCGTAATCCCCATTCATTTTAATTATTGAAAATGATTCACGTATAAATATCTCCATCAAAGCAAATTTGGGTGCTTTGGACTTTTTCCTTTAAAAGAGAATCAATTTTAAACCTTAGGACTGATCTGTTAAATAGACGGAAAGTTTGGTAAACATTTTTATCCAAAGTTGCAATCCAAAGTTGCAGCGCCTAGAAAAAGTTGAAAGTTTGTGTATTGTCTCAAAATAACATCAGGACCATGTGGTAAAAATTTCAGCTGATTTTGAAATCGGATGGTTCAAGAGAACTATCAAATCAGTCCAAAAAAACCGAAAAGAATGGCAAATATTTTTTTATCGGAAGCTCCAGGGCCTAAAAATATTTGAAATTTTGTATAGGGTCTCAAAATAATATCAAGAACATGTAATAAAAATTTTTAGCTCGTTATGAGATTAGATGATTCACAAAACTAACAAAATCAGTCCGAAAACATCGAAAAGAATGATAAATGTTTTTTTATCTGAAACTCCAGCGCCTAGAAAAATCTAAAATTTTGTTAAGTCTTAGAATAAAGTCAAGAACGTGTGGTAAATTTCAGCTCATTTTGAAGTCGGATGATTTTCGAAATTTATTAAGGCCAAACACAGGATCTAAGGAAAAACGTATGAAGTGAGTCCAAAAAATCCATTCAGCACTCTAGCCATAAACACACACACAATAAGTCAATATTTACATGCAAAACAGAAAAAAATTAGAACATAAAAGTTAAGTCGAATTGGGTTTGCCTTATCGTCTCACAAGTACTTGTAACTAAAAAAGACCTAACTTCTCTATGTCGAGGGGTGTTGTACCTTCTTCGGGTGAGGTGGTTGAGCGCTCGGAGCAGGTAGGAGGTACGAGAATGGCTCGGCCTTAAGCTAAACAGAACAATGGAGCGAGGAGGGCTTTTGGGTGTTCATCGAGTTGTTGAAGGAAGTGCGGCTACACGGGCTGCTTCGAGGGGTTCCCGACCTACAAAACAAGGTAAAAGAAAGAAGGAAAAAGAGGGAGGAAGGGCGTTGAAGGCTACACAGTGTTGGTTCTTGGTGAGGAAGAAATAGCCGAGAGGTTTCTCGGGTATGAGGCACTGGGAAGGTGAGGGCTCAGGCCTTTGGTCCATGACTCTCCTAGTTACGGGAAAGGTGTAAACGATGGATGGTTCCCATAAATATTGGCACAATTAACCAAGGTCGCGGAGGAGGGAAACTCGCCGAAAAACATTGAACACTTGAGGGATACACTACCGAACAGTACTGGCTCGGTATGTTGTGGGCTTCAAATGGAGAAATGGACATCACGGTTGGACTCATGAGGTCAAGAACGGGGAGGGGGTTATGTAGTTTGTTTGAAGTTCGGGTCGAGTCAGGAGGGCAGTCGTAGAAAAATTGGGTGATTTTGGCCCGTTTTGGCCTTGGAATTGGGTTGTTGGTGGCTTGGCTGAATTCTTGAAGTTTTGAGGAGTTTGAGAGAGTTTAGAAAGTTGAGAGAGAGTGAGAGAACTTGATAGTTGAAGAGTAGTGGAAGAATGGTAGTTGAAATGGCTAAATTAAAGAAGATGATAAATAGGAAATGGTGAGTTGTTGGATGCTGATTGGAAGAAAGGAGATTGTGTTTGGATGGAAGATCAAATGTATATATATGTAGAGGCGTATGAGAATTGATGAGAGGAAGAAGAAGAGTGTATAGGAGATGTGTGTATGTGCATGTATGTATAAAAGTGGGTTAAGTGGAAGATAAAATTGATGGTGATTGGTTGGAAGTAGATTTTTGTGAGTTGTGATTGGAGGAGAATGGATTGTATGACGATAGGATATTGGAGATTGATGGATGGTAAGAATGTATGTATATGCGGGGAGTGGTGTATAGGTAGCGTAAGAGATAATGGGAGAAAAGAGAAGAAGAGATATGGTGGGTCCCATTGAATGGAAGAAAGGTAGTTGAGAGGTTCGGGGCTTGATCGAGGGCGTTTTCGGAATTTGTGAGCATAATGGATGATGCCTTGTCGACCGCGGCGAGGAGAGGATTCCAATGAGCTTAATATTGACATGTTCCACTTAGGCCGATGACTAGGAGGCCCGGAGGCTTGCGAATCGGTTTTGCTCGATTCAGGCAATTTGAGCAAAGTTAACTATCATTGTTAACCGTTTGTGTTTTTAGCATTCTGTGCCGGTCGTTTTAGTAGACTTTGTGGTTGGGGTAGAACAATTGATTCCGCGACCTCCATCAAAACGGGAATCAGAGACGTCCTGGGAATCTGCAGTGGGAATTTTTTTTTTCCAGGGTGTCCCGAGGTGCCCGTAGATCGCTATGTTCTTCGTTTTTTGAAAAATGATTTCGAAAGTTTGTCGGGTGACGTTTGAGACCATTCCGAAGCCACTCGAGAAACTTGGATGGTTTGTGCAGTCCAAATTGAGAAAATCTCCCGGGCCCTTGAGATTGTTGGGACTTGGATGTTCAGTCCTCGGGCATTAACATTTCGCCAGAGAGGTCTCCGATTCGATGTTCTCATTAAAAGGGGCCATTTTTCTAAATCGGAAAGCACTCGGGAGATCTTAATGACTTGCGCAGTTCGATCCGATGTGATCTCCCTAGTCCTTGGGGTCCCTGGGGTTGGGGTTGGTCGGGCCTAATTCCAGGCGTCAACATTTTGTCAAAGAGGTCTCCGGTTCAAGATTCCCGTTGGAAGGGGGCCCTTTTTCTACTCTGGAGTCAATCAAGAGGCGAAGATGATTCCCGGAGATTAGTCTGAAACGTGCTCTGTGGTTATGAGAGCTAGCACTATCCTCGGGCATCTCTAATTTGTTTGATGAGATGTTGGCTTGGGAACCCCTCTAGAAGGGTTGTTTGCGACTATTCGGGAGTGCCTCAGCTTGAGTAGATAATTTGGCAAATGTGCTCGAAGGTGTTTATCATTAGTTTGGCATCGTGAGGGATTTTTAGAGCTTCATATTAAATACCTTCTGATGGCCATGCGAGCTAGCTGTGAGTAGTGCTACAAGGTTCGGTTTCTGTCAGCTCGAGATTTGCATTGTCTAAACCCTTTGGTTACTCTCTGTGATCTACAGGGAATCCCTAAGGTTCTCTGTGGCGTCGTGCCCTAGGATCGTCTCGCTGACCCTATTACCCTGGCTATGAATAGTGGTTTGGCGGTTTGTCGGGTCATCTTTTGTTAAAGTTCTAGGAGTTGCAGTCATGAGCGTTGTTGATATCCTCTTCTAAATCCGTGAACCAAAAGGGGGTACTGACAAGGGACACCGGTGAATACGTTGCCATTAAAGAATTTGCGGATTGTTGAGATACATCCTATCCTCATTGAGAGAAGGTCGATCTCTAAATTTAGATGTTGTTTAGGTCTATTTGATTGTGGCTCATGATGAATGATGATATTTGATTTTCATGATAGCAATATACATATTTAGATCCATGTTCATCATGATTTAGGGGGTTTTGGTTGTTATTTGCATGAAATCTACCACACACGAGCCTGGATTAACGTCTATTAGACCTTAAATGGCTAAATCTATGATTCTGGGTGGGAAATGAGCTCAAAATGGTCATTTTTTGGTTCTGTACAGCATGCAATTTTTTCCACAATTTTTCATATTTGGGTTAGTTTTGAGGTGTTTTGGTGAGGTCTTGAGGGTTTTGCATGATTACGATGATTTGGTGTTGATATGTGATGATTACCATGCTTCAGGCTGTGATTTAGGTGATTTTAAGGGCCAAAATTGCACAAATACGATAATGAACGTAAAGAACCAAACTTATATTGTTGTAAGTGTGGGTTTGGGCTCTAGCCGTTTAGGATTCATATTGATGATTTTGGCACGGAATCGAGTGAAAACCCGAGATGTGAGGGTGAATAAAAACCCGGGAACATACCAAAAGACTTAGCCATGGTCTCGGTTTTTTCTTTGGACCCAAGAGGGTCCCTTGCAAAAGCTAGGCCCATGACTAACCTATTTGGCCCGCGTGAGGCAAGATTATATATATAGATAGTGAATAGGGAGATTTTCTTTACAATGATTATTTTTTTCAATTCAGTAAGCATTTAATAGGGTCATAAATTAACTTATATATATAAATTATAGCATTAATTTATAACCTAAAACTCTGTGGTAATCTTTCCATGATTGTCGGAAATTTCTTTTGGCAGAAAAAGTTTGTCCTTCGCTGTACCAAATAAATTGGTCTGGCTATATAAACGTATTTCCATGCCCCAAATCTCTGTCACCAGCAAAAAGTCCATAATATAGCCATTGCATTATAAAGATAGAGAGGAACAACGCAAACGGATATGGATACCCGCGCTAACATTGTAATCGTGTCCGTACTGGTCATGTTGGCTGCCGTGGCCAACTCCGAGATTACCATATGCAACGTCCCCCTCTCAGGGCTCCAGGCCTGCCTGCCGGCAGCTAAGCCACCCAGCCCACCACCACCAACGTCGGAGTGCTGTGCGTCGATGAAGGATGCCGACTTCTGCTGCCTGTACTCGTACCGAGACTCACCTTTGCTGCCTTCTCTCGGAGTGGACCCCAAGCTCGCCATTCAGATTCCTGACAAGTGCCACCTTGCTCATCCTCCTCCTTCCAGTTGCTAATCAATCGATGAAGCTTTCGTGATGATGGGACCATAATAACATTAATCTCGATGATGAACGAGCGTGTTGATTGTTATAATATGTTTATGATTAAAGGTTGTCATGTGATACTTATATAATTAGTATGTGGAGAAAATATTGCAAATTGATAGGGCTTATTTTCGGTGGATTATTTGGAGTGATTTAGGTGGCGTTTGGTGATGGAGTGAAGTTTAACTACCCTCCACTCCAAATATTTATATACATATTTAAGTGAAATTATAATAATGACTAGAAAAAATATGTGTGATAATTTATTATTAAATTGAAGAAAAAGATAAAAAAAGTAATGATTGTGTTATTAACTTGCAAAAAAATAATGAAAAGTTAAGAGAATTTAGTATTAAAAAATTAATTGTAATAGTAGTTAAGAAAAAGTAGGCAAGAGAATTTATTATTATATTGAAAAAAAAGATAAAAGAGAAATTATTGTATTATTGAATTGAAAAAAAAAATAAAGTGGAGTAAATTATACACCATAAACAAATCATATTTTGGATGGAATCAAAATTTCGGATGAAAATAGAATTGAGTATCGCGTTTGGAGGCCCGTTGGGTCCGTGACCCTGTTCATGGGGCTCCTGTTACGGTTTTAGAGCCCCAACTCTCCAAGTCAGCAGCATCTTTTTTTTTTTGGGCTCCAAGACAACCTTTAAGAGCACTATACCTTCCAATGATGTGGACTTCTAATAAGGTTTCACATACAACCTAAGTAACAGAAGAATGAAAATAAAAAAGTAATGAAATATGCAGCGCAAAAATTCAAAAAATGAAAATAGGATGAAAATTGAATTGTGTACAGGTTATAAGACAAACTATTTTCATAAAAATTATGCAGCATGATTTAAGAAAAATTAAATACGTGTCAAATTTCAAAAAAAAATCAAAGACGTACTTTAAGAAAGTGACCATTCTATAAAATTTTAAAATAATTATACCTTAAGATATAATAGCAATTGCTATAATTTTAAATGGAATTTTATGCTGACCGAAAAAAAGTTAAATTTTTTGACAGAAATTTCCCTTGGTAATCTATAAATTGGTGGTGAGAGAAACAAGGAAATATGAGAATTTAGAAAAAAAAAATTCAAATTGAAATACCTAGAATCTGAACAGACCACTGACAAGCGATTTCGACAAATACCAAAGGGGGTTGGTTCAAATGATTCAACGCTTGTTCTACTTAAGTAATGTCTCAGGTTCGACTCATTGTGAATGCAGAAAATTCACGCTGGGAGAGCTAGATTAATCGGGATCCAATTGAACTTCCGAAAATCAGGGTTCATACCGAAAAATAAAATCTGAACAAACATATATATTATATTCAATATTTGATATAATATTTCCTAAAAATTTTGATTTTATCGTCTTACGAGATGATAAATGCTCTAAAATACAACATGGAATCCATGAACCTCTCACACGCATCTATTAGAAAACACGTCAGCGGTGCTGCTTAATCCTCGTCTGCAATCTTTAGAACCACACAATGTCGAGACCAAATTGCTTCTTGATTTATAAAAAGGTGATGTTAATGCCCATGAAAAACAGATTTAGAGTTAACCCCGTGGGCTTTAAGAATATGGTAATTTAAGGACAACGTTACCTAGATTGGTTTAAAGTAATTTTTCCAGAACAGATTAATTAATTACCAAAGTTACTTATTAAGATCCATAAGAATTATCACCAGACCTATATAATGATAGCTGTGATTGGTTCTGCTAAGAAAGTTTAGTGCATATTACCTTCCATGTACAACCATGATATTACGAGTACAATTACCTTCCATGTACGACCATAGTAATCTAAAACTCTTTTGGTAATCCTTTTTCTAATTATCCAGTATATATATATATATATATTGGTAGCATAAGTTTGATTCTATCTTTACCAAATAAATCCTCATATTTATTCATATCCAAAAATTTAAAAAAATTGCCATATTTTGTTGAAAAGAAAAAATTGTCGGGCTATATATGCCACCATTTCACGATTCACGGTGAGAAGTGATTAATATATTCCCACATTTCGCATGAAAATGCATGAACGATTGAAAGCGTTATTTTGTGAAACATGTTCGATATAAAAAGGCACATCTTATATTGAAGAAAAACAAGAACAAATTTCTTGTTTTATGCCTATTGAATACAAATAAATAGAAATTATTGTTCCAAAAGTCATATTCGAAACATTTCCAAAAAATCGAGTGAGAGAATGAGGGAGTTCTTCGAGTTTGCGGGTCAAGAATTCCTAGGCTATTTGATGCTCGGGATAAGGACATTGAAATCCTCATCTTGCATTTGGTGCTAACACGATAGGGGTAAGGATTAGGATCGATGGGTTACAATTATCAAGCAAGTAATCTTCTTCAAGGGGTGGGTTTGTGGAAGATTAGGATAATATATAAGACAAAATGATAGAAATGCCCCTACTTTCCTCTTGAATTTACCAAGATGCCCTCATAGGATTCGAAGAAGGGAGAGGAGTTGCAACAGCCCCACGTTGGTAGCGCTGTTAAAAATAATCTCAAAAATCGAACTGTAACCAATCCGAATAAAATGTGGCTTGATTATGGTGCGGTTTTTCTTAAAATTTCTGAATGTTGTTTTATTTTCAGTTTTTAGAGTTAAAACCTAAAACAAAAACCGAATCAAGCCGAATAATATTATTCTGGATTTTTTATTTTTTTTTCCGTATGAGCTTACAGTCTTTATGCACATTACTCAGAGCCCGATAGCCCATTGAGCCGACAACCCAACACCGCTTGTATTTTAAGATAACAATAAGATAAAAACTAAATAAGTTCCAATTACTCAATGGCTGAAGCCTAAAATTACGAAATCAAAATTCTCCACTCTTCAACCATCACACTTGATGCTCTCCTGTCACCATAGAAACTCAAGTCTCTGCCTTACCATCACTGTGCTACTACTCGGACGATACTCAATGACATCTCAGTCTCATCTCCATCCCGCATCCTGCCTTTCTCTTGCTCCCTAGTTATTTGTCCTCTCTTTAAAGAGTACTAGGTGAAAGACCTGCGCATATACGCGGGCTAAAATCATTATACAACATAATTAACTTATTATAAGATACTGAGTAATTCTATGATTCCAAGAGCATAACTTTGTTTTTGTACGTTTGAAAAAATTAATGAATTTTTTTGCTTAAGTTTCCTACCCTGTCACAAAACAAAAATTGAAAATTTTGTTATTTTTCTCTAAATACTAACTTCCAATAGTCAAATGCACCATATCATAAGTATGCATACTATAAATATGTGAATATGACCTTCCAATAGTGCGAATCTTTTCAAAGGTGGCAGCATCATATTATACTAACTGTCATATACTTTATTGGTAGTGACTCAAAAGTTCATGTAACCAAAAACCATCTTAATCCTACATGATGGACCCTGATGCTTTTGTCCAAACTTTTTCAATTGTATATAGTGCTAGTCGAATTGCTCGACCAATGTGCGAGCTTTTGTTTCTAATGATTTTTTCAATATCCCAAATGATTTGTCCGATTAAATTAGTTTTTTTTAATATATAATAGTAAATTTTTTATCATAATTTTTTCCTTTTAAAATTTATAATAATTGGTGGCGTTTGGTAATGTGATAGAGTTTAACTGTACTCCGTTTCAAATATTAATGTAATATTTACGTGGGATTATAATGATGGTTAAAAAAGTACGTGAGAACTTTATTATTAAAATTGAGGGAATTGAGGGAAGAATGGAGTGGAGTGGAAAAATTTATTATTAAAATATTAATTATAATAATGGTTAGGAAAAAATATATGTGGAAAATTTATTATTAAATAGAAGTAAAAGGTAAAATAGTAATAATTATATTGTTGAATTTGAAAAAAATTGGAGCTAAGTGGAATTGTAATGGAGTTAAACTCCATTATCAAACATAGAAGTCTCCAAAAGAGTAATTTTTGGCCTTCTAACTTCAAACAACATCGTGATAACATAAAATAATGTCACGTCATTTACAAATTGGATATAATTGTAAAGGTCACTTCATATGAGACAGGAAAAATTCTACATAGCACAGCATTCTTGATCCATACTTACATGCTTTGGATGCATTGCACAAGCTAATCAATGATGCTTTGAAAATATGATAAGATAAAAAATCTTAGAAAGCAATATTGTGTTTGATAATGCAAGGCATCATTAGCTACTATTACCAGCCAAACAATCATAGTTATCACCTGATTTCATCTCTAATCACCGATGCAAAATTGTCAAGGAAGTACGCTAATTAGGATTGCTTCTGCATATGGTACTCAAAAACCGCCTCTCTTCATCTTTTTCATCTTCTTGCACATCGAGCTCTAGAGAGGAAAAAGAACACGGAGAAAAAGAGTACATTCAACTATTAATTTGAACATAACTAATCTGAGATGAAAACATATCCATATTGAGTAAATTCAAGTTTATTTTAAAAATTTTGTGATTAGCTTCATTTTCCTACTCTTCGTCTCTAAAAATCAACGAATACTAATTATTTTTATTGTTCAATGGCATTATTCGCGAAGTCAAAAATTTTCACACGTTTAAAATTTAAGTTAGAAAAATCAAGAAAATGTGATACTAAAATCAAAATGTAGTCAAAAGAAAATATAAAACATATGAAACTCTACTACCTTTGATAGATAAACTCACAAAAAAAAAGTGCGAGGTTTCTGTTACGAACTAGCCCGTACAAAGCTTTCTTTTTCTTGCAGGTCAAGGTTCTTGATGCACACGTGACTTGCTCATGTTCAAGGCTAGATTTTTCCAGCCGTATCACATACATATTAACTCAATTGGCTAATTAATATCTAAATGAATCGTAAAGTGGATATGATTTGAAGCCAATGGGAAAGGAAAAATTAATTATTTATACATGTGCTTGGAGAATGATTTTTTTTTCTTTTTTGGTAAGCTCGTTTATTTTTTCGGTAAGCTTTTGGTTTATTCTTTAGACCGAAACCGAAACCTAATCCAATCATTTTAGGAAATTAAATCACGACCAACATAAAATTTTGGGTTTTTTTTTAAAAAATTTTTGGAATTGCCTTTAGTGTGTGTGTTTTGTTTTTGAGATTTCGGTCATTTGAATTTTTCTTTAGTAGTCCTAGCCTAATGAGCGAGAAAGTCTTGTATGTAACAGATATATCACGCGACATATGCCTAGCCAGTAAGAGTTCTCCAATTTAGCATAGATTTTTAAAAATATCACAAAAAAATCTATTATTAATAAAAAATAAAAGTTTCATATATTTTATGACACAATCCTACGTGGTATATCCATTATACATAATACCTACTTCTGATGTGGGCTTCTAATAAGGTTTCACATACAATCTAAGTAACGGAAGAATAAAAAATTAAAAAGTAATGAAACATGCAGCACAAAAAATTTTAAAAATAGAAATAGGATGAAAATAGAATTGTGATAAAAGTTATAAGACAAACTATTTTCCTAAAAATTATACAGCATGCTTCAGAAAAAATTAAATACCTATTAGTTTTGAACAAAAAAAAATCAAAGATATATTTTAAGAAAGGAACCATTCTAGAAAATTTTAAAATAATTATACCTTAAGGTATAATAGCAATTGCTAGAATTTTTTTTGCTTACCGAAAAAAAAGGGGGAATTTTCGACAGAAATTTTCCTTGGAAATCTATAAATTGGTGGTGAGAGAAACAAGGAAATATGAGAATTTAAGGAAAAAAAAATCAAATCAAAATCCCTAAAATCTGAATAGACCACCACAAGCAATTTTGACAGATACCAATGTGGGTTGGTTCAAATGGTTCGGCGCTTATTCCGCTTAAGGAAGGTATCGGATTTGACTCCTTGTGAGTGCATAAAATCCATGTTGTGAGAGTTTTACCCCTTAGTGGGCTGACCCGGCTCGACTGGATTAATTGGGGTCCAATTGAGCATGCGAATACCAGGGTTCACACTGAAAAATAAAATCTGAACAGACATATATATTGTATTCAACATTTGATATAATATTTCCTAGAAATTTTGATTTTGTCGTCTTACAGGATGATAAATGTTCTAAAATATAACATGGCATCCACGAACATGTCACACGCATCTAGTAGTAAACACATCAGAGATGCTGCTTAATCCTCGTCCACAATCTTGAGAAACACACAATGTCTAGACCAAAATTACTTCTTCATTTCTAAAAAGGTGATGTTAATACCCATGAAAAACAGATTTAGAGTTATCCCCATGGGCTTTAAGAATATGGTAATTTAAGGACAACGTTGCCTAGATTGGTTTCTAAAGTAATTTTTCCAGGACAGATTAATTAATTACCAGAGTTACTTATTAAGGTCCATAAGAATTATCACCGGACCTATATAATGGTAGCTGCGATAGGTTCTCCTAAGAAAGTTTTGTGCATATTACCTTCCATGTACAACCATGATATTACGAGTACAATTACCTTCCATGTACGACCATAATAATGTAAAACTCTTTTGGTAATCCTTTTTATGATTATCCAGTACACATATATATATATATATGCATAAGTTTGATTCTATCTTTACCAAATAAATCTTCATATTTAAGTTTGATTCTATCTTTACCAAATAAATCTTCATATTGATTCATATCCAAAAACTTAAAACAATTGCCATATTTTGTCGAAAAAGAAAAAATTGTCGGGCTATATATACCATTCCCGAACCCCAAATCCCTATCACTAGCAAAAGTCCATAACAATAGCCACATTTTGCATTAGAAATTGAGATAGTGAAGCACAACATACAGCCAATATGGATGCCCGCGCTAGTATAGTAATCGCGTCCATATTGGTCATGTTGGCCGCCGTGGCCCACTCCCAGATGGAAAGCATATGCAACGTGCCCCGGTATGGAGTCGAGGCCTGCCTGCCAGCGGCTAAGCCACCGAACCCACCAGAGCCCACTGCAGAGTGCTGCGATTTGATGAAGCATGCTGATTTTTGCTGCCTATACAAATACTGGGCCTCACCTTCCCTCGGCATCGACCTCAACCTCGCCCTTCAGCTCCCCGACAAGTGCCACTGGCAACATCCTGCTCCTACCCAGTGCGCCTAATCGATTAATTGTTTTGATGATGTGATCATCAATAACACGACTATCATTAATACAGTTCTGGTAGTTGGCACGATAACTTACAATTGATCTGATGACTATGAATTAGGAAGTAATGGTCAATGAAAGTTACCGTGAAAATTCTATGAATATCTTGATAATGTCCTATTTTTCGTTTCTCTCCTTGGCTAGGAGAACTTCTTCTTGCTTCAGAATACTCAATAAATTCCATAAGGTTACGGTACTTAGCCCGAAATTTTTATTTATGGATCAGTTGATTGCCTTGATATTCTGCTGTCGTGTAACAATAATAATAATAATAACAATAATAACAATAACAACAACAACAACAACAATAATAATAATAATAATAATAATAATAATTGATTTATTAATAGAGTAAAGGTTGCCCTTAATTATTTGTATTGAATTTGAATGACCATTATCCAATTTAATGGTCAATTGACTCCTTAAATTTGACATTTAATTCATAAAATGCACCTCTAATGTGTGCCACCCTTTAGGAGAATAATTCAGTCCCGCTCCCGCACCTAAACACCTGCCCACTCGAAAGAAGAGTTAAAAAAACTATAAAGAAAAAATAAATACATAATGATGATCATAACCGATCGCAAGGGCAACGCCTTAGCCAATAAAAGGCAAAATTTAATAGATACTATATTCAAATTGTCGAATATGAGGTATGGAAATTTAAGATATTATAGTAAGACTATCATTAATGAGTTTTGGGATGACTTATACAGGGATATAGAAGCTAAAAGCATAGAGAAAGAAGATCCTTCAAGGTTTAATATACAAGTTATTAAATTATTGAATGAGTACAAGATGGATAAAAAACGAATTAATAATACTATGGACCTATCGGAAAAGGAATTATATGAGTTACAGAAGAGGATTGAAGATATAACTAGAAATTTCGATGAATATAGTATATTTAATCAGACTCCAAACTTAATAAAACTATTAATAGAATAATTGATTTATTAATAGATTAAAGCTTGCCCGTAATGGTCAATTGACTCCTTAAATTTGACATTTAATTCATTTAATTTATTTGATCGTTCTCTTTGAAGTCAATTAACCATTCAAGGCATTTACAAGATTGTCTTATATGTCCCGTATAATGTGGGTGTTTCATGAGTTTTAAAGCATAAAATATATTTGAATCCATATATATTTCATATAGTATATTTTATATATTGTTTTTTTGGGTTGGGTTATAGTGAGGGAGTATAGTCTTTGCAGCCACGACTACTCCTAGTGGGCATTGTATCCCGAGATTGGATAATTCCATTGAAGCTGAGCTGCATTTTGTGGGCCATTAAATAACCTCAAGAAAATTTCCTGGAAACACTTTGCCCACTAATCGTTTTCAATTCTTTATGTTTTCCCTCAAATTATATCTCTTGTTTTGATATGTTAGACAAGTTTATTTCCTATAATTGTGATTTCATAATATTATAATATTTTGTGACAAATTTATTTTTCTATATTTATTTGTAATTCTCTATATCTCGAAATTTCCACAACATCCGCGAGATTCTACTTTCCGTATATTTGATTATAGCTTTTCAAAGTGACGGGATGAAAAATCTTGATAAAGGACCGCAAACCCTGATGGCTGATTTTTCAAAAGGTACGTTTGGTGTGTCAGAATTGAATGGTAAATAGTGCAATTGATTCTACAATGTAAAATACAATTGTATTGAAGAAAAATGATTTTTTTAGTTGAATTTAACAATATGGATGCATGTAATTAAAAATGATGAACTTGTTTATCAAGATTTCAATTTATACATGTATTTATATACTTGAAGTGCAAAGAAAATATATCATATCATCCTTAAATAAAAACGGGTTGAAATGATGGAATGTGCACTACTTAAGTTTTTCAAAGGGATTTATCAAAAAGAAAAAAAACTTTTTCAAAGGAAATAAAACTCCATCAAAGTTGGAAAAAAAATTATCTTAATGGAGCACAATTACCAACTCATAAAAGACTAAATAAAAGAAAAGAAATTGAAGGAAATGACAAAATATTCTTTCCATTCTATTCCTTTTAATTTGGGTGTATCAAATGCAACCAAAGCATCTTGGTTGTTGTGTTTGGTATGCATGAATGGAGAGAAATGGAACAGAATGACGATCTCACTCTTTCACTCCATTTCCTTGTTAGAGTCAAACTTGTAAGTCGTAACGAATATTTCATTATGACGACAACATTTATTCCTCAACATATTGGAAAAAAAATATTCTTTTAGAATAGTTAGGTAATACTCATTTCATCGTATTAATTAGTTTTTATATAAGTATGATATATCTTTCTTTATTTTTTATAGCTACAAATATATATAAAGTGATATTTTGATAAGTCTAATGTATTAGTTATACTCTTTTATATTTTGAAGTTCAACAGAGACAATCATTTTTTGTCTCAATAGCATCACATTTTATTTCATACAAGCAACTCTATTCCATTCCATTACATTCCGCTATCCCAGACATGACTAAGATAATGGGAAGATGGCATGATTTCCTCACCGAGGCCTAAGTTAATGTCTAAGACTGCAAACTTAAATGCAATGAAGTTATGGGGCAGACAACTTAGACTATTGAATTGAAATGTGTTCATTTAAATATGAAACGAAGGAGGGGGGCCTTTTATAGTAATCATGTCTGAGCCTTGTCCCCAGTCTCGGGCTTGAATTAGATCGGACCATTTCTTGGGCGGCCCACTAATCTGATTGCTTTTGGCCTAGGCCCAATCCTTATCAATAATCACGTTCCACCTCCCAATTGGGATCACCGGCTAGCTCAGACCAAGCCAGCGATCTCAATGTCTGACCCCTACCCCAACACCCCTTCCCTTCCAAATATTGGTGATCCCAACGGCTGGGATGGGGAGAGGGGGATCAAGGGTAGTGTGGACCCACATTTCGTCTCATTGGGGCCCGCATGCGTGCGCACGATCGCATGGTTTGGAAGTATCTACCTTTCTAGGGGACATGAATGAATACCATTAAAAGAGTCGCTACTACTTGTTTATGACCTGGAAGTTGAGGGTTGGTGAGTTACTCGGATCTAAGGGTAAGGAATACACCTAGTTTTCTATGGCATATGGTCTTGCGAAACCAGGAGTTCCAAGTTCGGGAGTTCTATTATGTGCAAGCTAAATTCCGCATGCCCTATCGGTACTTTAACTTATCTAAGGCTTGTCAATTTTAGTTTATTTACCTCGTAGATTAGGTTTCTCTCGCCTTGCTAGATTTGATACCGTAAATTCATTTAGAAGCGATCGATTCGGACGAAGAGCCCAAGACAAGGTAAAACCTTGTGTCGAAGAGTTCAACCTGCCGTCCTCACACCATGGTTCACCGGGCCATGATGGCCGGCTCCCCACATGGGCCGAAACCGAGAAACGTAAGGCCTACTCATCCCTGGAGGACATGGACCGACTTGATCGATTCGACACTCGAGCCGTTTGCTTGTCGATCGGGATCATTACATGAATAAATATGCAAATAAATTCCTCGCACTGTACTCTCAGTATAATACAAATCCTAGTCGGTTCACATTCGGCCAGTAGTTCGCTCGCACTCACTGTGGGTTTAGAAGATGGAAACTGAAATTAACGCAATGTGAGCTCATAAGAGCAGGGGGTCGAGCCCGACTGAACCGGAGGGTCCCAAGAGGACGGAATGGTCCTCAAGATAGACACAGGATCGGTCGAGCTCTAGGGTCATTGTCTAATCCTATTTCACGTGTCTTGATCTGAATCATCCTCCGCTTGGATCCTACTCGAATTGAGACGGGTGACTTAAGGTTAAACCCTATGCCACACTCGGGCCATATGCACTCAGTGTGTGTTGGGGCGCTGGACCCCATGATCGATGGTTGGAGCATTGGACAAAGTGCTGCTCGTGTCCTGTGGGTTTGGGCTCGACCTGAATAAAACATAATAACTTAGACAAGTGGTGAGTTATTTGTCAAGTTTTACATAATTATCAGGTTATGATTTCTAGTTGTTTTGCACGCAAGCCTTGTTTGAGCACATACAAGTACAAATCAACCACAAGCCACCCTGGAGGGAGTGTCGCATTCGATCTCCGTTTAATGACAACTCTAAGGACATGGGGTCTCTTCCTCAAGTATGACGATGAGTGATTGTGTTTTAGTTTATCTAATAGGTAACCCTGAAAGATTAATCGATTATGATCGGTGTTTGATTTTTACTTGAAGCCTAAACCTAGGGTTTGTCCCACACATTCCTATGTGTTTGATTATGTCTGGTGTGTGAGTAGTCCGCTTTCGTATTTTATGAAAGATAAACCCGATCTAATACACTAACTTAGGAGATGGGGAAAACGGAACACCACGGGGGTGCCAAGGTCTCTACTCAGGTCCTATGAAGGGCCGGATAACCTTTCGTAGGTTTCCCTGCTCACATCTCTAATCCATGCTTTTGGACACCCAATCTACGCGAAAATGATCGAAACATTTTAGACAAGGAGAAAGGGCTTACGCATATGAAAATTGTACTCGCACGGGCTACCCGGCTCTCCTAGAGGCTCAAAGTGTTTTGGTCACTCTAAGCCTAGAATTGTCTATAAATCAGGAAACGATCGTCGCGCACTTGTGATGGAAAAAGTGTTTTGTGAAAAGAAATCGAGATTGTGTGATGCAGATTGTCGAGATCAGTAGCCGGTGTCAACAGATCCCTTGGGCCCACTAGGGTCGTGTGGACCCTGAAGGAGCCTAGAGACTAGTCGAACCTTGGAAGTGGTCCAAGGAGAACCCCCACGTTCTGACTCAAGCCGCCTCAAATCGGGCCAGACTCGATTAGGACACGCAAGTCCTTTCTAGATGTCCATAATACGCGGACCATGTGTCTCGGTATTTTATTAAAAAATTGTAGGTTTGGCAAAGAGCACGGTTATCGATTTGTAATTTATCGACTCGATTACAAATTATAAATCGATTCGTGCAATTTATTTAAATGTTGTGTGAATTAATTACCCGAGTGAATCATCCCAATTGCTACTGGTATGAGATTAATTAAATTAAGTGGATTATCGAATGCTTTTGATTATGGGTTTCGAGCGGTCGAGCTAGCCTCAGAATTAAATCTGATTTTACACTGACTTTACGTAATTAGTCCAAGTTCATGTGAGGTCTTAATTAAAAATGGCATACACTCCAAAAGAACAAACATGGGCACACACAATCACTTCGAAATTTAATTTTTCGGTTTTGAGTGCAAGTGATCAGTTAAGTCGGTTTAATGAGTTTAATCGATTTTAATCCTTAGGGCCGAATGCACATGGGATCCAATTCATGTAGATTCGTTCCCATTCCACACAACCAATTTTAAGGCCGATCCTTCAAATATCCAATTTGTGTTCGGGTCGATTTTCCATTGGAAGTCCTGGTTTGAAGGTCCAAATGCTATGGCTTAACCAGTTCATGTTATTTTCGATCGAAACAACATTTTACAATATCATTTATGATCATCGCATCATTCCTAGACATGCTACTAAGTATGAGGTAATATACATATCTCGCGCTATTGTCAGAAGGAACCGAGTGAGGTTTCAGAAAAGAAGCGGTGAAGATAGACTCCAATCATCATCAACTTTGCTCCGGGTGGGGCAACAGCAAACCACCAGCAACGGCAAGAAGGTGGCCGAAGAGATGCAGTAATAAAACAGCTCAGCTCGAGGACCTGAGGATGAAGCTCAGCAGCTCGACAATCTCAGGATGGGAAGCACAATAATAGCAGCTCAGTAAAGAGCTTGTGGAGGCTCGAGAGGGTTGGGAAACGATGGTGTCAGCACCCCATTTTGGTCCACGCTAGCCAAAGGATGGAATTTTCATTTATTTTAAAAAAAAAATCTCTCTCTCTCTCCAAGGGTCAAACCGGTCAGATCGCGTCAGACCGGTCACATCGCATCAAACCGGTCAGATCGCGTCTGACCGGTCAAATCGCGTCAAAATTTCTGACGCGGGTCAGAACTTTCTGACTCTTTCATTTTCGCCCCTGCTCTTTATTTCTTTCCACTTCGCCCCCTCTTCTTTTCTTCCTCTTCCTTTCCGCCCCGCCATTCTTTCCTTCTCTTCACTTCTCCCCCCTCTTCTTCTCCCCTTCTTTCACTGAAGTCCCTCTGTCATCTCCGACACACCGCGGTCGCCCACCCACCGCGACGGCCTGCCACCACTGACACGCTCACCCGACATGCCACCGCTCGCTTCCCTTGCACGCTCCCCTACCGCTTTCCCTCTCTCTCCAGCTCAACCCCGCGAGAAAAGACTCGGGACCTCGACTCTCGGAGAAGGACACTCTCTCGCTCTCTCGAACTCCCGACACTTGATTTTCCCCGGGAATCGACTTGCGACACACTCCGGCACAAAAGCCCTCCATTTACCCCTCTCAACTCGGCCCGATTTCCAGCGATTAAACTCAAAAACCCCTTGCCGGAAAATCTGGAAATCGCGCCAAAAAACTCAAAAATCCTCTCTACCCCGACTTTTCCGATTCTCGTAACGCCCCTCCCGAGCACGGCGTAGCCCAGGCGGTAGTCGCCGCCGTCTCCCGCGCCTCCCCGGGCAGTCGCCGCGGCGCTCAGAGGCAGGAACCGCTGCCCGCGGTCGCCGGACTCCTCCTCTCCGCCCATCTTCGTCTTTTCCAGCGTTCTCCTTCTCACGGGCTCGGCCCATCTTTTGGTTTGTGCAGGTCCAGCCCAGCAGATTCGGCCTAGCCCGCTCTGCCCAGTCCAGCCGAGGCGATCCGACCCGTTCCGCTTCGCCTCGGGTTCAGCCCGGAACCCGCGACCCGTTTCACCCGCAGATTCGGCCCAGCTTCGGCGCCCAGCCCAGCGCGCCCTCCTTCGGCCCAACTCTCGCGCGTTCGGCCCAACCCACGGGCGCGGCCCAGACCTTCGCACGCTCGGCCCAACTCGCCGGCCCAGCGCCCCCCCTTTGCAGCCGATCCGCACTGTTCAGACAGCTCGGTCCGGTCTGAACGCCTGGTTTATGGTTTAAACCGAAATTAGGTATATTATTCCGACTTAGTGACATACGTAGGTCTTAATTCGTGAGTAAATTTGATGATTGCAATGATAAATTTTGTGATTGTCGTGTCGAAAAATTTTAAATAAAGAAAAGAATGACAAAAAAATAATAATTGTTGTTTTAAATAAACCAACAAAAGCACGAATTGGAATATTTTAATTACTTGACATTAAAACCGGTTGTTTGAAGCGAGAACGAATGCACACGAATCAATCTCATGTTCACTTGGCTTTAAGGGAATTAAATCAATTAAACACACCAAAATTGGTTTAATTAATTATTTGGACTTAAAAAATTGACAAAAATTAAATTCCGTCGTGACTAATTTTTCTTATTCATGTGCGCATGTGAATAATTGGATATGCTTCGATCGAAATCATGCACGAATCGGCTAACCACGTAAACACGACATTAAAAGACATAACTCTTTTGCGTTCACACGTTCATCGGATTTCATTCACTTTGTCTGCTTTCGCTGTTTTTATCTGTTTTCCTGTGTATTTATTGCGGGTCGAGCCCGAATTCCTAGGATACGATATACACGGGGTCCAACACTCCCTTTTGTCAATCACGGGGTCCAACGCCCCTACACACCTAGCGCGCGCAACCCGAGTGCGAAATCGGGTCCTGTTTCGACTTACTGCTTCGCTCATAGTAGTGTCTATGTGGAAGACGACTCGGATCGAGTAAGTAAGTCGCGGACGGACATGACCCGGGAGCTCGACCAATCCTACGGCTATCGATAGAGTCACACGATTCTTTCGCCATCCGTTGGTTCGATTGGACCCGACCCTCGGCTCTCTGAGCCCGCGTTGCTTTAATTTCGGTTTCGGTCACTCAAACCACACGGTGAGCCACGAGTGGAATAATAACCGAACGCGAACCGACCGAGATTCAATTGTTGTAATTTGTATTTTATTTGAGGGAACAATGTAAGGTTTATGTTATACATTTATTCATGAAAGAATTCCGGTTGGAGAGTGGACGGTCGGAGTAGTTATTCGAATTTACGGTGTCAAAACGTGTAAGATGTGCGGAGCTTAATTAAGCGGTAATTAAATTAAAACGGCAAGCCTAGACAAGCTAGAGTACCAATAGGGCGTGCAAGATATAGGCTCGCACGTAACAGAACCCCCGAATTCGGAACCTTGGGTTTCGCAGACCATATGCCTTAGCAATTAGGTGTACCCCGTACCCCTAGACCCGGGTAACTTGCCGGCCCTCGACCTCCGGGTCGTAAAATGGCAAGTGGCGACTCCTTCTCACGTGCGTCCGTCGCGCGTCCCCGGGAAGGTGGACACTCCCAAGCCGCGTTGCGTAGGCGCGCGAACGCGTGCCCCGACGAGACGAAATTCGGGTGCTCACAGATGGCAAAGAGCGGCAACAGCTTGTGAAGGTGCATGTAGTAACAACAATGGCTCAAGGAGCTCAAGGGGAGGATGGGCAGCAGAAATACAACATCGACAGCAACTTAGGGAGCTCGAGGGATGTGGCAGCTCGGCAGCAAGGAGCTTGAGGAATGTCATCATGGCAATGAGTAACACAGAAGGAGTGGTAAAGTGCAGCAGCAGCAAGCAGCGAAGCACAATAGCATGGCACAAGGAGCTTGAGAAGAAAAGGAGCAGTAATTGCTTTAGCGCGAGGAGCTCTAGGAAAAGCAGCAGCAACTGCAGTCGGACTGTTGTAAAATCAAGTCATACCCGTCTCTATATCACGTAAAGATAAGGTCTTTATTCGGGTGTTGAAATTAAACGCGGAAGCGAAATTAAATCACTAGCCTCACGAGGTTAATGATCTCCAAGATACCCACGTGAATGAATCACGTGCAATGGGCTCCGAACCTTGAGTCACGAGTCGATCTCCTTGCATGTAGCCATCATCGAGCAATCCTTGATCAGCCACGATCACCTGCACGAAGGGAGAACAGGAAGAGAATCCCGATTTTTCTCGTCGAAGCTTAAGTCAATGATGGAAGCAATAGCGTGATCCACAAAACAACATTCCTGAATTACCGCATATCGATTTACCCATTACCTGTTAGACAAAAGAGAAACAAACATAAAATAACCTTGCAGTAGATCTTTGCTACAAGATTGAGCAAAGACCGACACAGTTCATGCACATGAACCTCGCGTACCCTCACACTCTAACATGAGTCACTTACTGTCTCTCACAATCTTCTCCATATCTATGGTATCTCTTATATATAAATTGGTTACAGACCTAGTTAATCGGTCCCACAGAATAACTATTTGAATACCATCTAAGATTTAGATAGATTTCAAATATTCATGTAGATATTTGAATCAGGTCGGATCTCCCATGGGCGGATCTAATTCGAGTGGGTCAGAATATCCAACATCTCCCACTCGCACTTGGGGGGGAACCGACTAAAACCTGTTTGTGCTCATAACCACTAGAGGAGGTATGTTCATACAAGTTCTGGGCCATGCGACCACCGTGTCATATAGAGGTGGGAAACTCTTTGTACGGACCCGAATGTGGACTCTCGTCGGGGCCCACATCGCGCGCTTTTGGATCGTGCGGCTTGGGAGTGTCCACCTTCCGTGGGACTCGTGACGGACACGCGTGAGAAGGAGTCGCCACTTACCATTTTACGACCCGAAAGTCGAGGGTGGATAAGTTACCCGGGTCGAGGGGTATGGAACACCTAGTTTTGCAAAGGCAATGGTCTATGCGGAACCGGAAAGTCTGTGTTCGGGGGTTCATGCTACGTGCGGACCTATATCCCGCACGCCCTTTCGATACTCTGGTTTGCTAGGCTTGCATGTTTTATTATTTACTGCGTTGATTAAATTGTGCTCAGTTCGCACGTTTTGACATCAGAAATTCGGTGAATTAAACGATGTCGGTTGTGAAGCCAAGAGAAAAGTAAATCTGCATGTCGAGGAATTGGCTCACAATCTTGCGTTACAGCTCATCAAACCATGACGGTTGAATCCCTGCGTGAATTAGAACCGCGAGATCTTGGATTTACTTTCCTTTGGGCAAGCATGAAACCGATTTGAATGATTCGACTCTTGGACCGTTTGCTTACCAACTGAGATTCTTACAAATTGAATGAACAATATAAAATCCTTACAATGCTCTCAAAATACAACAAATAGCAAATGGTCGAATCCCAGTCAGTTTGCTTTTGGTTATTATTCCGCTTAGACTCGCCGTGAATTCAGGGAAACATCGAAATACTGAAATTCAACATGCGCTCTCAGTGAATAGGGCATTGGACCCAGTGATCGAGGGTTAGGGTGTTGAACCCTAAGTGCAATGCGTTCTATGGGTCGGGCTTGACTCGCATGGACAAACAAGAGCATAAAAGTAACAAAACAACATGTGGATTGCAGACAAGTTGTTTGTCGTTGCCAAGTTTACGTGAGTTAACAGATTATTAACCCAGGGGTGTTTTTGCAAGCAAATGCCTATACTAAACAGGCAAACGCGTGTAAAACCTTCTGCATTCGGCTTTGCTTTGAAAGCTTGACAGACATTGCGTCTGTAGTCAAGTCTTTCGTGTGTGTGGATTGCTTTTACAGTTGTTTTGTATTGTGTGACTGAATTACCACTAAATTAACCAAACCTCGTGTTTTGACTCTAGATTTGGAACCTAGAGTTCCCCTAACCAATGTCTAGCATTTGGTTAGGTCGAGTGAATGATTAACTAGGATTTTGCATGTTTTGTGACAGAGACAACCGTTCTAGTTACTCGAGTCTATGTTAGGATGACAGAAACTCATCAGTTAGATAAGAAAAGGCTACGCAGATGAACCTACACCTGAACGGGTAGCCCGTTCTTATCCCGTACTATAGTGTTTCTATCATGCTAACCCTAGGGGGTGTCGCTGAATTGTGAAAAGACAATTTTGCCCTTTATTTGAAAATTATTTTCAGAAAAGGGGAAACATCGCAGTGTGGGCCACCTCGGCCTGTAGCCGGTGTCGACCAATTCCCTGGGTCGTCCAGGGTTGTGCAAGAACCCCAAAAAAGCCAAAGAACCGGTCGATCTGGTCGGAGGTGATCTAAAAAGATCTTCTGTATCCTGAACTGAGTTACCTAAAATCAGGTAAAAACTCAAGTTGAGACACAAAAGCCCTTTCCAGATGTCCATACTATATCGGACCGCGCATTTCGGGTTTTTGAAATTGATAAGTTTGAAAAGGGCACCAATGTCATTTGAAAACTCATCGACGCGAATTATCAGTTAATGGCCAATTCGTGCAAACTTTATCAATGTGAAGTGAGTTTTATCATGTGAGCGTCTCGATTAACCCGTTTGTGGATTTACAGCTTAAAATTAAATGTCGAATGCAGTAAATGTGCAAGTTACAAACAGTCAAACAGATCATGAATTGATCCACTGAATGGAGTTTGAGCACCCGAAAAGCTCAATTTAATGAAAACAATTCATGACACGGCGACCAAGATGGGTCCAGGAAGGTTGAGGATAATTTGGTCAAAATGACCAAAATACCCTTGGAATGCAAATGTGCCCAAAAGAGTCATCGATACATGAATTCATGCATTTTTCTTTTGAAAACGATGTTCTAAAGGAATTTTAATGCGGGATTTGCGATAATATTGAAATTGCAATTTGCACAAAATCCGATAAATGAATTTCATCGAGGTAAAGAGACCGTTCTCGACCTGATTTCGACTATAACTTGCATGCTCAAGTGTTAAACACGATAAGTCACATGATTTTTGCAAAGTCGGTATCGCCATAATATCGAAAAAGTGCATTTAAACATATAAACACGCACAAGCATGTTATTTTACGGAATCAATAAAACGATACCGACTTCATGGATGCGGAAAAACATAAAACTCGGGAAATGACTTAAGTCGGGCAAGGAGGCCGGTCATGGCCTGGAAAAATCAAGAAAAACTGTCGGGTACTTTTCCAAAAGTTAAGCCGAGAGCTCCTTTAGTCATTTCGAGCCAAATCGGTCTCCTCGACTCCGATTTAAACCCGTTCCCGACATGATTGACATGTTAAACGATTAAGACATGCATGGCATAACATAAAAAAAAAAGCTTAAAAATGTAAAATTTGGCATGTAAACCGGTCTCGAACCGCCTTATAACCCCACAAATGCAATGATAATGTAAAATTCTTAACTTATCTAAGTCGAGAATGGTCATACCTAGCCTCGAGGGTCGAGGACAAGTCAGTAAAACAGCTGGAAAAGGCTTACCGGAAAATCGGATCCTGAGTGGTACTATTCACCCGAGAATGCACCCGATTGTGGCTAGCTGGCACTAGTGGTTCGGGATGGTCGCACGAGCTGGCTCGGCTTGGGACACCTCTCAAGGGGGTGTCGGAGGTGCCTATGGGTGGCTCGTGGCGTGCGGGAACCTGCGTTAACTTGAAAAGGCAAGAAAACCCAATAAGCTCAAAACTGTCTTTTTAGATCCGGTTTGGAAAAACTTGAGTTTGAATGAGTTTTAATGGGTTGCTTGATGGATCCTTCCTCCTGGAAGACCCTTGGGAAGTGTATGAGGTTATGAACGAGTTAAATTTTCAACGATGGTCCGGTTTAAGATTTGGCACGGCGCACAAGTCTGCTGCCACCCGACATCCGAATCTAGACAGATTCTGGACCGGTACTGACCACACCTAATTCGGGCTGTTGGAGGCTTCAAATTTAAAATCTAAGCTCAGAAATGGATAGAGGGGGTCAAAACCATGTGGGATATGAAGTTTGGTGAAATTTGGATTTAATCCGAGATGGATTCCGACTTAAGTCTTGAGGGTTTTTCTTGGTTTTTGGCTTGAGGATGCTGGCTGCGGTTGTTTTTAATTCCTTGAGCGGTTGAGAGCATTTGTTTGAGTGAGAAATGCTAGAGAGAGAGTGCTTGAAGGTAAGTGATTAGCTTAATCACTTTAGAGCAATATATATGCAAAGTTAATGAGCAATTAAGCAAAAGCAAGTGCCCTTAACCCCTTTGATTAAGCTTGGGCGGTTTGATTAAGGAAATATCAAGCCTCATCTTCTTCCATGGCATTAATGAAGAAGAGATAGGAGCATTGATGAGCATTGATGAGTATTGATGAAGATGGAGTGTTGTCTTCAAATTGTAGACTTGATATTTTCCTAAGAGGATGCAAGTTGCATGGAGAAGATGACAAGGAGATGAGGGTGAATGTGGACCATGCAATCTTGATGAAGAAGAGCCAAGAAGTATTGATGAGCATTGATGAAAGCTTGAGTGTTGTGTTGGAAGACTTAGAGATATTTTCATGCAAGTGTGCAAGAGAAGCTTGGGGTGGACGGTTTGGCAAGGGAAGAGTTGCCCTTGGGCAATTTGTGGGTCCCATGGCCGAAGGGGAGAAACCGGGAAAAAGCTTGTGTCTCGATTGATTGCGTATTTGAAGCTCATGGTTCGAATTGAACGTCGAATTATCGATATACGTGAGAAAACAGATTTAATGAGTCAAAGATTGGCACTTTTCATGGAAAAATGCCAAAGGTCTGTATGAGACTTGAAAGCCGATTTTGCTCATTTTAAGCACACAAAGCGAAGTTGTCCGCTTCTGACAGCATATCTTGTGTCTGCATCTCTCGTTGGTAATTTTGACATAAATTGTCAAATAACGTGGACAACTGACCCTTAAACTTGTAATGCAAATGTGGAGCCGGAGATGTCCTAGAAGGCCGAAATTGGATTTCTCAAATTGCTTTATGAGTTGCTTGGGCGATCCGGAGATCACTATGATCTCTGTTTGTCGAGATTGGACCTCTAAGGACATGAAAAGTGCATCTGAGACCTTTAAAGCACTGCTCAGGAGGTCTAGATGAGTTGTGTAGTTCAGTCCGACGATTTCACATTAAGCCTTGGGATGTGTAGCACTGTGTAGAGCAGGCATCCGGCGTCAAGTTTCCGTAAAAAAAGACCTCCGGATATGCATTTCCACTGAAAATGGCCATTTCTGCTCCTCGGAGGTTACTCGGGAAACTAAGAAGGGTTCTGCTGTCTATTTTGCCTAATTTTGGATGTTTGCTAGGGTTTTCAAGCAATGCAGTAGGAACTTCGTTTAGTGTAATTCCGTTTGACCAGTCTCCGTTTTGTCACTTGGAAGTCATTCGGAGTGTCTGTTTGGCTTCCAAAAGACAATCTGAAGCACTACTCATTCTCTGTATGCTTGTGGGGCATAGCCGTATCTGACATTTGGAATTGACTTTTCTCCGAGAAACCGGTATTTTTGGACTTTCACTGAAAAGTTGTCTGTATACAAAAGGTTGTTCTGTATAGAGCAGATGATTTGCAAAATGCTTTTGAAGACACTTTTCATATGTTTGGCACTAATGTGGATTTTTGAAGTCCAATATTAGCTATCTTCCTACGGTCGAGTGAACTATGGGAAAATAGGACTGTTCATGTGATATACTGAAAATGCCGATTTTGGATATTGTTGAGCTCTCTAGTCGCTCTGCTGCCTTTCAGTGACCCCGGGGATCCTTTTGTAGTATGGACATGTCATCTGCTTAATTTTGTTGACTCGAGGATGAATAGTGATTTCTTACTCTGTCGAGCCTTCTTCTGTATTCATGCTCGAGTCGTGGCCTGAATTGCTACGGATACTGTTGTTTGGATTCATGAGCCAAAATGGAGTGCTGATGGCTTGCTCCTTTTTGACTGCGTGCTCGGGTAGAGGATGCAGCCAAAGACTTTAGAAGCACCCTAATTTGATTGACAATAATCAGCATGGCACCTCCGATCACCCTTTTCTTCCTCTTACTTTGGATGTGTAGGGATGTTGTACCTAGCATAAAGATAACAGGAGTAGAATGAGATGCGAAGAATATTTGTAGAAAATTGAAAGAGTGTTTGCATAAAGGAAAGGAGGGTGCTTAAAGGAAAGAACATGGTTGCAGTGAATGCGAAATGTCTAAATCCGAAAGTGGTAAACACGAGGCCGAAGCCCAAAAGCAGTAAATGTGAAGCTGGAGCCTGAAAGCGATAAATGCAAGAAGGGATTTCGCAAAGACACAGATGTTTGCTTGGTGAAAAGAAAAGAGATTGCAAGAAGCACGGACGTTTGCCCGATAGAAGGAGAAGAGATTGCAAGATGCTCGGGCGCTTGCCCGGCAGAGGGAGAGGGAGAAGAGATTGGAAAAAGCTCGGGTGCTTGCTTTGTGAAGGGAGAAGAGATTGCAAGAAGCATGAGCATTTGTCCGGCGGAGGGAGAAGAGATTGCAAGAAGCATGGGCGTTTGCTCGGCGGAGGGAGAAGAGATTGCAAGAAGCTTGGGTGCTTGCCTGGCGAATTTGCGTTGCTTAAAGGAAAGGTGCATTGCATAAAATAACATACGGAAGATAAAGTGCAAATGCTGGGGAATTGTGCTTTGCTGCTGAAGGATGGTTTTGCTTTATGGCGTGTCGGCTTTCCGGCTGCAGACGATTATGTTTTCACTGATGATGCCCCGGCCGTTCAATGAGGGATTTTGCTTTACGGGATGCCGGATTTACTGCTTGAGCAGTCATGCTTTGACCTGCGGAAGTTCGCCTGAAACCGGCGTCTTGTGCTACGAGACTCGAGCTCTGGGAAAGAGCGCCTACGTGCCCCATTAGATTGGGGATCAAAGTCTGTTGGAGTTCTTACCATGTGATACCTGTAATCCTGGCATTACTAGTAGATCATGTGAGAAATACTAACAAGTGATAGGTACAGTGAGCACCAAAAAGAGTGTTGTTGTGACGCACAAATCTTCAGTTTTGGGACCTAAGCGACTCGTGAAGAATTTTGCTTTGACAGTGCAGATGGGTCATGTTTTTAGAGGCCTAGATATGAGGCCTCCAGGGGCCCCAGTTAGCCATGCATGGGCATATCGAGACTTCCCCGACGATGCCCTAGCAGTTCTATTGTTTGTTTGACACGCCTGTCGGCTTTGGACCCTTATCATCCATATGCCGTAGGGCGACTGCATTTGCAACCTGCTTGGGGATTTCTGTTTAGATTCGGTCTGACTCGGTCTGACAATTTACAAAGCATTATGACCAGACCCCTGGAGAGGAATGTTTAGGATTTTGGCTCTACGGTAGCCTGTTAAAGAGTGGCTGTGACCCATTTGGAGTTATGCAAAGACAAAGAGAAAAGAGAAAGCTTGGAAAGCACGTTGCCCCAAGTTAAAATGATACACGGGTTCACGCCTGCAGCGAGATGTACCCCAATTTACTTCGTCCTTCTGTTGTGTAGGCTGTACTGAACTGCTTGAACGGCGTATTCAGTTGCCCACTGTGCTTGAGAAAGGTTCCTTCTTGGACGGTTGAATGGTATAGGAGAGCCGATCGAGAATCGTGTTGGAATAGATAAACTGGCCACTTCCCTTGGGGATCCCTTGTCCGCACAATGTGTGAGAGACTAGGGGACAATTTTATCTATCTCTCGTTTTGCTCTCCTTTTGCTACGGTCACCCACCTCGGGGCCACACTTCTCAACCTAAAGGGGAAGAGCTCTCATTTTGCCACGACCGCCCCCAAACAGTTTTCGGTTGTGCCTCTCTTTTACCCTAGTTTTTGCCTAGGCCGCCCCAAAAGGGGTTTTCAACCTAGCGGGCTCGATTCTTTTATCTCTCGAGTTTACAAGGGCAAAGAGTTCGAAGGATTCAACCTTCAAATGTATTGTTTTCTGTCTCCGTCGAGGAGTTGTGTCTGCTGCTCCCCTTTTGTTAGGGTTTGTTGATTTCTCAGGGTTGGCAGCGCCGGAGTTTTAAATCTCAACGGTTCCTTGTTTTGTTCATTGGCGGGTTTTTCCTGCGTCTTTTCTCTCTCTCTTCATTGGTGGGTTTTTCCCGCTTCTTTTCGCTCTCTCTTTTTTTTTCTTGCAACTGGGGTTTGTTTTGTGCCTCGTGTTTTTGTTTGAAACTCCTCGACTTTGCATCATCGAGGCTGCTTTGGTGTGCTTTGCCTCGTGGAGACTCGTTGCGTGTTGCTAGCCCTATTTTGTGAAGACCGGCTTTCTTGGAAATTTGACTCTTGTGCACTTGGAAGTCGAACTTCGTGTCATTTGCCTTTGCAAGTTTTATAGGTGAACTTCCCCTATCGTCTAGGGAAAAAAAATGTCAAATTGCCCCATGTGAAATAGGGAACCGAGGTTGCCCCGGTACGAATGTTGAATGGGGATGCCCCTGTCTTCATTTGTTGAAGTGGGCCGTGGTAGGTGCCTGGTGTGATGTCTTTGATCATCTCTTGCTGTCCTTTATAGTGCGTGCCTCTTGGAGGGTGCATGCTGCTGAAGTCACTGAATGTTCAAGGAAGACAGTTGCATCAATGTTGAGTGATTCGCTCGATTGTCCTTGTTTTCGACTTCATAGGGGGTACCTCATCGTCAGACACCTCCCTCGTCAAAGTATAAGGAAAGGGTCCGAGACAAGTTCTCAAGGAAGCGTGAACTCGAGCATCGCTCTTCGCCTGTGGTCAATGTGCCCCTGTGAAAGATGACAAAGATGACAATGCATTAAGCGATTATGCGGGGAATATGTGGTAAGAAATATGGGGTGGTCCCATGGAAAAATCCCTTTTTGTCCCACCCGCGACCCATGGGATGCTGTGTGCAGACGACATTTGTTTCCGGGAATCTGGTCATTGCCACTCTAGAGTGGTTCGACCTTGATTGAGGTCACATAAGTATGTTTTCCCTAATTGTGAGTAGGCATGCGCAGCCGTCCTAAGGAAGGCTCGAGGAGTCGGGTCCCATGAGGACAGGAGAGTCGAACTGGTCCAACAGATCTAATAGGGCGTTGCAAAGACTGTCATAATGTCCTTTTCGAAGTGCTTGTTCTAGTCGGGAGCCCGTTTGTGGGAATGTATTTAAATTAAACCAAAAGATAGTTTAAGAAAGAGTGTGCGTGTTGCCCCAGTGTTTTGTCGGCGGCGACGGCGGAGGACTAGTGGGATCCATTCTTTGGTCGGAAGCGCGACGGTGTTGGTGCCTACTGTTGCAGGCTGGTGGGTCATGGTCTGTTTATGGAGCTATCACTTTCAGCCTTTGCAGCGAAAGGATTAGACTTGCTCCTCGGAATATCGCTTGGATGAATTTGAATCCAAGTCAATTTTGGACTTCAGATGAGCCTGAAAGCAGTGAATGCAGGGTGTCAAAACCTAAAAGTAGTAAATACAGGGCTGGGGCCCGAAAGCAGTAAATGCAGGGTCAAAGCTAGATGCGGGACCGAAACTCGAAAGCAGTAAATGCGGGCCGAAGCCCGAAAGCAATAAATGCTGGGTCGAAGCCCGATGTAGGGTTGAAGCCTGAAAGTAATAAATGTTGGGCCGAAGCCCAATGCGGGGCCAAGGTCCGAAAGCAGTAAATGCGCGGCCGAATCCCGAAAGTAGTAAATGCTGGGCCGAGGCCCGAAAGCAATAAATGCAGGTTTGATAGAAAAGTACAGGAAATGTAAAAGCAAAGGCAAGTGCTAGGGATTAGCGCAAAGCGCTGTAAAGAGGTGACTCTGATTTGTTTGCGGTCTTTGTGAAGAGAGGGTGGGAACTCAGTGTTGAAATCCCAAGGAGCTGGATGAGAGACATTTGTCGTCTCAATTGTGGTTGTTCAATATTCAAGCTGTCTTCTTGTTGTGGATTTCCTGCAATGGGAAAAGGAAACAATGAAGGAGCATGAACTGTTCAAGATTTCAATGCAAGAGTGTAGGGAAGCGAACTGGCCTGCTAGGCGTTGTGCGAGCACACCGAGAGACATGCATCGATACACACAGGAGATGTGCTGACGGTGCGTGCATGTGGTACGTGGTGACGCATCTGGACATGCTAGTGGTGCACACTGTTGCGTGAAGAGATGTATACTTGTGCATTAGAGACGTGACAGGGCACGTCGAGGATGTGGTCAGTCAAGTGAAAGTTAGTGTTGATTAACTTCGCCTGGGAAGGTTGATCGGCCCTCGGGTCACGGCTTGTCTTGCCGTGGAGGAAGGGTGAAGACCGCAGGTGGTCTACTCGCGAAGGTTGGCACGACTCGCTTGTCGTGCGGGGTGGGTGGCCGGGATGAACGGCTTCTGGTCATAGCACGTCTCACCATGGAGAAGTGAAGACCGCGAGTGGTCTACCCGCGAAGGTTGGCATGACTCGCCTGTCGTGCAGGACATGGTAGCCGCTATGGAAAACAGTAAATGAATAGAATGCATGTGATGCATGTGTTTTCAAAAGCTAATGTCGTTGCATCGATTTAATTGAAGTTCCAGGATTTACAAAGATAGTTCATTTGAAAAAGGGAACTTAAACATTAAACCCATACAATGTCCTAGTTTGTTTGAAAACATGCATGTAGGTGCAAAAAGAATAAACTATAATTGTATATGTTACAGTGTACATCGCTCTTTGTGAAAAACAGCAAAAGGCCTGCCTAAAAAAAAATTAAGGGCCGACTCAAAGACTCAACTTTTGGGTTGTTTGATAGCGTGAAGGTTATTTCGGTCCAGCATGACGGTCCCTGTTTATGCATGGTTTCAGTGTTCTACTGGGAAAATCACTAACTAGGGATGGGGGCTCCCGATTCAAGGGCGTCAATTCCTTAAAATTGAGCGAAGATCTTTGGGGACCGATTCGATGGCAGAGCCAACTGGATCCATTCTCTTACTCGGAACCTCTGACTAACCTAACTTCCTAAATCGGCGCCCGTGGGATTTCAGGCGTTTGGTACATAAATCCCATAGAATTATGCAATGCAAGTGCAAAAAAGTAAATGTGCGAAAAATAAAACATGCGGAAAGCGATAAATAAACATGCAAGCAAAGCAAACGGATCGAGCCTGAACCCACTCAGTGTGGTCCCCAGCGAAGTCGCCAAGCTATACGAACCCGAATGTGGACTCTCGTCGGGGCCCGCATCGCGCACTTTTGGATCGCGCTGCTTGGGAGTGTCCACCGTCCGTGGGACACGTGATGGACACGCGTGAGAAGGAGTCACCACTTATCATTTTACGACTCGAAGGTCGAGGGCGGATAAGTTACCCGAGTCTAGGGGTATGGAACACCTAGTTTTGCTAAGGCAATGGTCTATGTGGAACCAGAAAGTCCGTGTTCGGGGGTTCATGTTACGTGCGGACCTATATCTCGCACGCCCTTTCAGTACTCTGATTTGCTAGGCTTGCATGTTTTATTATTTACCGCGTTGATTAAATTGCACTCGGCTCGCACGTTTTGACACCGGAAATTCGGTGGATTAAACGATGTCGGTTGTGAAGCTGAGAGAAAAGTAAATCTGCATATCGGGGAATTGGCTCACAATCTTACGTTACAGTTTATCAAACTATGACGGTTGAATCCTTGCGTAAACTAGAACCGTGAGATCTTAGATTTACTTTCCTTTGGGCAAGCATGAAACCGATTCGAATGATTCGACTCTTGGACCGTTTGCTTACCAACTGAGATTCTTACAAATTAAATGTACAATATAAAATCCTTACAATGCTCTCAAAATACAACAAATAGCAAATGGTCGAATCCCAGTCAGTTTGCTTTTGGTTATTATTCTGCTCAGACTCGCCGTGAATTCAGGGAAACATCGAAATACTGAAATTCAACATGCGCTCTCAGTGAATAAGGCGTTGCACCCAGTGATCGAGGGTTAGGGCGTTGAACCCTAAGTGCAATGCATCCTATGGGTTGGGCTTGACTCGCATGGACAAACAAGAGCATAAAAGTAACAAAACAGCATGTGGATTGCAGACAAGTTGTTTGTCGTTGCCAAGTTTACGTAAGTTAACAGATTATTAACCCATGGGTGTTTTTGCAAGCAAATGCCTATACTAAACAAGCAAACGCGTGTAAAACCTTATGCATTCGGCTTTGCTTTGAAAGCTTGACATACATTGCGTCTGTAGTCAAGTCTTTCGTGTGTGTGGATTACTTTTACAGTTGTTTTGTATTGTGTGACTGAATTACCACTAAATTAACCAAAACTCGTGTTTTGACTCTAGATTTGGAACTTAGAGTTCCCCTAACCATTGTCTAGCATTTGGTTAGGTTGAGTGAATGATTAACTAGGATTTTACATGTTTTGTGAGAGAGACAATCGTTCTAGTTACCCGAGTCTATGTTAAAATGACAGAAACTCATCAGTTCTATAAGAAAAGGCTATGCAGATGTACCTGCACCTAAACGGGTAGCCCATTCTTATCCCGTACCATAGTGTTTCTGTCATGCTAGCCCTAGGGGGTGTCGCTGAATTGTGAAAAGACGATTTTGCCCTTTATTTGAAATTGTTTTCAGAAAAGGGGAAATATCGCAGTGCGGGGCACCTCGGCCTATAGCCGGTGTCGACCAATTCCCTGGATGGTCCTTGTGCAAGAACCCCAAAAAAGTCAAAGAACCGATCAATCTGCCCGGAAGTAATCTAGAAAGATCTTTTGTATCCTGACCTGAGTTACCTGAAATCAGGCAAAATCTCAAGTTGAGACACATAAGCCCTTTCCAGACGTCCATGAAAAGGGCACCAACGTCATTTGACAACTCATCAACGCGAATTATCAGTTAATGGCCAATTCGTGCAAATTTTATCAATGTGAAGTGGGTTTTATCATGTGAGCGTCCCGATTAACCCGTTTGTGGATTTACAGCTCAAAATTAAATGTTGAATGCAATAAATTTGCGGGTCACAGACAGTCAGACAGATCATGAATTGATCCACTGAATGGAGTCTGAGTACCCGAAAAGCTCAATTTAATGAAAATAATTCATGACACGGCGACCAAGACCGGTTCAGAAAGGTCGAGGATAATTTGGTCAAAATGACAAAAATACCTTTAGAATCTAAATGGGCCCGAAAGAGTCATCGATACATGAATTCATGCATTTTTCCTTTGAAAACGATGTTCTAAAGGAATTTTAATGTGGGATTTGCGATAATATTGAAATTGCAATTTGCACAAAATCCGATAAATGAATTTCATCGAGGTAAAGAGACCGTTCTTGACCCGATTTCGACTATTTCTTGCATGCTCAAGCGTTAAACACGATAAGTGACATGATTTTTGCAAAGTCGGTATCGCCATAATATCGTGCATTTAAACATATAAACACGCACAAACATGTTATTTATGGAATCAATAAAACGATACCGACTTTATGGATGTGGAAAAACATAAAACTCGGGAAATGACTTAAGTCGGGGCAAGGAGGCCGGTCATGGCCCGGAAAAATCAAGAAAAACTGTCGGGTACTTTTCCAAAAGTTAAGCCGAGAGCTCCTTTGGTCATTCCGAGCCAAATCGGTGTCCTCGACTCCAATTTAAACCCGTTCCCGACATGATTGACATGTTAAACGATTAAGACATGCATGACATAACGTAAAAAAAAAAAAGCTTAAAAATGTAAACTTGGCATGTAAACCGGTCTCGAACAGCCTTATAACCCCACAAATGCAATGATAATGTAAAAGTCTTAACTTCTCTAAGTCAAGAATAGTTATACCTAACCTCGAGGGTCAAGGACAAGTCGGTAAAACGGCTGGAAAAGGCTTGCTGGAAAATCGGATCCTGGGTGGTACTGTTCACCCGAGAATGCACCCGATTTTGGCTAGCTTGCACCGGTGGTTCGAGATGGTTGCATGAGTTGGCCCGGCTTGGGACACCTCTCAAGGGGGTGCCGGAGGTGCCTATGGGTGGCTTGTGGCGTGCGGGAACCTGCGTTAACTTGAAAAGGCAAGAAAACCCAATAAACTCAAAACTGTCTTTTTAGATCCGGTTTGGAAAAGCTTGAGTTTGAATGGGTTTTAATGGGTTGTTTGATGGATCCTTCATCCTGGAAGACCCTTGGGAAGTGTATGAGAATATGAACGAGTTAAATTTCCAACGATGGTTCGGTTTAAGATTTGGCACAGCGCACAAGTCTGCTGCCACCCGGCATCCGAATCTGGACAGATTCTGGACCGATACTGACCACACCTAATTCGGGCTGTTGGAGGCTTTAAACTTAAAATATAAGCTCGGAAATGGATAGAGGGGGTCAAAAACATGTGGGATATGAAGTTTGGTGAAATTTGGATTTATGCCGGGATGGATTCCGACTTAAGTCTTGAGAGTTTTGCTTGGTTTTTGGCTCGAGGATGCTAGCTGCGGTTTTTTTGAACTCCTTGAGAGGTTGAGAGCATTTGTTTGAGTTAGAAATGCTAGAGAGAGTGCTTGGAAGGTAAGTGATTAGCTTAATCACTTTAGAGCAATATATAGGCAAAGTTAATGAGCAATTAACCAAAAGCAAGTGCCCTTAACCCCTTGGATTAAGCTTGGGCGGTTTGATTAAGGAAATATCAAGCCTCATCTTCTTCCATTGCATTAATGAAGAAGAGATAGGAGCATTGATGAGCATTGATAAAGATGAAGTGTTGTCTTCAAATTGTAGGCTTGATATTTTCCAAAGAGGATGCAAGTTGCATGGAGAAGATGACAGGGAGATGAGGGTGAATGTGGACCATGCAATCTTGATGAAGAATAGCCAAGAAGCATTGATGAGCATTGAAGAAAGCTTGAGTGTTGTGTTGGAAGACTTAGAGATATTTTCATGCAAGTGTGCAAGAGAAGCTTGGGGTGGACGGTTTGGCAAGGGAAGAGTTGCCCTTGGGCAATTCGTGGGTCCCATGGCCGAAGAGGAGAAACCGGGAAAAAGTTTGTGCCTCGATTGATTGCGTATTCGAAACTCATGGTTTGAATTGAACGTCGAATTATCAATATACGCGAGAAAACAGATTTAATGAACCCAAGATTGGCACTTTTCGTGGAAAAATGCCAAAGGTCAGTATGAGGCTCGGAAGCCGGTTTTGCTCAATTTAAACACACAAAGCGAAGTTGTCCGCTTCTGACAGCATATCTTGTGTTTGCATCTCACGTTGGTCATTTTGACATAAATTGTCAAATAATGTGGACAACTGACCCTTAAGCCGGTAATGCAAATGTGGAGCCGGAGATGTCCTAGGAGGCCGAAACTAGATTTCTCAAATTGCTTTCTGAGTTGCTTGGGCGATCCAGAGATTACTGTGATCTCTCTTTGTCGAGATTGGACCTCTAAGGACATGAAAAGCGCATTCGAGACCCTTAAAGTACTGCTCGGGAGGTCTAGATGAGTTGTGAAGTTCAGTCCGACGATTTCACATTGAGCCTTGGGGTGTGTAGCACTGTGTAGGGCAGGCATCCGACGTCAAGTTTCCATAAAAAGGACCTCCGGATATGTATTTCCACTGAAAATGACCATTTCTGCTCCTCGGAGGTTACTCGGGAAACTGAGAAGGGTTCTGCTGTCTGTTTTGCCCAATTGTGGATGTTCGCTAAAGTTTTCAGGGCAATGCAGTACGAACTTCGTTTGCCGTAATTTCGTCTGACCAGTCTCCGATTATGCATTTCCGAAGAGGGGTATACCCATTTTATCACTCGAAAGTCATTCGAAGTGTCTGTGTGGCTTCCAAGAGACAATCTGAAACACTGCTCATGCTCTGTATGCTTGTTGGGCGTAGCCGTATCTAACATTTGGAATTGACTTTTCTCCGGGAAACCGGCATTTTTGGACTTCCACTAAAAAGTTATCTGTATACAAAAGGTTATTTTGTGTAGAGCAGATGATTTGCAAAATACTTTTGAAGACACTTTTCATCTGTTTGGCACTAATGTGGATTTTTGAAGTTCATTATTGGCTATCTTCCGACGGTCGAGCGAACTATCGAAAAATATGATTGTTCATGTGGTAAGCTTAAAATGCTGGTTTTGGATATTGTTGAGCTCTTTAGTTGCTCTGTTGCCTTTCGGTGACCCCGGGGATCCTTCTGTCATATGGACATGTCATCTGCTTAATTTTGTTGACTCGAAGATGAATAGTGATTTCTTGCTCTGTCGAACCTTCTTCTGTATTCCGCTCGAGTCGTGGCCTGAATTGCTGCTAATACTGTTGTTTGGATTGATGAGCCAAAATGGGGTGCTGACACTCTCCACTAGAAACTTGTTAAGAGCTCGCATAGAGGTTGTTGGTATGATCCGTGTCGCGATCGGTGGCCGCAATAAATTGGACATGCCATTCCGAGAGTTGTACACAGATCTGTAAAGTTTCTTCTGCAGTTCATATTATCTCAAACAAACCCATGAAGTTTGATCCGATTCAAAACTTCGAATGACCTTAGCTTCGCAATGCGATATAGGTGTCGCGCATATAATATGTCGTTGGAAAGCTTGTCGAACGAGGAATCTAACCATGTCAAAATCACGCATCAAAAACGCATATTTCAAACCTAATTTTGCTTACTCATATTCGAATAAAAAAATAGCCAAAATGAGGGTTTTTAATTGCACTTGTCAATCAACATAGCACGAAAGCATTCAACACGTGCTCTGATACCAATGTTGTAAAATTAACTCATACCCGTATCCAAATAACATAAAGGTTGGATCTTTATTCGAGTACTGAAAGTAAATTAGGATGCGAAATTAAATCACTAACCTCACGAGGTTAATGATCTCCAAGATGCCCATGTAAATGAATCACGTGCTATGGGCTCCGAACCTTGAGTCGTGAGCCAATCTCCTTGGATTAAGCCATCATCGAGCACTCCTTGATCGGCCACGATCACCTACACGAAGGGAGAATCGTGAAAAAATCACGATTTCCCTCTTCGATGTTTAAGTCAATAATGGAAGAAATAGCATGATTCACAGAACAACATACATGAATTACCGCAAATCAAATTACCCATTACCTATTAGACAAAAGAGAAGCAAATAGAAAATAACCCGGCAATAGACCTTTGCTACAAAATCGAGCAAAGACCGATACAGCTCATGGCGCAGGAAGCTTATGTATCGTCACACTCTGTCAAGAGCTACTCACCGTCTCTCACAATCTTCTCCTTCTATATGTGGTATCCCTTCTATATAAAGTTTTTACAGACCTAGTCAATAGGTCCCACAGAAGATCGATTTGAATGCCAGCTAAGATTTGGATAGATTTCAGATATTCATGTAAATATCAGAATTGGGTTGGGTCCTACATGGGCGAATCCTATTCGTGTAGGTCCGAATTTCTAACATACAAAGGGGGAAACGGCTACCCTGCAGCTATAAAAGGAAAGGTGATGAACGGGAGGTGAAGTGATGATGATGATGGAGGTTGTGGTAGGAAGAAGAAAGAGAGGAAAGATCGAGAAAGAGAGATAGAGAGAGATAGGTTAGTCGAGAAGATGGCTGCTAGTGATTAGGGAAAATAGGAGAATGATGGTGATGGTGTTGATGGCTGGAGGTTGAAGTGGTGGTAGGGCAGAGGAGAATGAAGGGAAGGGAGAGTTGTGATGATGGTTAGGGGCGGGAAGGAGAAGGATGGAAGAAGATGATGGAGATGGTTGCCGACAAAGAAAGGTAACAGAGGAAGAAGGAACAGTGAATGGTGATGAGGTTGCTGATCTGTCTGTGTTGAGGGAACAGAGGAAAGGAGAATAAGCCTAAGAGAGATGCTACTGTTTGTGGGTGAGCTGATGGTTGTGACAATGGTGAGGAAGATGATCAGAAAAGAGGATGGCTGAGGTGATGGTAACGGTGATGGACAGGCTGTTGCAGAGGAGAAGGAAGGGATGGATATGGTATGAAGATGTTGGTGAGGATTAGAAAGGAAGGGTGATGAAAAGGAATGGTGTGAAGGACTGAACGAAGGAAAAAAGGTGGAGGTGATGGTGTGAACAATGAAGAAAAGAGCTGGTCCTGGGTGGGTTGCTGCTGTCTTTGCCGAGAGATAGAGAGGGAGAGAATCTGCTGTCCCTATTTTTTGTGTGTTCAGCAGAGAGAGCGAGAAAGAGAGCAATATGATGGAACAGTGATGGTTAGAGTGATGGTTGCGTGAGGAAGATGGAGATTGAGAGCATGGTGATGGCGTGAAGGCAACGATGGAGCTGAGGATAGAGATGGCAGGAAGAGATGATGATGGTGACGGAAGATTAGAGAAGAAAGGAAGGTTCCGTGTTTGTGTTGCTATTGTCTGGGCCGAAAAAAAGAAGGAGAGATCACGTGAGAGAGAGAAAGAGAGAAAACAAACGAGAGATAGAGAGGGAGCGGGTTGATGTCTTCTACTCTTCGTTCCAGCCTAACCAGAAAAGAAAAAAGAAAAAAGAAAGAAAGAAGAAGAAGAAAGGATGGGAGAGAGATCTTCTGAATGCATAAAATACACATTCTGAGAGTTTTATTTTTTAGTGGATTGACTCGACTCGATTGGATTAGTCGGGGTTCGATTGAATTTCTGAATACCAGAGTTCACACGAGAAAAATAAAATAAAATAAAAATAAGGTGGGAGAGAGATCTGCATGGGGTGTCCGCCAAGGCCAACACCCCTAACACCCCTTTTCTTTTTTGTTTTCGATTTCTTCTTTTTTTTAAATGCATTTATCATATAGGCATTTTACGGGCGAAATTCAATTTCTCGGAGTTTGATCAAATATTTTCCAATGGAATTTTGAAATAGAAAAATCCAAAAAATAATCGGCTCTATGAAAAATCCAATTTGCATTATTGGAGACCGAATCTCGATATGAATAGATATTGGGCCCTTGAAATGCTTTTGATCAAAATTGCTCGATTTGTTTCGAATTTCTCGTCTTTTCAATCGAATATCCGAAAAATAATTTGAGACCACAGTAATGTTGAAAAAAATTTGATGATCGATATTATGCAAAAAATCTTTTTCAGACTCGAGTATCATCCCGAATTTTGATGATCGAGGGGATCTAGTTAAGTCCTCATTGATGGTCCTCGAGCGGCGGTGGACCAAAACATGGTTCTGACGGAGGCCGTGGTCACCAGTCGGCTTAGGCCACACTAGGATCCCACAAATCGGGGGTTCGGGTTAAGTCACTCCCTCATAAAAAGAATAAAAACAAATATATCGTTAGTTCTTGAGTTAATTTGTTCTAAATTATTTAATTAAATGATAACAAACATTATAATTAATAATATATTATGAAGAAAGTATGTAAGAAGAATTTCTATGACTTTTTGCCATTTATTGCTGGATCAATGTACGTATTAAAAAAAATTAAGTTATTTATAATTATGTAATATCCTAATTAAATTTATTACTTTAAATATAACGCTTACACTATTATTTTCAAAGCAAAATAAATACTTTAAATTAAATATTACTTGGATAATGGTCATTTTAAAAATAATTTTATATGTATGTATGTATGTATATATTTGTTATATATTATAAAAAAAGAAAACAAAATGTATTCAAATCTAAATAAACTTAAACTTTATCAGAAAATCTTTTAAAATTATAGCTAACTTCAATAAGGTTCAATTCAATAGATCTTGTATTAATTGATTTTTCCAAGAAGAAGTAATATATATAAAATAAAATAGACATGTATATATGTAAGGAGACGGACAATAATTAATATTTTACTAATGCTTAGATTTTAAAATATAAAAATTCTATTGTAGGTATATTTTCATCCCATTTTGGCTGGGAGTAGAGTGTGAGAATGATTGGAGCAAAGGGAAATACATGGGCAAAATCGTCCACGGTCAACCCGAAAGTCAACCCGGAACAGCCAGAGAAAATTATCCACAGTTAATTGCAACAGGTCACAGTAAGGTCTTTTGTTATGGGCTATGCGAGAAAATAACGAGAATTGAGTGATATCCGGTACGGTCAAAATTAGTCAAGATCAAGGTCAGCCAAAATTGATCAAAATTCATCCGGACAAATCGAACCAATTGAGGTCAACCAAAGTCAAAATTGGCCAAACCTTAGTGATGGTTAAGACCAATTGCCACTATTTGGAACCCGGATCAACTTTGCAATTTTTCTGTGGATAGAGCTCACCAAGCAATTTGGGATTTCATTGTACATGTGACTCGTCTTGAAAGTCAGGATATGATTTTTCAAGGTTTCGGACAGGAGCAGATGAGAACAGAGGAGGTTGCGTTTTTGTGCTAGTTTCCCCGATGAAATTGATGACCTCGATGGGTTCAATTGGCACAAATCATTTCTTTTCATCATAATATGACAAATCGGCGACCTTTTGGCCTGAGAATCAACTCAAAAGCTTACCCGTGCAAGGAGAAAGAATTTTTTGAAATCAAGATATAAGAAATGGGGCATATCACCCCTGTGGCTACAGCCAGTTCAGATTCAAAGTGGTAAATCTCAGTCAACAGGATTCAATTCGTGCAATTCTTTACTTCATGACAAAGGAAAGTCATAGTCAATTTAGCGACTGGCCAACTCCGAGATTCAATCCGAGGATGGAAAACGAGAATTTTGAACGAATTATGCACAGAACTATGAATAATAACCCAAGAGGACATGCTAGAGGAAACAATTCATGAAAAATTCTTTTGATCAAGTTTTCACACGACACTAGCGGCTACGGATTCCCGACTTGTCAAGGAACGAGGAAAGTAAAGAAAACTGGCAGTATTTGGACTGATTTTTCCAAATTCGATGAATACCACGGATCTGTCCTAAGACTGCACTGTCTTACAGGAAAATTCATTTGGCACACTTTCCAAGATCAAATTTGGTCAATATTTTACCCACATGTGCTCCCATGATCCTTGCTACAGAAAATATCTCAAGATCAGAATGGCACTCTTGTAATTAGCCTAAATTTAGTCAAAAACGGAAGGTTCGAAGTTCCTTATCTCACCCACTTGATTTGCCACATCACTTTAGCTAAACACTATTTATTTGCACTATATATTCATAAATTGTCTTGCCAATGAACGCTATCTACTTTTACATGCATATTGCCCAAGTTTTCAAGACAACTTAGGAGAAAATGCTTTCAAGATCCTCCCTTCTTCCTCCTCTTTAGGTGGTCGACCATCTTGGTTCTACCACCAGAACTGCCGCTTCTGGACGGGATCGACCTGGGCCAGACACCGATTCAGGACCTGACCACCGCAATTCTTCTCTTCTCCTCCTCCTCTTCCCATTTTCGGTTCCAAGCTGCTACACCTACACATTAGACCATCTCCATACACCTTCCCAAGCCTAAACTCGATCTTAACCACCTATCCTACGCCCCTCTCATCTCGGTCTTCCATAGACTCGAGAGTTACACTTGCCCAACTAGACCTTTAGTCGGGTTTTTCCTTTTAGGATCTTGGACTAATTTGAGGGATGTGCGGACTTGAATTTCGTCTCGTTGGGGCTCGCATACGTGCGCGCCAATTGCACGGCTTGGTAGTGTCCACCTTACTAGGAGACGCGTGACGGACACGCATGAGAAGGAGTCACCAGTACCCGATTACGAGCTGGAGGTCAAGGGCCATTGGGTTGCCCAAGTCTAGGGACATGGATACATCCAGTTTGCTAAGGCATATGGTCTTGCGAAACTAAAGATTCCGAGTTCGAAGGTTTTGTTATGTGCGGGCCTATATCTCGCATGCTCTGTCAGTACTCTAGTCTGTTTAAGGTTTGTCATTTTTAATTTATTTACCACGTGAATCTTGTTACACTGGTTTTACTCGATTTTACACCATAAATTCAAAGAAACAATCAATTCGGGCTAGAAGCCCGAGAGAGGTGCGAATCCTCGTGTCAGGAGACCAATCCACCATCCTCGCGTCTCCGTTAACCAGACCATGATGGCTGGTTCACTGCATGGACCGGGCCTATGACTTGTGTGGTCCCGCTCGTCTCAAGGACTTATGAACCGATTCGATTGATTCCGACTCTCGAACATCACGTTTGCCGACCGAAATCATTACACCAATGAATATACAAATAAACATCTCACAATGTACTCTCGAATAAATACAAATTACATCAACAAGATACTAGTCGGTTTGCATTTGGCCAATATTCCTCTCCTGCTCACAAGAGGTTTGAAAGACCGAAATCGAAATTAATGCGATGCGGGCTCATGAGAGTTGGACGTCGAGTTTGACCGAACCGACGAATCCCAAGAGGGTTTAGTAGTCCTCGAGATGGATGTGGGACCGGTCAAGCTCCTGGGTGATTGTCTGACCTCGTTTCACACATCCCAATCCAAGTCATCCTCTACTTGGATACTACTCGGGTTGGAACGGTGACTCGGGGCAAGACCCCAAACTGCACTCGGGTCGCATGCACTAGCTGTGTGTGGGGCATTGGACCCATGAATTTAGGGGTGTTGGACCTCGTGTTGTTCATGTCCTATGGGTTCGAGCTTGAACTGTCATAACCCAGACAAGACAGATTGGAAACGGATAAAAACAAAGAAAACAGATAAAGTGTGAATTAATCGTCGTATTTTCGTGATTATCATATTATAACTCGACGTTGTTTGGCAGAAATGTCTTTATCCTAAACAAATAAAAATAGAGCAATGTATGATGAGAATCAGCCATAGGCCGCTCTGGAAGGGTATGTAGCATTTGGCTTTGCTTAAGGGCATGACGGACATTATGTCTATTGTCAAGTCCCAAGTGTGTGGGTTTGTTTTAAGTTCTTTTGTTTTGCGACATTAAGGGATTAACAGATTATAACATAAGTATGATTTTGTCTAAAACCTGAAACCTGAGGTTTTAGCCAACTGTTTTCGCGTGTTTGATTATATCATGTGCGTGATTAGTTCAGTTTCGTGTTTTATGATAGATAAACCCGATATAAGTACCCGAATCTATGCTAGAATGACAGAAGCACTTCGATCGGATAAACAGAACTATGCAGATAAGACCTGCGCTCGCACGGGTTACCCATCCTTATCCGTGGCTCGAATTGTTACGATCACCTTAACCTTAAGGTTGTCGAAAAATCATGAATAGATAGTCGTGCCCTTGAATCGGAAAAATGTGTTTGCGTAGAGAGAAAGCCGAGGCTAGGTGATACGGACTGTCGAGGTCAGTAGCCGGTGTCGACCAACCCCTAAGACCCATCGGGGTCACGTGGACCCTGAACGAGTCGAGAGACCGGTTGCTTTGCCCGAAAGTGGTCTAAGAAGAACTCAGGCGCGTCGACTCGAGCTGCCTCAAATCGGTCCCAGACTTGAGTCAAGACATGCGAGTCCTCCCTAGATGTCCATGCTATGCGTACCGCATATCTCTGTATTTTTATTAAAATGTGAGTTTTGAAAAGGGCATGGACACCAGTTCGTGATCTGTCAACGCGATTACAGATTACTAGCAAGTTCGTGTGATTTTATTAAGGAGTCGAGTGAATCATCCCAAATACTACACGCATGTGGTTGATTAAATTGAATGAATTCGTCGAATGCTTTGGATTTGTGGGTTTCGAATCATCGGATCAATCATGGATGGACCGCTCGAATGGAATCGTAATCCCCGATCGTTTTAATTATTGAAAATGATTCATGTATAAATATCTCCATCAAAGCAAATTTGGGTGCTTTGGACTTTTTCTTTTAAAAGAGAATTGATTTTAAACCCTAGGACTGATCTGTTAAATAGATGGAAAGTTTGGTAAACATTTTTATCCAAAGTTGCAGGGCCCAGAAAAAGCTGAAAGTTTGTGTATGGTCTCAAAATAACATGTGGTAAAAATTTCAACTCTTTTTGAAATCGGATGGTTCGAGAGAACTATCAAATTAGTCCAAAAACACCGAAAAGAATGACAAATAGTTTTTTATCGGAAGCTCCAGGGCCTAAAAATATCTGAAATTTTGTATAGGTCTCAAAATAATATCAAGAACATGTAATAAAAAAATTTAGCTCGTTTTGAGATTGGATGATTCACGAAAACTAATAAAATCAGTCCGAAAACATCGAAAAGAATGGTAAATATATTTTTTTATCTGAAACTCCAGTGCCCAGAAAAATATGAAATTTTGTGTAAAGTCTTAGAATAAAGTCAAGAACGTGTGGTAAATTTCAGCTTGTTTTGAAGTCGAATGATTTTCGAAATTTATTAAGGCCAAACCCGGGATCTAAGGAAAAACGTATGAAGTGAGTCCAAAACACCCATTCAGCACTCCAACCGTAAACACACACACAATAAGTCAATATTTACGTGCAAAACAGAAAAAATTATAACATAAAAGTTAAGTCGGATCGGGTCTGTCTTATTACCCCACAAGTACTTGTAACTAAAAAAGACCTAACTTCTCTATGTGAAGGGGTGTTATACCTTCTTCGGGTGAGGTGGTTGAGTGCTCGAAGCAGGTAGGAGCTACGAGAATGGCTCGGCCCAGAGCTAAACAGAACAATGGAGCGAGGAGGGCTTTGGGGTGTTCATCGAGTTGTCGAAGGAGGTGCGGCTACACAGGCTGCTCCGAGGGGTTCCCGGCCTACAAAACAAGGTAAAAGAGAGAAGGAAAGAGAGGGAGGAAGGGCGCTGAAGGCTGCACAGTGTTGGTTCTCTGTGAGGAAGAAATAGCCGAGAGGTTTCTCAAGTATGAGGCGCTAGGAAGGTGAGGGCTTAGGCCTTTGGTCCATGACTCTCCTAGTTACGAGAAAGGTGTAAATAGTGGATGGTTCCCACAAATGTTGGCACAACTCACCAAGGTCGCGAATGAGGGAAACTCGCCGAAAAACATAGAACACTAGAGGTAGGCTCTACTGAACAGTGTTGGCTTGGTATGTTGTGGGCTTCAAATGGAGAAATGGACATCACGGTTCGACTCATGAGGTCAAGAACTGAGAGGGGGGGTTATGTAGTTTGTTTGAAGTTCAGGTCAGGTCGGGGGGCGATCGCAGGAAAATCGGGTGATTTTGGCCCGTTTTGGCCTTAGAATTGGGTTGCTGGTGGCTTGGTCGAATTCTTCAAGTTTTGAGGAGTTTGAGAGAGTTTAGAAAGTTGAGAGAGAGTGAGAGAACTTGATAGTTGAAGAGTAGTGGAAGAATGGTAGTTGAAATGGCTAAATTGAGGAAGATGATAAATAGGAAATGGTGAGGTGTTGGATGGTGATTGGAAGCATGGTTCTTAGAATCATGATTCGAATCGTAGAATCTTACGATTCTACGATTCATGGGGGGTCATCCGATTCTGATATTATGGGTTGAACTGTTGAATCGGGCCTGAATCGGGCCTTGAATCGCGGAATCGCAAAATCAGGTCGATTCTGCGATTCCGGATTCGGCCCAGACTTGGGCGAAGGGCAGTCTTAATTCGGGCCCTCGGGCCGAAGCCCAGCCCATTGGCCTTGAGCCTGACATAATTTTTTTTCCCCCTTCCTTCTCCCTTTCTTCTCCTGCGCTAAACCTTTCTCCCCGACATTTCTGTGCCCTAATCCACTGGACCTCCTCTTCGAGTTCTTCGCAAATCCGACTTCCGCAATTCCAAGTTCCGACTTCCGCAATTTCTTCCGCGGTTCCGAGTTCCGACTTCCGCGAATTCTTCCGCCGTTCCGAATTCCGGCTCCCGCGATTTCTTCAACATCGACTATTCCCCTTCTTGGGGATCAAGGAGCGTCGACTGCTTCGAGAAGCTTGAGCAAATTAGGGAAGGAACCTACAGGTCAGCTCTCCCCACCCCACCTTCCCTCTCGATTGGTTTTATTGCAAGCTGGGAACTAATCAGTGAATCAGGGATCACAACATGTAATCTTTTTAGTGAAATTTTTTTACTGGATTTGACTTATAAATCTTCACGGAATTTTCTAGCTGAAATAAATGCATAGACATGATAAACTCTTTGTGGTGTTGGATCTTTGTGAAGCAAGTTGGGGAAGAGACATGATAAACTCTTTGTCTGATGCATCAGGAAGATTCATGCATCAGCTGAAATAAATGCATAGACGTGATAAACTCTTTGTGAGCATAAACTTGAATCTTCCAGTGTTGGATTTAGTAATTTTTGTTTTTCAGTTTTCTATTACATCATTAAATGTGTTTTTTTTTCGGGATGTTTTTCCTTTTTAAGAAGCATTGCAGTCATTTATCCCATTGTTTCCCTACTGTGCAAGACTTATCCTGCTTGGTGTATTATCCACGTGAATATATTTTTGTTTCTCTCCCATGCTGTTATGGATAAAATCCTGGTGACTTATGTTTTGGCGGAAGCCTAATATTGAGTTCAATAATCAGGAAACTGATGGAGAAAACGAGAAGACCATATGATGGTTCTAGAATACAATTAAAGACTGTTGGACTGAAACCGAAGAGTCATTTCGTGCTTAGTTTTCTGAGTCATTTCTGCACTAAATAGGTTCAAATAAGATGTCATTGGAAAGCCCTAGAAGTCTAGTTTCCAATGAATCAAACTGTTCGTAATTTGGAATTGTCTAGGAAAAGTTATTGTCATTTTCGTGAGTCGTGTCCAGAAAATCCGAGAAGATAGAATTAGAGTTAATGGGGTGTCTTGGGAAGATAAAAAGTCCTTGTGTCCTTGTTCTATAAATAGGATGATCTTGTAAGGATATGGGCAAGTCATCTTTGAAGTAATCAATTTATATTTTAGAGTAACTCATTCTTTGAATTGTTCTTCTCTGTCTTCGAATAACTTAGGTGGATTCCTAAGGTTCTTCGGGTCGTTCGCTCGTTGTTTTGGGGGCTTGGTCCTCTCTTCTCTCCTTACCGCCATCAGATTGGTATCAGAGCCACGGTTCTTTCCATGGCGAACCGTCGACGTAGAGTACCTGACGTCAACGTGGCTCCCACGGAGCGCGACCTTCGTGATGTCGAGATGGATGAGCTAAGGAGGCAAGTGCAACAACTCCAACAGCAACTTGAGCATCTCCAAGCTAGAAACCGTGACGAGACACGTCATGGTTCGGATGTTGGCGAGGTTGGGGAGGTTAACCCTTTCCATGATGAAGATTCTGATTCGTCCACCGAAAGAGCTTCTCCTCGACTTGGCCGGAGGAATCGTTTTGAGGATTATGGCGTCAAAGTCGACATTCCCGACTTTGAAGTTCAAATGCACCCAGAAGATTTCATTGATTGGTTGGCTACCGTTGAACGAGTCTTCGACTTCAAGAACATTTCCGAAGAAAAGAAGGTGAAGTTAGTCGCCATCAAATTGAAAAAACATGCTTCAGTTTGGTGGGAGAACTTGAAGAGGCGTCGAGAACGTGAAGGAAAACGGAGGATTGTGACGTGGGAAAAGATGAAACGGGAGCTCAAGAAGAAGTTTCTTCCCGCAAGCTACAAGCAAGATATTTTCTCTCGGCTCTACAACTTCAAGCAAGAGGAGTTGACCGTAGAGAAATACACCGCAGAGTTTGAGCATCTCATGATGAAGTGCGATATCGTGGAGCCCGAGGAACAAACCATTGCTCGGTACCTTGGCGGTCTTCGATCCGAGATTCGTAACGTGGTCCAATTGCAACCTTATTGGACTTTCGAGGATGTTTGCAAGCTAGCCGTTCGTGTGGAGAAGCAATCTAAGGAGAAGAGTACTCATAAGACCTTGGGAAGAGACGGGGTCTCTAACCGGGGGAGTGCTCCGACTCCGAAGTCATCATCGACTGGTGAGGCTTTTTCTTCCAAGGCTACACCCGCACAAGGTGGCACTTCTCGCAACACTTCAAGCATGATATCAAAACAATGCTTTAAGTGTCGAGGATTTGGTCACATCGCTTCCGAGTGCCCGAATCGGAAGATTATTTCCTTAGTGGAGGAAGCTAATGATGAGCCGGTGTACGACACTTACGACGACGAGGAGAATGAGGTTGAGCAAGAAGAGGTCACTTATGGTGATCAAGGGAAGGCTCTCGTCGTTCAACGCATCTTGAAGTCCGCACATGTTGAGGACGATAAGTGGTTGCGGCATAACATCTTCCACAC